>NC_090278.1:11496805-11808001 GCF_040414725.1 Anabrus simplex | reverse complement strand
TCACAATTATAACTGCTTATGCTCCACAAGTTGGTTGTGAAGGGGAAGAAAAGGATGATTTCTGGAGAGACCTGGAAGAAGAACTTTCCAGCATACCAGCAAATGAAAAAGTATTCTTAGGTGGAGATCTGAATGGTCACGTTGGAACCAGTATGGAAGGAGAAACATTGAGAAGAGTGCATGGAGGTTGCGGATTTGATACAAGAAATGAAGAGGGTGAGAGAGTGATAAATTTTGCCTTGGCTTCAGATCTGGCGATTTGTAACACCTTCTTCCAGAAAAGCGAGAGGCATCTATGGACATACAAAAGTGGAGGACGGGAAAGCCGAATAGATTTCCTCTTGTGTAGAAGAATGCATCTGAAGGAGGTAAAGGACTGCAAAGTCATACTAGGGGAAGGCGTAGCTCTACAACACAGAGTGCTAGTGCTTGATTATGTATGCACAGGGATGAAGAAGAGAGCAGTAAGGAAAATGACTCCAAGAATCAAATGGTGGAGGTTAGAAGATCCAATTTTGAGAAGTGAATTCAAGGAAAAGGTCATCCAGGAAGCACAGTTAGTAGAAGGTGTTCAGAAATGGTGGACAGTAAACGCTGAAGCTATCAGGAAAGTTGGTATGGAAGTTCTCGGTATGACATCTGGTAAAGGCGCTCCACTTGATAAAGAAACATGGTGGTGGAATGATGAGGTCCCGAATGCGATCAAGATGAAAAAACAAGCCAAGAAAGCCTGGGAAGAATCTGGAATAGCCGAAGATAGAGAACACTACAGACAAGCTAATAAAGCTGCGAAAAGAGTTGTTGGAAGAGCAAAGGCATTGGCATGGAATGAAGTCTACGAAAATTTAGAGACCAAAGAGGGCGAGGCAAAGCTCTTCAGAATTGCTAAGGCACAGGATGTAGCATCAAAAGATCTAACACACATCAAGCAAATGAAGAATGAACAAGGAATGGTAATTCAAGATGAGAACCTAATTAAGAAGAGATGGGAGGAGTATTTTAAAAAACTGCTTAATGAGGAGAATGAACGGCTTGTGTTTGAAGATGGCATTCCAAATTATAATGTAACCACCTTTATCCCTTAATTTTTTATTATTTTTTCTGGGGTTGAGGGTTTATATATTTTCTTTACTTATTTAATGGAATTCAACCGTTCAACCCTCTCCAAATTCCCCTTCTTAACACCACTATTCTCCTCGCTTCCGGAGTAACTGTCACTTGAGCACATCATAGCCTGATCATAGGCAGGATAGAGGTTGAAACTGCTATGAAGAAAATGAAAAGTGGAAAAGCAACGGGCCCCGATGAAATCCCTGTAGAGGTCTGGAAATGCCTGGGAGAAGAGGGAATAAATATGTTGTTAAACCTATTCCAACAAATATTCCAACAGGAAATAATGCCCAATGAGTGGCGGAAGAGTACCATAATCCCCATTTTTAAAGAAAAGGGGGACATTCAGGATTGTGCAAATTACAGAGGAATAAAACTCATGTCGCACACTATGAAAATCTGGGAAAAAGTCATTGAAACAATTGAGACAATAATAGCAGAAGAACAATTTGGATTTATGCCAGGGAAAGGAACCATCGATGCCATTTTTTCTCTAAGACAGCTCATGGAAAGACACAGAGAAAAGAGGAAAGAATTACATGTGGTGTTTATTGATTTAGAAAAGGCTTATGATCGTGTGCCCCGCCAAGAAGTATGGAGATGCATGAGATCCAAGGGAGTACCAGAGAAGTATGTGCGCATCATTCAGGACATGTATCATGGGTCAAAGACGCAAGTTAGAAGCAGTGTAGGGCTAACGGAAACCATTCCAGTTGAAGTTGGTCTCCATCAAGGATCTGCGCTGAGTCCTTATATCTTTAATCTGATAATGGATGTTCTCTCTGAAAGTCTTCGAGATCCATCTCCTTGGTGCATGCTATTTGCAGATGACATCGTACTATGCAGCACTAATAGAGAACAACTTGAACTTAAACTAGAACACTGGAGAAAAGCACTGGAGGATAGAGGTCTTAAAATCAGCCGGAATAAGACAGAATACTTGTGCCTCGGTGGAAAGGGAAATTATAGTGTGAAAATGGATGGAAATCAACTCCTCGCAAGTAATTGTTTCAAGTACCTTGGATCAACTGTATCTGATGATGGCAATCTAGATCTGGAAATTACACACCGAATTCAGGCTGCCTGGTTAAATTGGAAAAGGCTGTCTGGTGTCCTCTGCGACAGGAGACTAAATGTCCAAGTGAAAGGGAGTGTCTACAAAAGTGCGGTGAGACCTGCCATGATATACGGTGCAGAAACTTGGCCAATAGTACAATCGCAAAATAAGCGGCTGGATGTAGCCGAAATGAAAATGCTACGATGGATGTGTGGTGTTACTAGGAAAGACCATCTCAAGAACAGCTTCATACGAGGCAGTGTTAAGGTTACTCAAGCATCACAGAAAGTTCAAGAAAGGCGGTTGCTCTGGTATGGTCACATTAAGCGCAGGGATGAGAACTATGTAGCAAGAAGAGTGCTTGACTTGGAGGTGAAGGGCAGGAGGGAGAGAGGCAGACCTAGAAGAAGATGGATGGACTGTGTGCGAGAAGACTTCGCAGAAAAGCAGTTAACTGAAAACACCATTTGGGGACCGAGGAAAATGGAAAAGACTTGTCAAAAACGTCGACCCCGCATGAGCGGGAAAAGACGAAGAGGAAGAAGAATAAAAAGGATTCAAACCCTGGTCACTTACCGCAAACTCGGAAAGTGAAATTAAACAGAACGCTAGTGCTATAAGAAAATACACTGCTTACATTTAAGATCCTAACAGTCGAGCAAATTATCGGATAAACAAGTAACTTGATATTGCGGTTCGGAAACAGATTATTTCAATCCGTTGGCATGGGTTACAAGCATGTAGCTTGTGCAGGAGAGGGCTGCTATGCAAGGTGATTGCAAAATCATGAGGAGAAAAACTTCTTGCTACACATGTAATATGGGATGGAAATCAGGGGTCACTTTCCGCATGAGCTACATGCTTACAACCCATGCCAATAGATTGAAACAATATGTTTCCGAACTGATATTTCATGTTACATGTTTATGCGATAACTTTTTCGACTTCTAGGGGCCTTAAATATAAGCAGTGTATTCCTTATAGCACTAGCGTTCTGTTTAATTTCACTTTCCGTGTTTGCGATAAGAGAACAGGGTTTGAATCTATGTTTTTCTATTGTAACTAAATCAGAGTTCGAAATCTATACAGATTATTTTCTGTTGCATGTGTTCGAATCCCGAAAAATTCATCTCCTTAGGAAAAAGGTATCCTCTGCAAAGTAGTAAAATCATTTTGTCTGCAGTGATTAAGAAGAAGTATGCCAGATTGAGATATACAACATTTGTAATTTTATGCGTGCGCGCTAATTGCATAAGAGTGCGATTGTATCAACAGAGAAATTAATCCGGTAATATTTGGCGTTATAAGCTGTTCCGTTCTGAACACTGATAGCCAACATGTTTCGTCTTGTTCTACAGTCAATTCTAGTGTGTGCTAATTGTAACTTGTCTTGACGAATACAAACATATAGCGCAGTTGCGATAAAAGTTTTCCGTTTAATAGTCAACATGTTTTGTCTTGTCGGATAAAGGCATACAGTATGTCAATTCTATATTTTTACAACTGCATTCTGTAACTAGATTGAACCTTTTTTGTCTTGCCGGATACCACATTTGCTTATCCTACAATACTTTTGCATACTGAAAAAAGAATTACCTTCTCCTTACCACCTCCTCCTCCTACCGCTTTCTCCTCAATCGAGAAACTTATGCAACGAGTACAACGCTACATAACGTAAGTATATTTGTTTGTAATGTAACGTTCACTTCAGAAAAGCATTTGCCTGTAAAAGGAGGGATGGAGCTGACTTCATTACATGTAAGGACGAGTTCTTTCGCCAGGAGGAAGAGCTCTTTTGCATACAGATAAGTAAGAGCCTTTTTGCTAGGAGGAGGAGCCCTTTTGCTAAGAAGAGTAGCTCTTTTGCCCTACAGATGTGGAGTAAGTGTTCTTTTTGCCCATTTGCCCCTATGCTAAGTGGAGATGCCCTTTTGCCCTTTTTCTAGGAGGAGGTGTCTTGTTACCCTTTTACCAGGAAGAGTACCCCTTTTGCGTACGGATAAGGAGGAAGTGTTCTTACTGCCCATTTGCCCTTTTGCTAGGAGGTGCCCTTTTGCCAAGGAGCACTTTTGCCAGGAAGAAGAGCACTTTTGCCCTTTTGCTCTACTGATGAAGGAGAAGTGTTCTTTTTTCCCATTTGCCCTTTTGCTGTAACGAGGTGCCCTTTCACCCTTTTGCTAGGAGGAGGTGCCCTTTTGCCCCTTTGCCAGGAAGAGTAGCCCTTTTACCCTACAGATGAGGAAGTGGCGTTGTTTTGGCCCATTTGCTCTTTTGCTACGAAGACGTGCCCTTATGATACGGATGAAGAGGAGGAGGGTGGCTGTGTCCCTTCGGAGGAGGAAGAGGCCATAAGAGGGTATGTATAGCTGCCATCTTGTGCAGTAGCCCCCTGGGCTAGCTTTCTACATAAGAGCCTCGTACAGCCGCCATCTTGCGCAAGCTCCCTTAAGCCCTCTCCTAAGAGCATCCGCCATCTTGTACAGTAACATCAGACCGGCGTTCTAGGAGTTAGCCTCGTAAGAGCCTGTGTATAGCCGCCATTTTGCACAGGAGCCTCTAAGATAGCTTTCTCCATATAAGCCTGTATATAGCCGCAATCTTGCGAAAGAGTCCATGGCCATCATCTCTCTCCATTAGAGCCCATGTATAGTCGCCATCTTGTGCTATCACCTGTGGCCGTCTCATGATAGCCTATGCATAGCCGCCATCTTGCGCAAGCGCCATTAAGCCGTCGTAAGAGCAGCCACCATCTTGCGCAGTATCCTCTTAGCTAGCTTTCTCCATATAAGCTTGAGTAAAGCTGTCATATTGCGCAAGCGCCCTTGGCCGTCATCTTTTCCCATAAGGCCCATATATAGCTGACATCATGTGCAATCGCCCATAGCCGGCATCTTACGCAGGCGCACTTGGCCGTCACATAAGAGACTATCTATAGCCGCCATCTTGCGCAAGCGCCCTTGACCGTCTCATAAGAACAGCCGCCATCTTGTACAGTAGCCTCGAAGCTAGCTTTCTCCATATAAGCCTGTGTATAGCCGCCATCTTGTGCAATCGCCCATGGACGGCATCTTTCTCCATAAGAGCCTATGTATAGCAGCCATCTTGCGCAATAGCCCATAGCCCTCATAACAGCCTACATATAGCATCCATTGTGTGCAATAAATCGCCATATTGCGCAACAGCCCTTGGCCGTCCCATAAGAGCCTACGTATAGCAGCCATCTTGTTCAATTAGATAGCAGCCATCTTGCGCAAGCGCCCTTGGCCGTTTCCTAAGAGCTGCAGCCATCTTGCGCAAGTGCCCTTAAGCGGTCTTATAAGGAGCTGCATATAGCAGCCATATTGTGGAATTGGCGTCGGGAAGGGCATCCGGCCGTAAAACTGAGGTTACGTCCCTCCGTGCACTTAGGTGTGCTTTCTTATGCTCATTTTAATTGCCCTACTACTCAAAATATCGTCTCGTGAATACCTATTGCCCTATTGCTCAATATAGCGTTGGGAAGGGCATCAGGCCATAAAACTGAGGTTAGGCCCCTCCAAGATAGCGGCTCTGAGGTTAGGCTTGATTTCTTGCGTGTAAAAGTAAGGCTAAGCCCCTCCGATATAGCATCTGTGAGGTTAAGCTCGCTCTCTTAGGCGTCAGGAAGGGCATCTCGTCGTAAAACTATGGTTAGGCCCCTCCTTGAGGTTAGGGTTGCTCTCTAATGCGTAGGAAGTAGGGTTACGCCTCCAAGATGGCGGATGTGAGGTTAAGCATGCAGTCTTAGGCAGCATAGCAATGACCTTGCCAGAGGTCAGCGCGGCGGAGGCCTCTGCTGAGGGCCTGTGGAGGCGGCGGCCGCCGATCCCGTGAAAAGCATCTACTTGGGTACTATGCGTTGTAAATTGGTGGTCAAATACTTCATGAACTTCATATTTTATCGTTTTCAGAACATCAAGCATTTTATTCAGTGAGTTGGACTTAGCTGTGAATCTATGGTTATGCTCCACCACGCCTCGAGAAACACTGTTTGTCTAGCATTGCGAGACGGAAGTGCGCTGTGTCGACACAGTGCTGTGCCGCATCGAATGTTTCGAAACAGTCGGCCCATATCTACTGTTAAAACTGTATTTAAGTCTACGCGAGGCGGAATAATTCAGGCTTATCGCATTCTGTGTTGTACAGATATAATCATTAAATCAAATTAGCAATGGTTCGTTTTCCTTTACAATATCCTCATCGCATGTCGGCTGTCATCAGGGTGATCTGATTCTTGTTCTCAGCAAGTCGGAGAAGTGTGGGTGATCCTACTCCATAGCATTCTCGTAGATTACGGATGCAAGATTTTCTGCTCCTTGTCCTACTCCTCTTTCCTTAAATATCATCTATAAGATAAACTGAGGAGGTCACTTATTTATTTGAGCCAGTCCCATAATACAGTAAAAATTACAAGAAAGATGATACATATTACAGTGGTGCTGCCTAGTGCCAGATACTAACATTAGTATCAGGTGGATGTTCCCCTTTACGTTGCCCCCAGACCTCGCAATTCGCAGTCTGTTTAAAGACTTCTGTGTCGTCCACGAATCTTCGTAGTCACAGAGCAGCTTCTATTCAATTTTCTCAAGGTCCAAGCGATCTAGGAATTTACGCTTCCTATCCCAAATATTATTTCCTTTGGATCTCCAGACAGACCAGGTGATGTCCAAAGAGAGGGTGTTCAACGACTAAACGCATGCCCTTGATTTTTGGACGGCGGAGAATCTAGTCTCAGTGAGTATCCTGAATGCATATTATTAGCGTGAGGAGAAAATTGCGAGGGTATATACTTTGTGTTCTCTTTCAGATTCTTAGAATTAAGTCAATAATAGAAATAAAATAATCAAAATGCAAAATATTATTATGCAAACTTGCATAAGATAAACCAGTAAATCCATACATACATACATAGGATGACGATGGGCAGAAAATGGGAGATGGTAAGAGATAAATAAGGTCTGTGTACTCCAGTGACATCTAACGTAGTCCGGTGTATTTTGCTATGTGGAGGGCCGATTTGACCTTGTACTATTTTAGTGGAGGTTTATCACAGCTTCAACTATTAATTTGTGTGCTGAGAAGATACGGGGAGAAATTTACGATGTTTGCGCGTGTTAGAACTGTCACTGTATAACAGAATTTTCGTCATATTTTTCTTCAGGATGGGACTTTAAATTTAGTACATTTCTCATCGAATTTGTTCAGACGTAATGAGGAACATGTTTGCAGTAGAACAGTGAAATTTAGAGGAATTTTAACCCTGCAGTACCCGCATCAAGAAAGAAAACGTGAGTTACCACATGGGGTGTTGAAAGACCCATCCTTTTCTGCTATTTAAAAATTCTAAAATGAAACATACACTTGTGGAAATATATTCTATTATCAATGTCACTTACATTCTACTACATTATTTAAAAATTCAGTAACCACCACACAGACTGGTACCACATAATACAGTTCAGAAAAACGCACCTTCATTCCCTATCACTTTCCATATCAGGGCTGCCTTTCAAACAAACGTCACCTATAGCTTTCTATAACATTTGCAACAATACGTTTTGGTGTTCAAGTCTTTCAATCTTTGGCAAAGAAAACATCTTGATTTAGAAATATTTCCTTTGTTGAAGCGATGGATGTCGCAGGTACACTTCACTCGTGTACCAGTTCACAATTAATATCTGATTCGGAATGAGAACTGATCATGATCATCAACCGTTTTTCTCTACAAATTAGTTTTCAAGCGTAGGTCATATTCTTACTACATCTTTGCCATCCATCGTGCTCCAACAGGAAATCAGTTATCAGATAAAGAAACGAATTACAAAAAACACGCGGTACTAAGTGTAAGCTGATATAACAGTGTTTAGAAACAGAATTGAATTGAAATGACACATGAAAGAGTATGTTGTAAGAGCAGAATCAATAAGTAATATAACGTCAGTATTTAACACCATTTCTTACCTAACAGTAACATGATGTGCTGAGTGAGAAATGTTTTGTCTGTTACTATGTGGGGATCTATCAGACCCCCACTGGAATTTATTGCCAGTGCGCTATGAACACGTCAACACTAGATAATGACATGTCAAGTAACAATATTTCAGGAATCGTTATAGAGTCTGTTGGGTGACGAATTGAATGCTGTAGCACACATGTTGTATTACTAAACAGCGATGATTACTCTGGTAGTGGACTGTAGTTTGGTTAAGCACGTGATAAGACCATAGGGCCGAGTCATGCATCAATATTACACGTAAATAAAACTTTTATTACAATTAAACATGATTAACAAACTGCATAGAAATTATTTACACATTAACAATAAACTGAATGCCTGGATGGCTATTGATTAAGTTGGAGGCCATGTGGCCGCGAATGCACCTCTAGCCGACATGTTGTCTTGTTCGAGTCTGTCTCGTTTTACTTGCCGGAAACCAGATGCATTCTGGACACTCAATAGACGCGGACAAGAGCGCGCTCTGTATAAATTTTTTAAGAGGACGGAACATTCTCCCCTCTGTTGATTGCATTCAATCAAGACAAAATACAGTTTCAATGAAAATAACACTAACATAAAACAAAATGTCATCAGAATACAAATACATAATAATAAATGTTGCACTTAAATGAACGTCAATCACTAATTAACATAGATAAAATGAAACAGAACTGTACACTGGTGTGCAGGCTGATGCATTGTTTTGTTTACAGCTGCACAATGAGAGTTTTTGAATTGTTCATTTGTTAAATGACTGTACAATATAACTACAAATACAACTTTATACACCAATCAACTCACTGACACTGTAAGGAATCATATTGTCATTAAAAAGAAAACACTACTCGATGGGAAGGGGACACAACTTCACTATTGGTCTCTTGAAATTTCCATGAGCAGTTTTTATGGTGACTGCTCGCACAAGTCCATCAAGACCTGGGTGAAGTTCCTCAACCACACCTAGTCTCCACTGAAGCGGGGGTAAATTGTCCTCCTTGATAACCACCACTGCTCCAAGTTGTATACAAGGTTGCTGGGAGGCCCACTTTGGCCTGTTTTGTAGTTGGGTTAAGTATTCCTTATGCCATCTGGTCCAAAAGTGTTGCACCATTTGCTGCAACCGTTTCCATGCTGAAAGTTTATTGCTGGGTACAAGTGTCAGATTGGATTCAGGAATGGAATTCAAACTGTTACCAGTAAGACAATGACCTGGCGTCAAGGGTTGAGGGTCAGTCGGATCTGAGGATAGGACTGTAAGTGGACGAGAATTTAAACAGGCTTCAATTTGTGTGAGCACAGTACTAAGCTCTTCAAATGTTAATGATGAGTTTCCAACAACTCGATACAAATGATATTTAACTGACTTGATGCCAGCTTCTCATAATCCTCCAAAATGGGGTGAACGAGGTGGAATGTAATGCCAGTTGATACCCTTGTTTGCCAGATTGCTTACAACTTCCTCTTGATGCTGCGGTGATGCTATGAATTATTGAAGATCTTTTAATTCTCTATCGGCTCCAATAAACGTAGTAGCATTGTCACTGTAGATATCTGCGGGCTTTCCTCTTCTGGCTATGAAACGGCGAAGTGCGGCTAAGAAGGCATCTGTAGTAAGACTGCTGACTACTTCCAAATGTACAGCCTATGTCGTGAAGCAAACAAATAGTGCGATGTATGCCTTGATACGGACATTGCTCCTCTTGTTAATTGGGCGAAGTAGAATAGGACCTCCATAATCAATGCCACAAACACTGAATGGACGTGCTGGTTGAGCTCTATGCTCAGGATAGTCAGCCATGAGTTGATGACTAGTTACGCCTTTCAATTTGTAACATGTTACGCATTTGTGCACTTGCTGTCTGGCTACATTTCTGCCATTCAGAATCCAATAACGTTGACGAAGGGTTGCTAACAACAATTCTGGTCCTGCATGAGCTTGTTGTAAGTGTTCATGTTTGACAATTGGAGTCGTCAGGTGATGTTTTGATGGTAACAGTATTGGTTGTTTGGATGAAAACGGAATCGATGCATTCTTCAACCTGCCTCCGAACCTTAGAATATTGTTGTGTAAGAAGGGACATAGGTTCCTTGTCTGGCTCTTCTTAGAGACTACGCCTCCGTTTTTCAGGTCTCCAATCTCTTCTGAGAAGGCTGCATTTTGTGCAATACAAATGCAGACTTCTAATGAATGTTCCAATTCTTCAACATTTAAACGTCCAATTTTCTTGTCCCTGGCATGCTTAGTGTTATGCGAAAATCTGTAACAATAAGCTATTACTCGTTGCAGTCTTATTAATGATGATAATTTCTCAATAATAGTTTCAGCTTGTGTCACTACTAATAGTGTGGATGATTGTCGCTGCTCTGCTATGGCGAGCGAATCCTCAACATTGTTGTTCTGCGGCCAATTTAACTCAGAAGTGGACAACCAGGCGGGTCCTGACCACCAAATGGTTGAGTTTTGCAGATCTGCTGGTCTGACGCCTCGAGAAATCAAGTCCGCTGGATTATCTTGTGATGGTACATGATGCCAGTCACTAGTGTTCGTTGATTGTTGAATGTGAGCTACCCTATTTGCTACAAAGGTCTTCCAACGTGATGCTGGTGATGCTAACCATGACAGTACGATAGTGGAGTCTGTCCATAAATGTGTTTCATTAATGGCCAAGTTTAAGCCTGGCATGGTTTTGTGTACCAACTGAGCTAATAATGCTGCACCGAGAAGTTCTAGACGAGGAAGAGTGACTCGTTTAACCGGAGCTACGCGCGATTTAGAGCATAGCAGTTTGACTGATACTTCACCCTCCTGATTCACTGACCGAAGGTAGATGCATGCGCCATAAGCTCGCTCGGAAGCGTCTGAAAATCCATGAACTTGAATATTTGCCAAGTCACCCTCAATTAATACGTGGCGTTCTACTTGTATATTGTCAATGTGTGCTAGCTGCATTTGTAATTTTGCCCAGTCTGATGCTAATGGATCTGGCAGTGGGTCGTCCCAGTGAAGTTGATGTAACCATAAGTCCTGCAAAAATATCTTGTATAGTATCACTAATGGGCTGATCAATCCTAATGGGTCAAATATAGATGCTACAACTGACGTAGTGGTGCGTTTAGTAATGTTACTGTTCCCTGGAATGTGTTTGATTCTGTTTGCCACTAAGAATTTGTCTGACGTAGGATGCCATGATAATCCTAAAGCTTGTATGGTGTCATCATTATCAAACTGGAAACGTAAGTTAATTTCTCTGTCTTCAGGTGGAACAGCGGCAAGTATAGCTTGATGATTTGAGCACCATTTCCTGATGGGAAAACCACCTTTATTGAGTAAGGCTATGAGTTCACTTTGCAATTTTAATGCTTCAGCGATGTTGGACGCACCACACAGGGCATCGTCAAAATAAAAATCCCTTTGTAAAACCGTTGATGCCAGTGGAAATGAAGTTGCTTCATCTTCTGCCAATAGTTTGAGGCACTGTGTTGCCAGATATGGAGCTGAAGCTGTACCATACGTGACAGTCAATAGTTCGTAAGTCTTGATAGCTGTTTGTGGCGATTCCCTCCAAATAATTCTTTGCAACTGCGTGTCATTTTCATGAACCCGAACTTGTCTGTACATTTTCGTGATGTCTCCCGTAAATGCAATGTTGTGTGTCCTGAATCTCAACACAATGGAATAAAGGTCTTGTTGTATAGTAGGCCCTACTAACAATGTATCATTAAGCGACACTCCAGTAGTAGTTTTGGCTGATGCGTCAAAAACTACTCTGACTGATGTAGTTGTGCTTTGCTTAAATACTGCGTGGTGTGGTAAGTAATAATGTTCAGAATCATTTGTTGCATGTAGGCCTACCTCCCTCATGTGAGATAACTGTTCATACTCGGACATGAAGTTCGCATACTGTTCATGCAATACTGGATTTTTCTTGAATTTTGCTTCCAGTTGTTGAAATCGTTGTGTTGCCATATCACGAGAAGTGCCCAAGGGTGATCGAGTTTCTTTACGAGGTAACCTGACAACGAATCTTCCTTCAGGAGTGCGTGTGGTGTTTTCCTTGAAGTGCTGTAAACACTGTTGTTCATCCTGAGTTTTAGGTTTAGTGTGCAATTCTTCTATTTCCCAAAATTTACGAAGTTGCGTGTAGACTTAATCTTCCTTTTTGACAAAGAGAGAGTGACTGTGTTGCATGCAGGATGGCTGTTTGACTGAGGGCATTTACCAGAAATTATCCAACCCAGATGAGTGTCCTGCAATACCTGCACGTTTTTTCCCATCTGTCTTTAAAATGTTAAAGAACATCTCTGCACCAATGATTAAATCTACCTTGCCTGGACTGTAGAATTTAGGATCTGCTAGTGTGATGTCATTAGGTAGGTTCCACGATTTGTAGTCTAACTCCATGGAAGGCATTTCTCCTGTGATGGCAGGAACCACTAAACAATTTATGTTAGTGTTAAAATCTGATGTTGTGGATTGGAGGTGAATATCCACACTGTGTTTCAGAGTTGATGAAGAATTGTTAATGCCTACAATAGAAGTGGTGTCTTCTTTACATTTTAAATTTAGTCTGCTGACAGTGTCTGTAGTAATGAGATGAGTCTGACTGCCGCTGTCCAAGAGTCCTCGAACCTTGCGAAATTTACCACTGTGATCCTTGATTTTGACAATAACTGTGGATAACAACACATATGGTTTGTTTCGAGTACATGGATGTTCATTCTTGGTGGTTGTGTGAACGCTGGCAAATACCACCTTGTTGTTAGAAGTAGTTTCGTTAGTTGTACTAGACTTGTGATTTTCAAGATGTAGTAATGTGTTGTGGGCCTTGTTGCATTTGCGACAGTGACTGGATGTACACTCTGACGTTTTATGTGATGCTCTAAGACAATTTAAACAGAGTTTGTTGTCACGAGCATATTGAATGCTATTTGACACTGTTAACTTGAGAAATGCTTCACATGCAAAAAGTCCTGATGTATGACCTTGTTTACAATAAGAGCACTGATTGTTAATGCATGCAACATGTGTATAGGACGACTGTTTTTTCTTGTGTGAGCTTTCTTTACTACCGCGCACCTTGACTTGACTGACAGATGTTTGCATGCTTTCAAGGACTTGGCAGCGATGTTCAATGTAAGATGTTAGTTGTTTGAGGGAGGAATTTTTGTTGGCGTTTGCTTCTAGTTCCCAGCCCCTCCTGGTTTCATAATCAAGATGATCAACAATATGTTGTGATAATATTACTTCTTCGAGAGGCGTATCTAATTTCAATGCTTTAAGTGCTTGTAAGTTGCTTGAGAATGTGCCGATGAACTGCCTGAGGTCTTCAGCGGTTTCATTCTCCACTGTTGCAATGTTTAAGATTTCTCTAACATGCTTTGCTGCTATTAGTCTCTTGTTTTGAAACCGATCACATAATAGGTTCCAAGCTACCGTATAGTTTGTTTCAGTAGTTGGAAGGTTCTGAATTAATGCTTTAGCTGAACCTTGAACTGCTCCTAGTAAGTAGTGAAATTTCTGAATGGTTGCTAGACTGGAATTTTCATGCACCAATAGTTTGAAATTATCTTCAAACGACATCCAATCTTCATAGTTACCACTAAACATGGGTAGTTTAATCGCGGGTAATTTGATGTTGATATTTTCATGCGACGAATTGGAAGTGTTACTTCTGGTACTACCGGCATTTTCGTGTTGGTCTGGCGACAATAATACCTGCATTTTTGCCTTCAAACTGTACACAATGTCATCTACTTTATCTCTATCTACCCCATGATCCCATTTACTATCCTCCACCTCAAGCTGCGATTGAACTAAATCGTATTTGCTTTCTAAATCAATAAGTGCATCATATCTAACCCTAATGTCTGCTAGGTTTTGAGTAGTGTCGTACTTTTCGATGAAAGTTTTGATTTTTGTGATTCTACCTTTCAGATAACCCCGTTGCTTGATCAGCTTTGCGATTTCGTTCTCGTCCATCGTAAAGCACTGGCTCACACAAATGTAAATAATGCAAGGAAAAGGTAATTAAAGGGAATCTGACCTTGTAAACTGAAGAGTCCCACGTTGCATTGTATGTTTCCAATCCTGCGGATATTTCACACGCGTTTCACTTTTACCGTGTAATATCGGGCCCGGAAATGGACCAAAATGTTGGGTGACGAATTGAATGCTGTAGCACACATGTTGTATTACTAAACAGCGATGATTACTCTGGTAGTGGACTGTAGTTTGGTTAAGCACGTGATAAGACCATAGGGCCGAGTCATGCATCAATATTACACGTAAATAAAACTTTTATTACAATTAAACATGATTAACAAACTGCATAGAAATTATTTAAACATTAACAATAAACTGAATGCCTGGATGGCTATTGATTAAGTTGGAGGCCATGTGGCCGCGAATGCACCTCTAGCCGACATGTTGTCTTGTTCGAGTCTGTCTCGTTTTACTTGCCGGAAACCAGATGCATTCTGGACACTCAATAGACGCGGACAAGAGCGCGCTCTGTATAAATTTTCTAAGAGGACGGAACAGAGTCACAGCGTTATTGTCAAAGTTTGAACGATAGTACACAATAATTAGTACGCATGGGGGTTTGGGTGACCCCCGCGTAGTCACTGCAGGGTTAAGTACTTTAATTTGCGATATTTCATGTCCACAGACGTAGACTAAGTAATGTACGCAAATTGAGAAATTTGGTCAAGTTGTAACTTGTAAATACCAATAAATATAATAATTATCTATTAATTTATTTGGCATATGGCTACATCACTACAACAATAAAATTACAATAATTATCCCATACTAATAACAATAACAATAAGAATTGATTCTATCAAGGTAGTAAGTTGAAAACAAGGGAGAGTTCCATTTTAATCTATCCCAGCAGTATAGCCAAGGTATTTAGCATTAGAGGTTGCCTCTAGGCATTTTACTGCAAGCCAGTTAATGATGAAATTCATATAACATATTTGGCCTTCACATATGATCTAGTTATTCTATGCAACAATAGGCAAGAATGAAGTCAGTCCCTGGAAAAACGTCATACTATTGCATCTAAAATGGATACAAATCTCATATTAGATAACCCGATATACACAAGGATCTACTCGATACTTACACCAACAAAATCTGGTAACTCAGTTTGGCAAAATTCCTCACGAAAATAATTTCAAATACTTGGGGAATTCGTCCAATCATCTGCATTAAAATGGTGAAGAAAAAAATTCTATATTAAAAGTTTGCCATAGAATCACACGGAAAAGGTACAACAAAGCATAAAATCCCGGAACGCTAAATTAAAACATTATAACACTGTAATTAAGCCCGAAGCATTACACATGTCCGAAACCTTGATTATTGGAGAAAGATCACTATATAAAATTATCGAAAAACAAGAAAGAGAAGTCTTCAGGGCCCAGCATGTGTGGATGAATAGGTCTCCGGAATTATACCACCATACTGAGAAACTATGAGATACAACTGGTAAAAGGTGATTGAAATTTGAAGATCATATTCAAAGAATGGACGATGAAAGACTCACTAACAAGATATTGCCTCCTCGTTAAAT
The DNA here is from genome assembly GCF_040414725.1 of Anabrus simplex. Taxonomy (NCBI): domain Eukaryota; kingdom Metazoa; phylum Arthropoda; class Insecta; order Orthoptera; family Tettigoniidae; genus Anabrus; species Anabrus simplex. The sequence continues at coordinate 11,792,241 of NC_090278.1, read as the reverse complement.
TGAAGAAAAATTTGTTACGTAATAGAAATTTAAAAAACTTTACGAAATCAGAATACCAGATGAAATTATGTGGGACACATCTAGTTTTAGAACATTGGTGAACAAACATCATTCTGCTAAAACCCAAGTTGAGAATACGACTGCATGAATGGAAGAATGGATGAAAAACACAGCGAGGGAAGAAAAGGATCTGGGAAGAGAAGAAACCACTCATCTGCAAAATAAGTGCAATCGCACTCCTTAGTTGGGCACAAGATTCTGAAATAATAATAAGTAATGGAATGAGTAATAGTCATTACCCATGTGGTATGATTTGTTATTGAAGGGTCAGTCAGCAATACATTTGTCAGGGGATGATAGCATGGGGTTCGGTCTAATGAGGTTTGAGGCCGATGTTGAGGTCAGTGTCACAGGCATCTGGATTATTGTATTTCCATGTGAAGTGAGAAACTTCGTAACTGTTCGTGGTTGACATGTTCCATTTGTCTATGTAGTTATGAAACCATGCTACTCAGTTAGTGATACATGTTCCTAGTAGATAGTCCGGAGGTAATAGTGTAGACAACACCGAGGTTTCTTTTTTAAAAAGGCCAGAAGGGAAAATCGTCAGGACAGAATGTTCTGAAATATAGTAAGGACTGTTGTTTGAACACTGAATAGTATCCTATATCCAGAGAGATCCATTGTTCATCTAATAACTCCATTAATACCAGTGAAATGCATATCGTATTCCATTAGACTTGAGTTCATTTGTGATGGCAATAATATTGACCGATAAATTGTCTGTTAATACAAGGAATTGGACGAAGATTTGTGCTGTAGTAAAAGGCCATCCCTGGTGAGATTTGTTTGCGCACTTCTAAGCCGGTGGATACCGGTAAGTACAAACCTGTTTGACGAGATAACAAGTGTTCATATTTATATCAGGCGGACCCTGTTCGGAAACAGAAGTGCACGTTACAACATCATTGATGTTAAAATAACTGGGGAGTTATTTGAATATCCATTCCATTGCGTGGGCAAATAACAGAGTTGATTCTCAGTAACATTTCGGAATATTCGACTTTGTTTTCCAGTATCGATGTTTCCATAACACAGTCATAGTTCTTATTCCCAGTGAGCATTTAAATAATTATTTTGGTGTCAGAAGGATGTCCTTAGATATTTAGGATTTCCATTTCTTAATATATTCCTCGTGCAACTAGGTGTTAGGGATTGCCAATGGTGTGTCCTCCAGTGGAAAGTAGGATGGTGGTTCCAGTGCATGGAAGGGATTTTCGGGATTGCTCGGCCATGCTAGGACCGTAAAACGATGTAGGTAGCAAAGTGCCCCGAATGAGAGGAGAGTATTCTAATTTGACAAAAAGAGTTGGTACCACATGGTATTCCATAAGATGTAGCAGCACTCTGCCATTAGTTCATGGGCTACCAATGATTTATGGCCATGCTGTTCCTAAAGGAGTTGTAATATTTTGAGTGTTTACATTTTAGTAGGACTACAAGTGGATGTAGTTGATCTTCGTGACCAATAATATTTAAGGGTTAGCCATGAATTAAGTTTATTTTGGGGTTTGGTTTAACATTGTAACAAAGTAACAGGATTGCTTTTCACAGGTTTCCATGGATTTATTCAAATCACCTGTTGTTTTGGTTTTTGAAATAACGTCATTCATTTAATATAATTAATACTATTTTACGTTGTGCAATATTAAGCTATTCATTCACTGGCACATGAAGTCCTCTTGTTTTGGAGGGTCACTTTGGTCATCAGGTGCGTTCAATTAACTTAAATTTAATGATGCATCACTTTGTTCATTACGCACGTTTCCTTTGCCTTAAACATTAATTTTATCGGATGACCATTATAGTTCAGTGATGTGAACTGGAGGTTACTCAGATTCAATTGACGGCCCAGGTAACTTGTCCTATGCTATTGGCCAGTTAGTGGACAGCCAAAATTAAAAAAGGTCTGGAGATCACTTCCTGATATTTAAACGTTTGAGAAATTGGAAGCATAACGCAAAGTTGTTTATGGGGCCGAGCAGATTGAAGCTCATGTTGCTGTTTTCAACTTAACCATGAAGTGGTATTCTGCAAATAGCCCATCAGACTTTCTTTTGTGCTATATATTAATTTCATCCTGAAATCGTCCAACCGCAGCGGTATATTAAGGCCACTGTCTGCAGCCAACAGGTTATGGTCATATTTGTAATCACACTCGCCATCACATGGCTTTATTTTTGACCGACTTAACATAGATTATGTAAGCTTTTTAATTTAAGTATGTAGGCTTCCTTGATACCCGATAGTCATGTCTGGAAGTAAAGAAGTGCCAGTAACACCCCCTGATACACAAGAGTTAACAATTAATGCTGAAGACCTGGAACAGGGTAACATCACTATGACATGACAAAAAGGATTCAGTACTCATTATGTCTCTTGCTACGTTTAGATATGAGATTTTTAGTGACCTGTTGTGGTTTCATTAGAGAAAAGCGAGTGGTCAATTCTCTGCCACAAGGTAAAAATGGAGAAACTTAAGTGCAATTACACTGCATCTGTCGACATACGAAGCCTTACTTACAGACGCCTCCTCAAGAACTACGTGATCTTCATGAATGGCTACGGGCACTGAAGTTGAGTTTTCAATCTGCATTCAGAACAGATTGACAGACACATTATTATCGTACAAGAGCCGAGGGAGCAGGCATGGTTTTGAGTTACTGGTCTACACATAATTAAAGGAACAGACGGCGTGTAGGAAAGGAGAGCACAGGTGCGCTCAGTATTCAGCAACAACTTATTCAATTGCATTCCCTGTTATGACTTGATTCGGCACTTACTTATTCCCTGGAATTGTTTATTTGAACGTTTGAATATTTCTTCCTGTGCTTCTAGACTTTTACAACTTGGCTTAGTTGTATGATTCTTCTGCATTCATCCGGATTACTTCTTATCCTCGCAAATGGACGGCTCCACAATGAGTGTTACTGAGCACTTTTCTACTGAAGTCCGAAAACAGAAAAAGGGTCGTCAAAGGCTGAGAACAAGCTGTTGTCATATATATGTGATTGATGGGGAGATAAACCATGAAATGGCCTTTGCTCCCTTCGCACACGGACCTGACATTAAGTTACCTGAAAAATGTATCTCAGAGAAACTGGAAGAAAGCGATGGACAGCTATCCAGTATACATCATGGAGTGTGACAAGAAGGTGCCGTCCTGGCTGAAGAACTTATTAATTCTTTGGTGTGTGTGATGGCATGTGCCTGGCTACAACTCCAGAATTGGAGAAGGTCTTATGGAGCTCCGAACTCTTGTGCAGTATTTAGTAGGACGTAAACATTACTAAAACACGTGCTGCTCCATCTCGGCGTGACTTGACGCTCATGCGCCGTCTCACACGTGTGCAAGATCAACATGGTGATGCGTGTGAGAGTTTGCCACAAAACAGGAGCACAGTGGCATTCCTACAGTGTGGTTCTCTGAAAATTTTACAGCATTACTGAGTACCAATGTGCCTTCACACCAGTGTACGTTCGGATCTGAAATGTTAGATTGACTTCCTCGGTGAAAATTTACCACGGACATTTCACCTATATGGCTTTCTGTCTTTAAACGTCTGCATGGGTTTAGAGAGTGCGATTCTCCCGGAGACGTTCGCCCTATCGATACAGCATATGTGTAGCTATACGCCCCCGTGAGTCCGCATGTGCCCTGCTACGTCGCATTTCCTGGTGAATGATTTGCCACACACAGTGCAACTGTATGGCTTTTCGCCTGTGTGGGATCGAATGTGGCTCACTAAAGTATTTCTCAAGGAAAGATTTGCCACAAATATTGCAGCGATGCGATGCGTGTGCTGTGTGAGCCTTGACGTGACGCGTTAGGCGAGATTTCGTGTTAAATGACTTGGTACAATAATTGCAACAGATTGGCTTCTCCCCTGTGTGAGTTCGAATGTGATTTGCAAGGTTACTTTTCTCAATGAAGGATTTCTCACATACACTGCAATAATACGACTTCTCACCCTTGTGAACTCGCATGTGATTAACCAAGAGTGATTTCCTGCTGAATGACTTGCTACAGACATTGCACAAATACGGCTATAGTCCTGTATGGATCCGCATGTGTAACGAAAGTGCACTTCTCCATGTGAAGAGCTTCCTGCATATACTGCAACAATGTGGCTTCTCGCCTGTATGAATACGCATATGTTTCGAGAGTGAATATCTCTCACTGAACAGCTTATTACAGAAACTACAACAGTGTGGCTCCTTGCCTGTGTGTGTGCGCAAGTGTCTTGTAAGACTACCTTTCTGAATGAAGGATTTGCCACAGACATTGCATTAATGCGGCCTATCTCCAGTGTGTGCCGGCATGTGAATTGCTACGGTGGCTTTGATGCTGAAGAATTTGCTACATATATCACAACAATGGGACGTCGAGCCTTTATGAGACCGCTTGTGATCTGTCCACATTTTCCGCTCTGTAAAGCACTTATTGCAAATTTCGCACACTAGGTGTAGGTGCATCCTGAGGTGTTCCGAAAAGCCGAGCCTGCTACCGAACAACTTTCCGCAGTGATCGCACTTGATGGGACGATCATCTTTGTGTTTCTTCAGATGTCGCAAGAGGCAAAACTTTCCGGCCAGGACTTTACTGCACACACTGCACTTAAAACAAGGTGCCCCGCCATCTGCAGGTTGATGATCTGCATAGCTCACGTCGGGTCTCGATCTACAGTGAGAAATTAAAACCATGTGACCTATAGTTCAACAGCGAACTCCACTATAACTCTAACACAAAGGGATACATACTGAACATTCTACTGACTGACTGCAGAGAGCTCATTACTCATGAACATCACTTTCTTGAGGGTAAACATTACGTAAGCTCAAATTCAGACTGCAGACTTAAGTTTCAAAAGCTCTCACTTGTTACGAGGATGTGGTTCGTCTTTTCTCTCGAATTACAATACCATGTGCAAGAATCTTCTGATGATTTGGGAATGTACGAGTTAATAGAAAACCTCATTTAAAGAATGCATGAGGAGTGGTCCAGCCCAGAAGGAGAAACACAAGCTCTAATCCATCCCACATTTATCTATTGAAATCCGTACATATCTGTTCCCTTCACAAAGGATGGCATATGCTTTGTAGTTTTGATATTGTTCAACCACTCTGCACTTTGTGGCAGGCAAATAATAATCTTTGTAAAAGTACTTATTGTTGTGATTGTCTGAGAGTATCTCAGTGTTGTAGATATTAATAAATTTGAGAATATTGTTTTCCGACAGTCAGCAAGATATGCTAAGCCATTGTTAAACTTTTATGAATGTTTTTTTCTGTCATGCAAAGATACATATTGTATTTGTACATTGTTATAACAGTGTAGCATGCTATTATGTCACAGTGCGGTTATTTCTAATTACGTAGCTTTGATGTGCAATCAAACAGTGCAAACCTACATATCGGACGGTGAGTTTATGCAAGGAAATTCACATGTAATACCATGTATTACATCAGTCTACGTCTTAACTTCTGTCTTTAAAGGAGGCCATATGAAATGTGGGAACCACTAATCCTGATGAAATCCCTGAAAAGCTGAAATATAACAAGCAGATGACGGCTCCTTCCCTAACATTGACACTTTCCGTTCTCCTCCAGATACTGCTGTCACAGACTTTATGAAGAGGACAAAGAATATGGCTTTGGTAGTAGTGTTTTATTACTATGTTCTGATATCCTGAATTTGAACCCAATTGCAAGCTATCATATACTTCAATAATCTTAGAAGTGTCCCTTTAACACTACGGATAGAAGGAGCACGAAAATCAAGGCCTGAGCCAAAACTCGAGATAACAGGATGTTTAAATGCACTGTAATAGAAACTGCTGCTATGTAAAGGAAGGAATGTGATTCCTATTATTTCAAAACATCACAGACAATGTGATTATTTTAGTGGATTGATGACATAGTTGGATAGCATCCAAGTCCATCTCTGTCTCCCCATCACAGAGTGGTTCTACATATTCTAGGAAAGAAGAAGGAGAAATACAAATTTCTTGGTTAAAGGTGATATCCGCTTACAACAGGCAGATAGGAAAAGTCAATCCTGCAGGCCAAAACATGAACTAGTACTTCCCAATTCATGCTGTATGCACTGAATTCACTTGGCCCTTCGAACGCATGACTTCCTCACAAGCAAAGTAATGGGAGGCTAGACCACATGTAGTTACTGCACTATTAGGAGAAAATAATTGGACAAATAAAACGGGCACATTGATTCCAGATACGACAGGCTAGACCACTTGATCATCACACAAAATATTGATGTTGACACCAATAGATAAGAGGGGCCAGAAAATACGACACTGGATTGTATTATACCCGTAACGCGATTCTAAGTTAAAGTCCCCGATGTGTGTGGAGATTTGTTACCCGCCGAACACGTCTCCTTTGCAAGCATGACAGCTGCGAGCAGCGGGGAAGTGAGACGTTACAACTGGGTAACTTGGTCAAGGTTGTATTGCGTCAGACGACGGAATGTTCTACTCTTTTCTATCATTAATTTCTTCTAAATGAATTAAGATATGAAGAAATGAACTACATCACCGTGTAGCTTTTTTAAATCATCACTCCCAAGTTTCAAGAAGATCTGTTGAAAATTACGGAAGATATTAGCCATTGCAATTTCTTGGGGATACCGAATTAATAGCCAGGCATTTCGCTTGTCAAGCCAGTTCACCTTGTACCACAGCCGAGATCGGACGGCCGGCTGTTTGGTATTCTGTGATCACGATGAAAGTCGTCAGTTCGACTCTCTACGAAAATTTAAGTCCACGTATTGCGACGCACTGCAAGACTTAGAATATTTTCAGTGTCGTGTGTATGGTGACAGAAACTGCGTCTTAGAGGAAATGTGAACAGTTGAGGAGTGTTTTATCATTTACGAGAACAGTGTGACGGAAACTTACATTTTTCATCAATATGATGTTATGCTAATATAATTTGATGTTCGTATTAGAAGGAACGTGATTAATTTTACATTGAATACTGTAAGTGTTGAAACGCCATTGTCAGTGAGACGTCAAACTGTCCACGATTTTCTATTTGATCTTGATAAATGATAACCTGTGCTAGTAGTGGAATATAATCCAAAAATTTCAGACTGTTCAGGTTATGGAATTTACGGTAGTGAAGCATAACAGTGCATAGTTGTTACACCGAAGGTGTTAGAACATTTTTCAAACTGTACGTCTATGTTACGAACGACTGATATCATTAATAATATTTAACCCCTCAGCGCCGACCTCTATACGTGGTATAGATCCATACATGGTTTCACATTTACGGCTATAACGCGAAGAGTTTTGGAGTTATGGATACGCAAATTGTTTTGTTTCCAAGAAGAAATTTTTGTTCTGTACTTAACATCTCTTCAACACGTACTAAATGTACGTAACACGACCTAATAGGTTGAAAGTCGGTTTCGATTACAATGCGGTCGTGAAAATTCAATATTCATTGACATGGCCCTCAACGGGCAACATAAACGCACACTACAGTGTGATGGTAGTAGTACCAGACCTGTAGCTTAGATCCTTTCCAACAGAACAAAGATGGCCTAGGCCACCATAGCTAAATTGGTAGAGCAACCGACGCGAAATGGGGAGGTTGTGGGTTCGGATCCCACTGGTGTCTGGTTGGCCATTTTTGTTCTGTACTTAACATCTCTTCAACACGTACTAAATTTACGTATCAGGACCTAATAGGTTAAAAGTCGGTTTCGATTACAATGCGGTCGTGAAAATTCAATATTCATAATTTTAAGATATTATTGCTTAAATGTAACCTTGCAAAGAATGGCTTAAACCGATGAAAAGGGCCAGTTTTTGGAGATAAACCAACCACTACTGAACACAACTGTGAATAATTACAACATATTCCATATTTTATAGGATTGGTACTGTACGTACTTTGTTTCTTCTTTAATGTATGGCAACAGCTGATCATCGGTATGTTCTTCTATGAGTATTTCCTGCTTAATATCTCTGGAAGGCTATAAGTTAGAAATAAGAAAATTAGAATAAATAAGTAAGGGAACAAAAACATATAGGCCTAAACAAGAAACAGCTGAGAAATGAAATTTCATAGTGGCATTAAAAAGTATAATGAATTTATCACCCACTTTAAAAATATAGGAACGGGAAGGAACAATCAAATCAAAATAATTTTAAATTCAAAAGAGGAGTCTACCTCAGTGGTAAATAGTACACGAAAATACATCATTATCAAGCACTAAATATTAAATGAACAGAGAAGAAGACAATTTCAAAAAATATAGTCTTATACAATTTCTACTAATTTATTTGTATTACACACAGCTCGTCCTTAATAAATTTACATTATTTATAAAATTCTACTCATAATATCTTCTGTAGTTACAAACATAATCTACTCATACACAACATGTGGAATTACTTCAAATAATACTATACAACTGCTATTAGATTAGAATTTACACTGCATTTATTTTTATTATTATGTGCGTATGGACCCAATGGATCACGCGAAGCTCTAACGATTCTGTTTTCTGAGTTGCCAAACAGCTCTCATTCTTTCTCCGTGGATCCTTTTTCGTTCTTCTGTCCACTTTGCTCCAGTCTTCTATTTCACTTCGTTCTCTGGTTGCACTCTCCACCCATTAACTTTTTTCCTGTAGAGGTTTCTGTCCGCGGTGTCAGTTGAGTTCATCTGGGCTTTTTCCAGATCCTTCTTCACTTCCAGTACCCATGGAATATTTTTTAGATGTTCTATGTAGGTGATAATCTTGCGTGTCAGTCTACTTGCCGGCAGTCTGCGAACGTGCCCATCAAATTTCAGACGTCTTTTACGGATGTCTGCTGCAATGTTGGAAAGCTCTTCTGTCACTTTGCGTGACCTCAGTCTATATCCATCTTCTGTTTTTCGGAGGCCGAGAACTTTCCTCAGGATTCTTCTTTCTTCTTTTAAAATGTTTTCTAGGTCAGATTTCCCATTTAGTATAAGGGTCTCGCTGGCATATAAGACTTCGGGCTTGATTACTGTATTATCCAGTAGTGTCGGATCTTTGTATGGCGGGACAAGCACGTTTTATTCTATATTTTGTGAACCCTACCGTAGGCTTTCCGAAATTTTTGTAAGGGAATTTTCTGGGCAGCCTTCTCGCCTCCCATTGGTTCAAGTATTTCTCCCGAGTACTTGAAGTGTGGTACTCGGTTGATTTGCCCATATGTCGTGTTCAAATTTTGGATGTCAAGTTTTGAGCAGAAGAACTTGGTCTTTTCAAAGGAAATTTGTTGGCCGACCTTTCCAGCACATTCACTAAGGGTTTCAATTTGTTTAACGGCTGTGGCTACATCATCTCTCAGTATCAAGGTCATCTGCAAAAGCGAGGCATGATATCTCAATACCGTCTTTGGGTCGTCCTAGCCGTATGGGGCGCCAGTGTCCCATGTCTTTCAATGCCTTCTCCCACTCGCGGATGACTTTGTCTAGGACGTTGAAAAGAAGCGGATATAAGCCGTCACCTTGTCGGTCGCCAGTTTTAATAGGGAATGCTTCAGAGATCTCCCCCATGAATTTAACTTTGGAGATAGTGTCAGTGAGTGTTGCCTTGATGAGGGTGAGGGTCTTGGAATCAAGCCCCAGTTCCTCAAGAATAACGAAGAGAGACTGTCGATCAACCGAGACGTACGCTTTCCTGAAGTCAACAAATATGCAGATGGCCGGTTTGTTCCTCAATGCTTTGTATTTAAGTGTTGCCTTCAAGTTGAATATTTGTTCTGCACACGAGCGACAAGGGCGGAAGCCTGCTTGATATTCGCCAATATTTTGTTCAAGTTCTTCTTGCGTTCTCTTCAAAAGGCAAGCTGAAAGAATTTTGTATGTCACTAGGAGAAGAGAAATGCCCCTGTAATTGTTCCCGTCAGTCTTATCTCCCTTTTTGTGTAATGGGTGGATGAGGGCACACTTCCAGTCCTGAGGTAATTCTTCCGATTGCCAGATATCTGTAATGATTTGAGTGAGTTCCTTGAGGGAGTTAGGTCCAAGATTTTTCAGAAGTTCCGCAATGATGCCATCTTCTCCGGATGTCCTATTGTTTTTAAGTTTGAGGATGTGGCCACGGATTTCTTCCTCTGTCGGTGGTGGAGATTCTGGGAAAGTGCGCATTGGGGGTTCTTGAGGGAATCTTGTGAGGGGCTCTGGGCAGTTGAGGAGATCAGCGAAGTAAAGTACTAGTTCCTGACAATTTTCCTGGTTACTGAGTGCATGTTTTCCATCTGATCTTTTGAAAGCCAGGTTTTGAGGAGCATACCCACGGACTTGTCCTCCGAATTCTCTGTAGAAATCTCGTACGTTGTAGTTACGCAAGTTATCGTCAATTGAGTCCAGTTGTTGCTTCAAGTGTTTTCTCTTGACCTGCCTGATAATTTTGGCTACTCGTTTTTTAGTTTCATTGAAATATGTTTGGTTTTCTGGTGTTTTCTTGCTGTTGTATTTCTGGAATGCTTCTTTTCGTTCCTTCAAGGCACGTTCACATTTAGAATTCCACCAAGGGTGTTTAATATCCTTTTTCAGGGGAATTTGCTCTCGAGCTTTCTGGATGATTTTGTTGCGGAATTTCTCCCAGGTGTTTGCATGTTCCCTTTCCCACACTTCTTGCAGATTAGTGTTTCCAATCCTTGTCGTGTCAAACTTCGGTATGTGTGACCTCTTATGATGAATTTCCTTCGGGGTGAATTTTACCTTTATTCTCACTAGGTAGTGATCGGAATCGACGTTTGCTCCTCGGCGTATCTGTACATCGTGTACCTCTCTCTGCATGGGATGAGAGATGGCAATGTGATCGATTTGAAATTCACCGATCCCTGGAACGGGAGACCTCCAGGTCTTCTGTTTCCGTGGAGATTTTCTCAGAGAAGTTGACATGATTTTAAGATTGTTTTGTTGACACAGTTCAATGAGTCTCAACCCGTTTTTGTTAGTGAATTTGTGAGCAGGGAATTTGCCAACAGTTTTCTGGTGTTCTTTTTCTTTACCAATTTATGCGTTAAAGTCGCCCAGCAAAATTTTTGTATCCTCTTTTGGAATCCTCGCCATGATTTTCTCAAGTTTAGCCCAGAATGCATCAGTTTTGTGCGATTCTTTTTTATTGTCCGTGTTAGTGGGTGCATGTACGTTCACAATTGCATATTTCTTGTTAGTACATTGGATTCGTGTTGTCATAGCCGGTGACTTCTTTTATTGAGCCTACTATACTTTTATGTACCATGAAGGCCATTCATAGTAAGGGAGTTCCCTTACCAACTCTCCTGTCCGTTTTACTCTTGAAGATCCGGTAGTTTCCATAATCATTTGTGTGCTCATCAGTGAATCTCGTTTCCTGCAGAGCAAGTATCTGGATTTTCTGTTGATCTAGTTCTGTTACAAGATTGTGCAATTTACCAGGTTGGACCAAGGTATTTACATTGAACATGCCAATGTATGTGGAGGTTTTGGATGTTAGTTTGCCAGAGAACTCCGACTTTCCCTGTGTTCGTGATTGCCTGGGTTCCCCAGAATCCTAATAGCCAGTAGCCGTCTCATGACGGGTGGATTGGTTACCACCTGGGGTAATGCTGATTTTACTCTCACGAATCATCATAGCTTGTAATCAAAGATTGGTCCAGTGTTTCCACTGGGAAATTAGGACCAGGGATTGCTAGTTCCTGGAACGTAACTATACAGCCGTACCTACTAGGTAAACAGACGCTGACCACTTCGCCGCTCGATCCGAGTCAGACGCGAGGTGGATTTTATTTTCGGTTCTTCCGCCCTCTCAGCCATTGAGACATATGTCCTCTTCTGCCATCGAAGCCGTTGACCACAGTTGATCCGCGAGTGCTTATTTGACTACGTCTTATTCGCACTTGTTCTGTATATCTACAGGAGACTTCCCCTATTAGACATTGGGACGCGCCGTGTCGGGGTTGAGGGCCCCATACCAGTGTCTCACGCAGGGTTATGCTTAGTTCGTACTCAGTTCGGAACTAAACCCCCACGTGAGCTGACCAGGTAATAATGGATTATGCTGTCCAATACATATGCCTCACATTGCCAGTCATAAAAATGGCTAACAATAGTGGCCGGCAGTGTGACCTTGGCAACGCTGATAGTAAAAGGAATATAGCATATCTTATTCGTGGTTTCTATGGAACTAATGACAAATGAAACAAAATTGAGAGCAGTTATTTTTATTTTTTATACTTTTTTATTTTTGGAACCTAACTTGCATAATGACCTGCTGCTTCTTAACCATAGTCCCTTTTGCCACTGCTTTTCGGATAACTGATAAGATAGATAAGGACATGAAAAACACATCGTAGGATAGCAGTACACCAGGCAGCAATAGTAAAGGAGGAATATTTGTAAATATAAAAATTTACAATTTCCTACATTTTTGTGAATATTCAGCAGAGTATATGTACAAATAGATGTGGGGATGGAGGCACTTCTGTGCATGTGTACATGTACAATTTAAGGAAAAGAAATAATAATAATAATAATAATAATAATAATAATAATAATAATAATAATAATAATATCTCCAAAACCATTACCCAATACCATTCTTTGCTCCCTTTCTCTTTCTGTTGATCCCTATTTCTGCAATGACTAGCTATATCCCCTTATAATCACATTCCCCTGTTCCCATCATTCTACACATGACTTCACTTGTCATCTCTCTGTTCATTTCCATGTTCCTATATACTTTCTTTCCCAAAACACTTCACCGTAATATCAAATAATCACACATTATTCCTACCATTTTCCAATCAATCAATCAATCAATCAATCAATCAATCAATCAATCAATCAATCAATCAATCAAACAACAGCATTTAGGGCTGTTGGTTTCCTTATGTAGAAAAAGATTGTGGATATGTATGAAAAACTCCCTTGGTAAATTATTTCAATCACTAAATCATCTTCCTCTAAGCGAAAGATTGCAAAAATTTGTCCCCTTGAATTCGTATTTATCTTTATGTTGTGACCTTTCCTACGTTTAAAGAACATGACTCAAATTTATTCACCGACTAATGTCATTCTAAGCCATCTCTCCAATTACATCCCAGAATATACTGCTTAATTGAACAACTTGTCTTCTTTCTCCAAGTCTTCCCAGCTTAAACTTTGCAACACCTCTGTAACACAACTCTTTTGCCAGGAATCACCTACAAAAATGGAGCTGTCTCTGTGGATTATTCCCTCTTCTCTAATCAAGTAATAATTGTGATGGTCTCATACTCTCATTGTAGCCTTGCTGGAGATTTTTATGCCCTCTCTTTACAACCCCTAAATAAACTCATAATCATATTAAGAGATCTGTAAAAAAATTTCAACCCAGTTTATGTGATCACTCACAATGAAGATCTATCTTTATGAATATCTAGGTACTTACAGAGATCCCCATGAAGATCTTTCATCCCATCAACACAATCATTAAAACAGAGAGGACTCTTTCTATTTGTGAAACACACAACCTGACTTTTAACCCCATTTACCAACATAATATTGCCCAATGTCTATCTTACAATATTGTCAAGGTCTTTTTGAGGTCACTCACAATCCTGAAACTTATTTATTACAAAGAGCCTTATCTCTAATTCTAGTTCATTATTCATATTGTTGACATATATATCAGAAAATAAAGGTCTTATAATACTGACCTGCAGGACCCAATCCCACAATTTTTACAAGATCAAATAAAGCTTCACCTACTGTAATGCTCTGAGTTCTATTTTCTAGAAATACACCAGTCATGGCCAAATTATAAGGGTGAAAGGTTTATTTCTATCCTTGTGCAAATTACTGACTTTAATAGCCTAATCCTTGAACATGTTTGGTGGTAAAATTACCCCTTGGGAAATCCTTGTCCTCACTAATGTATTTTTTCATATAATGGCTACAGTCGAAACCACAACGTAATTTCATTCAGGTGGTTTTGTCTCATTTTGGTTGGTCCTCATGTTCTGTTGTTTATTGTCTATATCTGCATACTGTTGCTGTATGGAATTAAATAATGTGACCTATTGTTAAGACTGTGCATTCTGTAAGTTACATGCATTATTGATACTATCCACGAGTTCAGCTAACATTTTTTAGGAGTGGTTCTAGAGAACTGTTCATATTTTGAGGTTATGGAGAGACGAAAGGACTTTTCACCAAGAATGATAGGCATTATCAGAGAGCTACTTGTTGAGTCTATCAGCAAGTGCAACATCATCCGCATATAAGAGAGTCCTACGAACACTCCTCTGCAGGTCCCATGTGGTGCTGTCCATGCTGAGGACAAAGGGCAATGGGGACAGAGTGGAACATTGGTGTACACACCAAATTTCACTACTAAACTCTCCAAGACCTTTACAGCGCAACATACACAACCTCTGGTGTTCGTGCATAGCATCTTGATCCAAATTATAAGCATTTCTGGTACACCATGGTCACGAGTGCAGACCAGATCACAAGGTGTGGAACACGGTCGAAAGTCATTTCAAGATCAAGGAAGGCAAAGTACACTGCCTGTTGATGCTGTCAGTGCTTTTTAATTAGCATTTTGGCAGTGAAAATTGTACGAGTTGTTCCAGCACCCTTAATGAAGATGCATTGGTTAGCAATAAAGCCGATATTTTCACCCAGTTAATAATGAAGGATACTCTCAAAGATGTTCTCATGTATTGGAAGGTAATTTGCACATTCTGCTGGATCGTCATTTCGCTTAAAATAGGCACAAGGATGTTTACAGCCCAATGACTGGGAACAGAGCAAGAGTCAACTCTGGCATTGAACAAGCTTGTCAGCCAGTAGATAATGAGCTCTTTAAATTCCTACAACTTCCAGAAATTTGCTGGAAGGTCACGTGGTCCTGGCGCCTTTTGGTTCTTCATACTCGTAATGCCACTGTCCACTTCCTTTGATGTGATGCATAAGATGGGACTTACCATCAGTAATGGGGTGATGTGGTAATTCAATTCAGGAAATATCTACAAATGCTATTACCAATGTTTGAGGATTTCTTGTTTGTCCCGTAATCACTGGTCATCTTTGCCTCTAATGCACAAAGAATGCTCAATACTTGTGTAAATTTTGGTCAGCTGGAAATAGTTCTCTTCTCTTTCCTTTGTGTTCGGTGGTGCACAGTGATTATCAGAACTATACCGACAAATAATCAAGTATGCTCTTCGTGTTATGTTAAGAACAATGGTTCAATCAGACTGGCGGGGAAAATTATACTTTTTGAGAAAATAGTTTTAAATTGTTACTTCCGGGTGCGCGATTCAAATTGACTAGCTGCTGCCGTGTTTCAGGGAAGACAAGTGTAGGGGGAAGTTGTGTAGTGTATGATGCAGACAGAGAAAATGCTTCGCGCGTATGAATAAATCCTCATACGACTTCAATAGGATTATGCCTAATAGACAATATCCACAGTCAATGAATTAAATAGCCGTAACCGCACACACAGTTAAAGAACACACTGTATTTAGGACACACATTGTAGTCAAGGAAAGCACCAGATTGTTTCTCTTCACATCTGTTTGTCGCAGTAATATTCTATATTAATTAACATGCTCAAAAATGCAACGCTGCCGCGCCACAATTGTGTATTCCTTCCCTCACAACATTGTGAATTCAATGAAATACTAAACGAAGGAATCAATACGCCCAACGGTTTGATTACAGTACATGTTCTATATGGCCCCCTCCCGTTTTGGTGCATAGTTCACAATGGTGTAGCAGTGAGTGACCTTTGGACTCTGTCCACGATGTGTAATGTGTGGTGAACGACTTGGAAAGCTGCCTCTATTCTTGGTACAAGTATGTCTTCTCTTTATATGGGGATCACATAGTAGTCAATTTGTGTAGAACAAACTGTACACTGCCTACCGGAGCACGGAAGCGACTATGCGAAATGAACGAGAAACTTGTGCATTCCCTATTCTGACGCACAGCAACGGGCAGCGGCTGACTCTGGTACAGCAAATACAGCAAACAATTCATTTCCTCAAAAATAAACATTCCCCGGCCATCCAACTGCACCATCATCCTCAATATTACAAGAAGGGCACCCCTGATTTCTTTGTCAGCACAGTTCTGATACACTTTATACACAGGTCATTACAGTGAGTGCGCCTCGATTCAGCGACAGATTTCTTAGCCACATGTTCGGCAAAGACAATTCTTTTCCTGTGTTCCGGAGTCTTTTGTGAAAGCCATTTTATATACAGTATGCCTTTGTCTTTTCCGACACCTCTTCTTGGACTGGAATCATCCATAAGAACGTCTGATGTTCAATACAGTAGGAACTAGGTTATGTCGTACCCAAGTTTACTGTGACGGTTGCAGTGAAAGATCTGTAGAATGAGTCCACATGTTTTCAGTTGCATTCAGGTCAATGAGAGGAAAATGTATGCTGTCTGCTAGGGTCTCCTTCTAGTCTTCTAGTCTTTAAGTTTCCACCACTTGATCTTCTCGGGGGCATTTATCCCTCCACCTCTACGATGCATAGAGGTCATTAAATCCGCTAAGCCTACCTTATGCAGAGGTGGCACACAGTCAGATGATATGACATTCACATCCTTTGTTAGTCGGAGATCAGGGTGCTGAACAACGATAAGGTCAATTTGGTTGCTGCAGTCACCACAAGTGAAACCTAAAATGTGAGTTCCATCATCATATAAGATACCGAATGTGTTACCACCACGGCAGCTATAAAAATTCCTTGTGTGACCAACATGCGCATTAACATCCCCATAGAGAAGTGGAAACTCATCTTCAGGGCACTCTGCAACATGATCTCGTACCTCCTGCCAATGGTGTTCCTTATCCAGTTCATCACAGCCAGATTGTGACATAGAAAACACAAGTTCGAGAGTATGCAATGTCGAGTGTAACTGACCTAAGGCTGTCTGAATAGCGCTGAACCTCAGCAACTCAATCTTGCAGGATTGCGTACACAATGAAGTCAACACAATTCCTGCTGGATGTAATCTGGTAGATAAGTTCATAGACATCTCTGATGTCATGAGATTCCTGGCCTTTCTAAAGCAAGCTACTTACTATCTAATTAACACAGCTACTCTTCGGGGTACACGGAAGATGCCTCCACGAAGATTGTAAAGACAATGGGCCGTCCCTGGGCAACGTTGAGGAATACTTGATTCTTCCATGACCGAAACATTAACTTATTAGTTATTATGACTCTCAAAACAGCATTTTTCAATTCCGGCTTTAGTAACAATCTCAATTAATATAGAGGGAATTTCACCAGAGAAGGAAGCCTTATTGTCTGACATTTGCACAAAACATAACTGTGATATCCTACTGGATAAGGAGACACGTAGAGGGTCAAATGATCGCCGACCAAAGGTGAACGGAATGAAACTTATTCTGGAAAGACCTAAAGAACAATATGGGGGTGCAGTTTTCATTAAAGAGGGCACCAACATCTTATCTGAAGACTTGACCTGTGTAGATGACATTGAAATCCTGACCGCTGAAATTCAGTCCTGCACTATTACATCTGTATATAAGCCACCAAATAAGGAATATAAATTTATAGAAAGTTGCAACTTCCATTCTCAACCAACATAGTTAGTCATCGGTCACTTCAATTGTCATAGTACGTCTTGGGGATACAAAGAGACTGACACAAATGGCCAAAATCTAAAAGAATGGGCCGGATACATGGGTCTTAAACTAATACACGACCCAAAGTTACCCCGTTCCTTTAATAGTGGTCGATGGAGGCGAGGTTACGACCCAGCCAACATTTTTGCCACCAAACAGATTGCTCAACATACCAAGAAATAAACTGCAGATCCATTTTCATTTCCACTTTCATATTTTATATCAATATTATGCAATATAATGTATTGCTTTATTAATCTATCATTTTACTTTGTCGTGTGTTGTTCCACCGCATTAACATACGCCTCTTTAGTCTTTAGAAAAATACTTTCATATTTTATATCAATAGTATGGGAGATTAGATAAAATTGTAGAATATAGTTTAGATATAAGTTTCACCATGTTAATTGTAGCTTATCTGTTATAGTTGCCACTGTAATTGGGACACTAAGTCCTGTAGTGTGAAATAAATAAATAAATAAATAAATACAGCATCGAGCTCTTATATGTACTGTGCAGGCAGTTGTTAAACCAGAGAAAGTTATTTTTGAAAGACAATTCAAATTCAAAAAAGCTCAGTGGAATACTTTTCCTCAAAATCTTGACAATGAAGTAGCAAAAATCAAGCCTGATCCACTAAATTGCCTAGATTTTGTGGAATTAGTAAAAATCATCTCCTGTAAACACATCCCTAGGGGTTGTAGAACAATGTACATACCTGGACTTGATAAGGACTCAAAATCCCTCCTTAACAAATATGAACAGCTATTTGAAATTGATCCCTTCGCAGAGGATACAATACAAACAGTAGAGAACCTCCTGAAAGCTATATCAACATCAAGAAAAGAAAAACCGAAAGTTTGGATCTGACGCGCTCAAGTCGACAAGCCTGATGCTACAGTCTCGCCCTGGGAGTTGAGTACAGTTACTCCTGATCAAATAGCCCATCAACTATTGCTGACTGGTAAAACCACGAGAAGACCCAGAGAAATAAAAATCCAACGGCATGAAGAGGAAAATGACCACATTGATAACTGCCATCAAATGTATGAAAAATAACAAAGCTGCCGGCATGGATGGCATAAGATCAGAGCAAATAAAACATTTTGGCTCCATAACTATCAACTAGGTTTTGAAACTGATGAACGCGTGTGCAACTAGAATGTTGATTCCAAAGATCTGGCGCAAAGCAAAAGTTGTGGCCTTGCTTAAACCAGAAAAAGAGCCAAATGACCCCAAAAACTTTAGACCTGTATCTCTTCTCTGTCATCTTTCCAAATTCTGGAGAGGATGATATTGCGTCGTATATCTGATTCTATCGATAAAAAGATTATAAAGGAACAATCAGGTTTCAGACCGGAGAAGTCATGTTCTGGTCAGATACTTAATCTAACCCAGCATATCGGGGATGAATATGAGAGGAAACAAATAACAGGGGTTGATTTTATTGATCTCACGGCAGCTTATGATACAGTGAATCACAAGAGAATGACAAGGAATATGTATTCAACAACCAAAGACTATCGACTGACACAATTTATTCAGTGACTGCTCCAGAACAGACTTTTTGTCACGCTGTAGGACAAGAAAAGCCGATGGAGATGTCAAAGGAATGGCCTTCCCCAAGGAAGTGTCTTGGCTCCAATATTATATAACATGTATACCAACGATCAGCCACTTAACGCCGGAGCTAGGGCAGATGACACAGCTCTTGCTGATCAAGGAGTAACATTTGAAGAAGTAGAATTAAAACTGACATCTGCTCTTGAAGAACTAGCTGTCTACTATGACGAGAACCACCTGAAACCCAATCCGGAGAAAACTCAGGTTTGTGCATTCCATCTGTGCAACAAGGAAGCAAGATAGGAGTTGAATGTAACCTGGAAAGGACACAAATTAAACCATTGTTATCAAACTAAATATCTAGGGGTAAAGTTCGACCGTGTCCTAACTTATAAACAGAACTGTATAGATACCAAACAGAAGGTATGCAGCAGGAATAATTTCATTCGCAAACCCACACACACAACAAGGGGAGCACAGCCTAATGTCCTCCATACATCTGCCGTTGACCTGCGTTTCTCTTCTGCAGATTATACTGCTCCAGTTTGTAGGTATTCTACTCATACAAACCAAATGAATGCTGCCCTCCATTAGACAGGTCGCATTGTTACAGGCTGCTTACGACCAACTCATGTTGATAAGATCTTTCCACTTATGGGAGTAGCACCTCCAGATGTTAGGAGACACGTTGCAGCAGAGATTGAGAAGAAGAAGAAGCAAGAAACAGATCCAAGACATCCAAGGTTTGGACCTCACACCCGCCCATCAAGATTGAAATCGAGGAAGAGCTTCCTACAAACAACAACGTCAATCCCATCATCAGCGGAATCTCGGCGAAAGAAACTCTGGAGAAGGCAGTCGCCTACAAGATTATGGGAAGTGAAAACGAAGCCAGCTGCACATCATCTTAAATATGGACATTGGAAGACACTTAACAGATTAAGACCTGGAGTAACGGGATGTAAAACTAACCTGAAAAGGTGGGGGTACGGTGATCAAGATTTGTGTGAGTGTGGTGAAAAGCAAGATCATGGACAACTTCTCATCTGCAGAAATCTGCCTAAACCATGTAGTATGAAGGATTTGGTGGAAGCCAATGAATGTGCCACTTTGACAGTTGAATACTGGAAAACCAAAGTGTAAATAGAGTAGTTCGAACACGGATAAATAAAAAAGATACTCTTTAATTCTAAACCGGACATACATTATCCTAATTACAACACGTTAACAGACACAATAGAATTCTAGCGAGATCTAAAATTCTAACGAGATATCTCCCCTACAATGAAAATATTAAATGATAATAAAGCAAGCATAATATTTACTAATAAAATAACTATTCTACAATAATTCTAAGCCACATTACGTATCCTAATTACAATAGTTTAATTGAAGCGACAAATATTCCTAAACTATGAAGCTATGGAACTTATGAGAATGTAAATTTTCAATGACTATGTACATAACATTTAGTTTCCTTGGTTTATGAAAGAGACAAAAAGGTGAAAAGTTTCAATATAACTATCAGTCAAAGAACAGTGGCCAGTTATAATCATAAATTTAATCCTTATTAATGAAGGTTAATTGAACATAACCTACGGCATATTGTTTATTTGATGGTTTCTACCATTTCTCTTTCACACCGACCCAGATAGGTCGTATGGCGAAGATGAGGTAAAAATGGTTAGGAGTGGGAAGGAAGCAACTAAAGCCTTAATTAAGGTACAGTCGCACCATTTGTTTGCTGTGAAAATGTGAAACCATGGAAAACATGCACTTCAGGGCTGTCGACAGTGGGTTCGAACCCAGCATCCCCCAAATGCAGGCCGATAGCTATACGGCCAGTTGCTCAGTACCACAAAGAAGCAATTGCTTGAATTCCTCCTCTTCCAATACTTATTGTGAAAGTACCGTATTATGTAATTTGAAACAATACGTTAAAATGTAAGTTTTTATATTAAAAAATTGGTGTTCACAGTTACCCAGATTTACATGCACATATGTTTTCATATACACTGACTGACAGAGCAAATGCAACACCAAGAAGGAGTGGTTCGAAAGGGATGAAAGTTGGGGAAAAAACAGAGATGGCACGGACGAATAATTGATGTTTATTTCAAACCGATATGCAGGTTACACAATGCGCACGGCATCGACTCAGTAGGATGTAGGACCACCGCGAGCGGCGATGCATGCAGAAACACGTCGAGGTACAGAGTCAATAAGAGTGCGGATGGTGTCCTGAGGGATGGTTCTCCATTCTCTGTCAACCATTTGCCACAGTTGGTCATCCGTACGAGGCTGGGGCAGAGTTTGCAAACGGCGTCCAATGAGATCCCACACGTGTTCGATTGGTGAGAGATCCGGAGAGTACGCTGGCCACGGAAGCATCTGTACACCTCGTAGAGCCTGTTGGGAGATGCGAGCAGTGTGTGGACGGGCATTATCCTGCTGAAACAGAGCATTGGGCAGCCCCTGAAGGTACGGGACTGCCACCGGCCGCAGCACATGCTGCACGTAGCGGTGGGCATTTAACGTGCCTTGAATACGCACTAGAGCTGACGTGGAATCATACGCAATAGTGCCCCAAACCATGATGCCGCGCTGTCTAGCGGTAGGGCGCTCCACAGTTACTGCCGGATTTGACCTTTCTCCACGCCGACGCCACACTCGTCTGCGGTGACTATCACTGACAGAACAGAAGCGTGACTCATCGGAGAACACGACGTTCCGCCATTCCCTCATCCAAGTCGCTCTAGCCCGGCACCATGCCAGGCGTGCACGTCTATGCTGTGGAGTCAATGGTAGTCTTCTGAGCGGACGCCGGGAGTGCAGGCCTCCTTCAACCAATCGACGGGAAATTGTTCTGGTCGATATTGGAACAGCCAGGGTGTCTTGCACATGCTGAAGAATGGCGGTTGACGTGGCGTGCGGGGCTGCCACCGCTTGGCGGCGGATGCGCCGATCCTCGCGTGCTGACGTCACTCGGGCTGCGCCTGGACCCCTCGCATGTGCCACATGTCCCTGCGCCAACCATCTTTGCCACAGGCGCTGCACCGTGGACACATCCCTATGGGTATCGGCTGCGATTTGACGAAGCGACCAACCTGCCCTTCTCAGCCCGATCACCATACCCCTCGTAAAGTCGTCTGTCTGCTGGAAATGCCTCCGTTGACGGCGGCCTGGCATTCTTAGCTATACACGTATCCTGTGGCACACGACAACATGTTCTACAATGACTGTCGGCTGAGAAATCACGGTACGAAGTGGGCCATTCGCCAACGCCGTGTCCCATTTATCGTTCGCTACGTGCGCAGCACAGCGGCGCATTTCACATCATGAGCATACCTCAGTGACGTCAGTCTACCCTGCAATTGGCATAAAGTTCTGACCACTCCTTCTTGGTGTTGCATTTGCTCTGTCAGTCAGTGTACATGTCCAAAATTTTACGATACATGGGGTTACTTTGGAAAAGTAAAGAGTAAAGTAGAACCCCAAATCACATCTTTCAAAATTCTATGCAGAGTATGCTTTCCTCCCTGCCTACCTATGCTCCTCGGTTCTAGGATCGAGGTAGCCCTTACTTCTTCGCAGCTTCTCCGTATGCCGTTCACCATGAATCCCTTCAGGATACTTATGAAGCCTATTGACACTGTAATTACGATATACTATGTTTACAAATTTATGCTTATATTCTTGCAGCACAGTCCGAAGAAAACCCCATGAAAGAACCTACTCAGAAGAACTGCCAAAGACATGATTCTTGAGGTGATCAAGCTAACGCAAGTTGATCCTAACAGAACTTCAGTTAGAGTAAAACACTAAAAAACAATTCACTTCAACTAACATTTGTTGACAATGTGAACATTCAGTACCACACGATACAAAAAACAAATTCTCCCACTGAGGGATACAAAAAAAAGAGACAACAATCAAGAAGTAGGTTTTATCACAATAGTTCTATGAACTGTGACTGTCCTATATCAACACAGATCTATCCGTATTGAGAAACAATGTATACACCTGTATGAAGATAAACCGACGTCCATAATTATCCCATGGAATACTTGGAAGCTAATACTCAGGTAAGTAAAGCACTAGTAAATTGCAGGGTATATGCTGTAAACGGAAATCATGGCTCAAAAGGTATCTAGGCACAGATAAACGCCCATGGGTCAATTTATCTCCAAAGGGAAGAGATTGGGTTGGATCAAACACATTTCTATGATACTCAGGTGAATTATCAATTAACAAATAGTAAATGTAATGATTATCATTATTTCACTGTAAAACCCATTATAGTATTAAAATTAACAGCTAAAAGATAAATGGGCATCTCGGAGAAGTTAACTGTTAATAATGTAGAATGACACCGTACAAGTCTACAGATAGTTTCACTTTAAAGTTCTACACACAATTAATTCTGAAAATGCAATTATCACACATAGGATTTTTACAAAATATATTTCTAATTCAAAGACAAATCACTACGTCAAAATAATACACTTTTAATACTTCTGTATCATTTATCCAGTAGCATATACTGTCGAAAGAAATCTTTCATCTATAACATATTGTATCTGAGTATAGCATAATTACACTTAACATTGAGATTGCTAAAAAAGCCTAATTTATAACAGCTGTGGTTAACCCTTTCTATCCTGAATTAATTTTCTTAACAAAAAAATATTTCACTGTACTTACTGTGTTATTTGGCTTTCAAATAAGATATTATGACCATTTTTAAAGAAGTAATTATTGAAGTAATTATTATAGCCATATGGCAACTTTGGGGCATGGTGTCAAAGTAATAGGAACTCACTAAATTTCATATTCTTATTGCACAATTGGTATACATCACAATAAACACATCAATTAATATAGTAAAACAGTGAAACAAGTTAAAATTATAATTATAGTTGAACACATCACAATAAGCACACCAAATAATATACTAAAATAGTGAAAAATTAAAATTACAATTACAATTGAATACTAAATATGATGCGGGCCTAGTTCTTCTGTATTTTAACAAACGATGGTGAAATGGCAAAAAGCAGTCATTATTTCCATTCAAGCATAAACCAACCTTGCACTTATTACACATCACCTTGGTGAAACCCACTTTACAGTTCGTACATTTCTGTTTTTTTGTTTTTGTTTTTTGTTTGGGGAATATAAACTGGCCAGTGGCACAACACATCAAACCTCATATCAGAAACTGGCATGGCTACTTTTGGCCTTCTTTTCACAGCAGGCTGCAACTCTGAGCTCGGTCGACCTCTTTTCCTCATTTGTGTCTTTCCTGCGGTTGTGAGTGAATTTGCAATCACAGTCTGAAATTTCAACAATGAAAGTGCAAGGAGAATCAAAATTGACTTTTCTCCACTTTGGATAAACTTTAATTTTGTCAACTGATGTTGATGCTCTATCTCTGGATGTTTGCTGCAGTTGTGTAGGTGAACCGTTGGTACCAGAAACGTCTATTACAGCAGAATTATCTACTGCAGGAAGATTGGGCCTATGAGTCAGTGCAGTCATATCTACTGCATTTGGTGGTTCATCAGTTGTAACGCTCCTGCGAACAATATTCTGTTCTAGTGTTTCAGGGCCATCGTCATCAATATCAACATCTGATAAATTCCCATCAGGAATTACTGCCTCATTCAGGGTGAAGTTCATATCTTCATGTGACAAGAAAACATTTCTTGTTAGGTTAGGTGACTACGTCAAAAATAACAAGTAACCTTAGTTTTAATATGAATGACCTATATATACCAATAAAAAAAAATAATACAGTAGAGTACAAAGTACATTCATCAAGAAACATGAATCATATGAGATAAGGATATGAAAATCTAGAAGTAAACAAATGTGTACTACCTAACCTCCAATGACTGTAGTTGCCATATGGCAATAATTATTTTAGGAACAAATTACACTAAAATACATTAGAGATATGACTTCATTCATAGTAAAAATGTAATTTAGGGTCTTTTACTGACGTGTATCTAATATTATTTAATGACTCATGCTTCAAATAAACTTTTTTCTCATAGTTGAAAACGAAGCCCACCATTCACATTCTATGTTTGAAGCAGCTGTTGAGACTTAAACGAGAGACATGGAGCTCTAACAGTGTTACCAACTTCAGAAACACAATTATTTTGAAGAAAATATAGCCAGGTGGCTAATATGGGCTAAAATAGCACGATGTTTTGTATAATATCGTTTCTGTAAAGGGTAAAATTAATTGTTGCCATATGGTAGGTATGGGTAACAAAGGGTTAAGGCCAGGATCTGATAAACTTGGAGCAAGTCACCTTTAAGCTCATAGCTGCATAGCCGGGTGGCGATCCGTTCCTTTTCTCTTATTGGTCAGGAGCCTAGCATAGGAGAGGTATGAACAGTTAACATTTTCAAGGCTAGCACCGCAAGGCAAGTTTTCAGAACTATTCACAAGACCAGTTACAAACCATGATTTTTAAAGAAGACGTGACGAAAATTTATGATTGGTTTCCAGTAGTATAATACAGGGATTCGGGCGCGGGCGCCGCCACCGCCACCGGGCTCCCAGAGGCCACCTCCACCACCACAGCCAGAGGCCACCCAGATGCCTCCTCCACCACCACCAGAGCCAGAGGCCTCCCAGAGGCCTCCTCCGCCAGCCGCGGGAAATTTTAATTTGTAAACAAAGCCACGTGCTTTTTGACAGCTGTCATCGACAACAACGCATCGCTAACCTCAGTACTGCCATCTTGACGGGCCTAAACCTCAGTAGTGCCAACTTAACCTAACTAGCGCGAGATAAACAAAGCCACGTGTTTTTTGACAAAGCCACGTGCTTTTTGACAGCTGTCATCGACAACAACGCATCGCTAACCTCAGTACTGCCATCTTGACGGGCCTAAACCTCAGTAGTACCAACTTAACCTAACTAGCGCGAGGTAAACAAAACCACGTGTTTTCGACAGCCACGTGATTTTTGACAGACAACAACGCATCGCTAACCTCAGTACTGCCATCTTGACGGGCCTAAACCTCAGTAGTACCAACTAAACCTAACTAGCGCGTGGTAAACAAAGCCACGTGCTTTTTGACAGCCACGTGCTTTTTTGACAGCAGTCATCCGCCATCTTTAAACCACAGAGCACTGTGCTGCCCTCTTTATCGTAGTAGCTACAAATTCGTCACCTGTCATCGGCAGTGCTGCCATCTTGGCGGGCCTAAACCTTAGTGCTACCAACTTAACCTCACTAGCGTGAGATAAACAAATCCACGTGCAGCTGTCATCCGCCATCTTTAATCTATAGAGCGCAGTGCTGACCTCTTTAGCTACTTACCTTTGAAATGTGGTACGTCACAGCTGTCATCCGCCATCTTGCATCCGAAACCTCAGTGCTGCACACTTTAGCTAGATACCTTTGAAATGTAGTGGTGCGATTTGAAAAATTCTTTATGCTCTTGTTTGGAAACAAAGCCACGTGTTTTTATTGACAGCTGTCATCCGCCATCTTTAATCCAGAGAGCACAGTGCTGCCATCTTTAGCTAGATACCTTTGAAATGTGGTGGCGGCAAATTCCACGTGCTCTTGTTTAGTAAACAAAGCCACGTGCTTTTTTGACAGCTATCATCCGCCATCTGTAATCAATAGAGCACTGTGCTGCTATCATGCGGGTAATTTCGTCAGCTGTCATCCGCTATCTTTAATCTACAGAGCGCCGTGCTGCTCTCTGTAGCAGCGGGCAATTTGAAAAGTTCTGTTACTCGTCATCCGTCATCTTTAATCAACAAAGCATCGTACTGCTATCTTTAGCTACATACATTTAACATGTGGTGGCGGATAATTTGAAAAAAAAATTCCGTTAGCTATCATCCACCATCTTTATTCAACAGAGCATCGTGCTGCTATCTCTAGCTACATACATTTAACATGTGTTGGCGGCAATTTGAAATTCTATCTAGATCCAGTCTTTAATCAACAGAGCACCGTGCCGCTACCCCTTTGAATTGTGGTGACGGATAATTTGAAATTCCGTTAGCTATCATCATTAAACATTAGTGCATTCGCTAACCTAACCTCTCATCTACTATCTTGAAGGAGATTATACGACACCTCCTCTACCTCCTGCTCTTCCTCCTCCTCCTCCTCCCCTACCACCTCCGCCTCCTCCTCCTCCTCCTCCTCCTACTCCTCTGTCAAGGCATAGCTTTATCGAACACGCATCGCGAAGGCAAGAGTGTACAGCGATATGCATGTTTAGACTTGCGGATTACGAAAGAAACATAACAAGACTTGAATCGAACCCTGCACTCGATGTCGTTAACTTCAACATGTGATTAAAACATTGTCGGGTGTGTTCAGAACACTACATAAGTAGAATCGAACGCTGTACAACATGTTAGGGGATACCTTTGTTCTAAGAAGATCAGACTGAAACATAACAAGACTAGAATTGAACACTGCACTCGATGTCGTTAACCTTAACATGTGATCAGAACATTGATTGACGTGTTCAGATCACTAAACAAGTAGAACCGAACACTGTACAACATGTTAGGGGATACCTTTGTTCTAAGAAAATTAGATTGAAACATAACAAGACTAGAACCGAACACTGTACTCGATACAACATGTTACGGGATACCTTTGTTCTAAGAAGATCAGATTGAAACATAACAAGACTAGAATTGAACACTGCACTCGATACAACATGTGATCAGGACATTGATTGATGTGTTCAGATCACTAAACAAGCAGAACCGAACACTGTACAACATGTTAGGGGATACCGTTGTTCTAAGAAAATTAGATTGAAACATAACAAGACTAGAATCGAACACTGCACTCGATGTCGTTAACCTTAACATGTGATCTGATACAACATGTTAGGGGATACCTTAGTTCTAAGAAAATTAGATTGAAACATAGCAACACTAGAATCGAACACTGTAAGAACATTGTTTGATGTGTTCAGAGCAAAAGTACAACTTCAATGATTTACCTAGTGTAAAAATCAAAAAACACACACTGTGCACATATCGCATAGCTATCTCGCCTATCACTTGTCTAGTATGAAAATCAAAAACACACTGTGCACATATCGCATAGCTAACTCGGCAACACTTCAAATGATTTGCTTAGTACGAAAATAAAAATCTATACCGCGTAGCTAACTCGTTCATCGCACTGCTAAGACGCTTAGTAATTGCAAATACACTGATATATGTCATACGAAACTCAAGAAAGCACACTGCGTAGCCAACTCGCTCGGTCACTCGCTTAGTAATTGCAACACGACTAGAACACTGATACACGTTACTCTTATTTTTCTCGAAACACACACACACGGATAAGAATGTTGCGAGATACTACATACTTACATGTTTTTAAAAAAAAGAATAGGGGGGATGAAAGATCATAAATTATATGTACACATGTTGTCTCCTCCAAGTTGTAAGACGAAATAGACGCAGTACTGCGAGTTTCCGCTCTAGCTGGCGAACGGAAGTAGCAGGATATCTCAGCAAAAAAATACGCGTGAGCTTGCATACACGCAAGTCAGACACAATGATGGATACCGCGATTCAAATCCTGGCAACTTATGCCGTCAGGAAGGGCATCCGGCGAGCATCTAGCTGTAAATCCCTGATTCTCATGTTAGAAAGGGCAACTTGTTGTAAAACATTCTTAATCCCAGTTCTTTGACGTCAGGAAGGGCAACCGGTCGAAAACAATAGTGTATGATGTAAGAGGTTAGATACTGCCAGTTTTGCGTCAGGAAGGGTAACTAGTCTTAAAACAAATTCTTGCGATTTAAAATCTTAGTTTTGCGTAAGGAAGGGCATCCGGCTGTAAAACAATAGTTCGTGATACAGCGATTTAAAATCTAAGAAGAGCATCTAGCTGTAAATTCCCGATTCTCGTGTTAGAGAGGGTAACTAGTTGTAAAACAGATTCTTAATCCGAGTTGTTTGACGTCAGGAAGGGCAACCGGTCGAAAGCAATAGTGTATGATGTAAGAGGGTAGATACTGCCAGTTTTGCGTCAGGAAGGGCAACTAGCCTTAAAACAAATTCTTGCGATTTAAAATCTTAGTTTTGCGTCAGGAAGGGCATCCGGCTGTAAAACAATAGTTCATGATACAGCGATTTAAAATCTAAAAAGAGCATCTAGCTGTAAATCCCCGATTCTCGTGTTAGAAAGGGTAACTAGTTGTAAAACAGATTCTAAATCCGAGTTCTATGACGTCAGGAAGGGTAACCAGTTGAAAACAATAGTGTATGATGTAAGAGGCTAGATACTGCTAGTTTTGCGTCAGGAAGGACAACTAGTCTTAAAACAAATTCTTGCGATTTAAAATCTTAGTTTTGCGTAAGGAAGGGCATCCGGCTGTAAAACAATAGTTCGTGATACAGCGATTTAAAATCTAAGAAGAGCATCTAGCTGTAAATCCCCGATTCTCGTGTTAGAAAGGGTAACTAGTTGTAAAACAGATTCTTAATCCGAGTTCTTTGACGTCAGGAAGGGCAACCGGTCGAAAACAATAGCGTATGATGTAAGAGGCTAGATACTGCCAGTTTTGCGTCAGGAAGGGCAACTAGTCTTAAAACAACTTCTTGCGATTTAAAATCTTAGTTTTGCGTCAGGAAGGGCATCCGGCTGTAAAACAATAGTTCATGATACAGCTATTTAAAGTCAAAGAAGTGCATCTAGCTGTAAATCCCCGATTCTCATATTAGAAAGGGCAGGTAGTTTTAAAACAGATTCTTAATCCGAGTTCTTTGACGTCAGGAAGGGCAACCGGTCGAAAACAATAGTGTATGATGTAAGAGGCTAGATACTGCCAGTTTTGCGTCAGGAAGGGTAACTAGTCTTAAAACAAATTCTTGTGATTTATAATCTGTAAAACATATTTTTATTCCCAAGAGAATCGAACCCCAGACTGCCGGGTGAGAGGCAAGCACACTAAACCAAACTGTAGGCTATGGGTTACATTTTTTTTTGTTCTACAGTCTTTGAAGTTGTATCGGCGCAGTCATTCAGAGCGAGGTACAGAATGTATGTGTTGGCTGAAATTGTACACGCATCTTCCGGCTGCACTAACCTTGAAAGAAGACACTGCATGCTGATAAGCTACTTTTAACTCACGAACGTCTTCTTAGCTGTGTGTAGCATTTAGCCCGTGTAAGTTCCTAACATAAAATATCATGATTGTACGGAGAGGTTAAAACACAGTGCCAGCATATAGCCCACTCCTATCGAAAGAGCCTGCACGGCGCCGGCATGTAAGATTCTCCTGTTGAAGGAGCCTGTACAAGGTTTAACACCCGCCATCAACAGCCCTTACTTAATACTGGCTGTTTTGCACACCCTTGAAACTGCCTAAGAATGTAATATACTACAGTAGGGAGAGGGTAAAACTCGTTGCCAGCACATAGCCTACTCCTACCGAAGAAGCCTGCACACAGCTTAACGCCTCCATCCGACAAATGAATCACCCTCAACACTCTTGTACTCACAATCATTTTCGAAGGAGTCTGCATAAGGTTAAACGTCCCCATCAACAGCCCTTACATAATGCTAGCTTTTATTGCACACCCCGCCTCTTAGATCATACACCATAGTTTTACGACCGGTTACCCTTCCTGACTAGGATTTTAAATCGCAGTATACGCGATAAATTTGTTATAGCGGGTTTTATAACTAGATATCTCGGTACCGGCACATAGCCTACTCCTACCGAAGAAGCCTGCACAAGGCTTATTGCCTCCATACGACAGATGAATCACCATCAACGTCTTGTACTCATAATCATTTTCGAAGGAGCCTGCACAAGGTTTAACGCCCCCTATCAACAGCCCTTACTTAATGCTGGCTTTTTGCACACCCCGCCTCTTAGATCATACACCATAGTTTTACGACCGGTTACCTTTCCTGACTAGGATTTTAAATCGCAGTATACACGATAAATTTGTTATAGGGGCTTTTATAACTAGATATCCCGGTGCCGGCACATAGCCTACTCCTACCGAAGAAGCTTACACAAGGCTTATTGCCTCCATCCGACAGATGAATCACCATCAACATCTTGTACTCACAATCATTTTCGAAGGAGTCTGCACAAGGTTTAACGCCCCCTATCAACAGCCCTTACGTAATGCTGGCTTTTTGCACACCCCGCCTCTTAGATCATACACCATAGTTTTACGACCGGTTACCCTTCCTGACTAGGATTTTAAATCGCAGTATACGCGACAAATCAGTTGTAGCGGGTTTTATAACTAGATGTCCCGGTACCGGCACATAGCCTACTCCTACCGAAGAAGCCTGCACAAGGCTTATCACCCCCATCCGACAAATGAATCACCCTCAACACTCTTGTACCCGCAATCATTCTCGCTACTTCGGGAGATAGGAGGTTCGAACTCCTACTGTCGGAAGCCGTAAAAAATAGCAAATGCTAGGCGAGGGACCTGCGCGATCGTCATAACATGATCTAGCCGGATGCCCTTCCTGACGGCATAAGTTGCCAGGATTTGAATCGCGGTATCCATCATTGTGTCTGACTTGCGTGTGTGCATGCTCACGCGTATTTTCTTGCTGAGATATCATGCTACTTCCGTTCGCCAGCTAGAGCGGAAACTCGCAGTACTGCGTCTATTTCGTCTTACAACTTGGAGGAGACAACATGTGTACATATAATTTATGATCTTTCATCCCCCCTATTCTTTTCTTTAACATGTAAGTATGTAGTATCTCGCAACATTCTTATCCGTGTGTATGTGTTTCGAGAAAAAAAAGAGTAACGTGTATCAGTGTTCTAGTCGTGTTGCAATTACTAAGCGAACCGAGCGAGTTGGCTACGCAGTGTGCTTTCTTGATTTTCGTATGACATATATCAGTGTATTTGCAATTACTAAGCGTCTTAGCAGTGCGATGAACGAGTTAGCTACGCGGTATAGATTTTTTATTTTCGTACTAAGCAAACCATTTGAAGTATTGCCGAGTTAGCTATGCGATATGTGCACAGTGTGTTTTTGATTTTCATACTAGACAAGTGATAGGCGAGATAGCTATGCGATATGTGCACAGTGTGTGATTTTGATTTTTACACTAGGTAAATCATTGAAGTTGTACTTTTGCTCCGAACACATCAAACAATGTTCTTACAGTGTTCGATTCTAGTGTTGCTATGTTTCAATCTAATTTTCTTAGAACTAAGGTATCCCCTAACATGTTGTATCAGATCACATGTTAAGGTTAACGACATCAAGTACAGTGTTCGATTCTAGTCTTGTTATGTTTCAATCTAATTTTCTTAGAACAAAGGTATCCCCTGACATGTTGTACAGTGTTCGGTTCTGCTTGTTTAGAGATCTGAACACATCAATCAATGTTCTGATCACATGTTGTATCGAGTGGAGTGTTCAATTCTAGTCTTGTTATGTTTCAATCTGATCTTCTTAGAACAAAGGTATCCCGTAACATGTTGTATCGAGTACAGTGTTCGGTTCTAGTCTTGTTATGTTTCAATCTAATTCTCTTAGAACAAAGGTATCCCCTGACATGTTGTACAGTGTTCGGTTCTACTTGTTTAGTGATCTGAACACATCGATCAATGTTCTGATCACATGTTAAGGTTAACGACATCGAGTGTAGTGTTCGATTCTAGTCTTGTTATGTTTCAATCTAATTTTCTTAGAACAAAGGTATCCCCTAACATGTTGTACAGTGTTCGGTTCTACTTGTTTAGTGATCTGAACACGTCAATCAATGTTCCGATCACATGTTAAGGTTAACGACATCGAGTGCAGTGTTCAATTCTAGTCTTGTTATGTTTCAATCTGATCTTCTTAGAACAAAGGTATCCCCTAACATGTTGTACAGCGTTCGATTCTACTTATGTAGTGTTCTGATCACACAAGACAATGTTTAAATCACATGCTGAAGTTAACGACATCGAGTGCAGGGTTCGATTCAAGTCTTGTTATGTTTCTTTCGTAATCCGCAAGTCTAAACATGCATATCGCTGTACACTCTTGCCTTCGCGATGCGTGTTCGATAAAGCCATGCCTTGACAGAGGAGTAGGAGGAGGAGGAGGAGGAGGAGGAGGCGGAGGTGGTAGGGGAGGAGGAGGAGGAAGAGCAGGAGGTAGAGGAGGTGTCGTATAATCTCCTTCAAGATAGTAGATGAGAGGTTAGGTTAGCGAATGCACTAATGTTTAATGATGATAGCTAACGGAATTTCAAATTATCCGTCACCACAATTCAAAGGGGTAGCAGCACGGTGCTCTGTTGATTAAAGATGGGATCTAGATAGAATTTCAAATTGCCGCCAACACATGTTAAATGTATGTAGCTAGAGATAGCAGCACGATGCTCTGTTGAATAAAGATGGTGGATGATAGCTAACGGAATTTTTTTTTCAAATTATTCGCCACCACATGTTAAATGTATGTATCTAAAGATAGCAGTACGATGCTTTGTTAATTAAAGATGACGGATGACGAGTAACAGAACTTTTCAAATTGCCCGCTTCTACAGAGAGCAGCACGGCGCTCTGTAGATTAAAGATGGCGGATGACAGCTGACGAAATTACCCGCATGATAGCAGCACAGTGATCTA
Organism: Anabrus simplex; assembly: GCF_040414725.1. Lineage (NCBI taxonomy): Eukaryota > Metazoa > Arthropoda > Insecta > Orthoptera > Tettigoniidae > Anabrus > Anabrus simplex. The sequence goes on along the minus strand of NC_090278.1, from coordinate 11,758,332 downwards.
TTGATTAAAGATGGCGGATGATAGCTGTCAAAAAAGCACGTGGCTTTGTTTACTAAACAAGAGCACGTGGAATTTGCCGCCACCACATTTCAAAGGTATCTAGCTAAAGATGGCAGCACGGTGCTCTCTTGATTAAAGATGGCGGATGACAGCTGTCAAAAAGCACGTGAGTTTGTAAAGCACGTGGAATTTGCCACCGGCATAAAGAGGGCAGCACGGTGCTCTCTGGCGGTTGACAGCTGTCAGGAAAGCACATGAGTTTGTTTCGAAACAAGAGCGTGTAGAATTTACCACCACCACATAGAGGGCAGCACGGTGCTCTCTGGATTAAAGATGGCGGATGATAGCTGACAAAAAAGCGCATAGGTTTGTTTCCAAACAGGAGCATAAAGAATTTTTCAAATTGCCGCCACTACATTTCAAAGGTATCTAGCTAAAGAGTGCAGCACTGAGGTTTGCGATGCAGGATGGCGGATGACAGCTGTGACGTACCACATTTCAAAGGTAAGTAGCTAAAGAGGGCAGCACGGTGCTCTCTGGATTAAAGATGGCGGATGACAGCTGCACGTGGCTTTGTTTCCAAACAAGAGCATAAAGAATTTCTCAAATTACCGCCACTACATTTTAAAGGTATCTAGCTAAAGAGTGCAGCACTGAGGTTTGCGATGCAAGATGGCGGATGACAGCTGTGACGTACCACATTTCAAAGGTAAGTAGCTAAAGAGGGCAGCACTGTGCTCTCTGGATTAAAGATGGCGGATGACAGCTGTCAAAAAACACGTGGCTTTGTTTCCAAACAAGAGCATAAAGAATTTTTCAAATCGCCACCACTACATTTCAAAGGTATCTAGCTAAAGTGTGCAGCACTGAGGTTTCGGATGCAAGATGGCGGATGACAGCTGTGACGTACCACATTTCAAAGGTAAGTAGCTAAAGAGGTCAGCACTGCGCTCTATAGATTAAAGATGGCGGATGACAGCTGCACGTGGATTTGTTTATCTCACACTAGTGAGGTTAAGTTGGTAGCACTAAGGTTTAGGCCCGCCAAGATGGCAGCACTGCCGATGAAAGGTGACGAATTTGCAGCTACTACGATAAAGAGGGCAGCACAGTGCTCTGTGGTTTAAAGATGGCGGATGACAGCTGTCAAAGAAGCACGTGGCTGTCAAAAAGCACGTGGCTTTGTTTACCACGCGCTAGTTAGGTTAAGTTGGTACTACTGAGGTTTAGGCCCGTCAAGATGGCAGTACTGAGGTTAGCGATGCGTTGTTGTCTGTCAAAAAGCACGTGGCTGTCAAAAAACACGTGGTTTTGTTTACCTCGCGCTAGTTAGGTTAAGTTGGTACTACTGAGGTTTAGGCCCGTCAAGATGGCAGTACTGAGGTTAGCGATGCGTTGTTGTCGATGACAGCTGTCAAAAAGCACGTGGCTTTGTCAAAAAACACGTGGCTTTGTTTATCTCGCGCTAGTTAGGTTAAGTTGGCACTACTGAGGTTTAGGCCCGTCAAGATGGCAGTACTGAGGTTAGCGATGCGTTGTTGTCGATGACAGCTGTCAAAAAGCACGTGGCTTTGTTTACAAATACAAATTTCCCGCGGGTGGTGGAGGAGGCCTCTGGGAGGCCTCTGGCTGTGGTGGTGGTGGAGGAGGCATCTGGGAGGCCTCTGGCTGTGGTGGTGGTAGAGGTGGCCTCTGGGAGCCCGGTGGCGGTGGCGGCGCCCGAATCCCTGTATTATACTACTGTTTCCAACTAATCACACCTTCTGGGCTGAAAACTGATAAAGGCAACTTCCATCATAAAAATTTTAGTACCTTTTTTAAAAAATTAATTTCCTTTTCAGAAGGACTTCATTCTTGAAATAATATTTTCTATTATTTTGTGTTGGTACAGATGCTTACCGCTTCTCATATACCTACTGGTGTTGGTAAATTTTGTGAATGACTGAAATAAACTCGTGACCTTAAAATACAGAACAGCTTGAAAGACCAGAGATAGGATGTTCATATTCACAGGACATGTGGACTAGTATGTTCTGAAGAAATGGTTAGCATTTGAACCATGTCGACTCTCAGGTACAAGGTCCACATCGACATCTCTGCGCACCACCATCGACTGGTAAACTGTGCCTGCGGCTTTCGTTGTCGCTGTAAACCGAAGGTACTGGATCAGTGTGACTTGAGCAGACGTGCAGGATGCCTTGCAGGCGTATGTAAGAAAAGTACTGTCAAATGAGTGAGTTTGAAAGAGGCATGAGAGCACGTAATACATCTATCTGGGAAACTGAAGCTCGTGTGCGAAGAAGTGTGCCGGCAGTGAAACGTGTATGTACAGAACGTTCACAGAAGGCTGTAGAACACGACCAGATGGGTCTGGTCGCACCGCCATGAACTCCCCCAACCACGAGAAGACCGAAACCTCATCCGAATGGCATTGCAGCACAGATATTCGTTCTCCTCGGCTCTGGTGCAACAGTGGAACAGTGTAACTTGTCGTACTTTCAGGAGTGACAGTCCGTCCCTGTTTATTACGATCTGGGTTACCAACGCGTCGTTCACTCCTCCGCCTACCTTTGACTAATGTGCATTAACTTGCTAGACTGCAATGGTGTATGGAACTACGTCACTGGGGACAGGAATGGCAGCAGGCAGTGTTTTCAGACGAACACAGGTTCTGTTTGTTTGAAAATGATGGCCGCATTTTGGTTTGCCGCAAACTGTGGGAGAGATAACACAGTGACTGCATGCATTCGCACAAGACATACAGTGCCAACACAAGGCTTTATGGTGTAGGGTATATTGGGTACAACCACAAATCACAGTTGGTGCGTGTCCAGGTCACTGTTACCAGTTTGACCTACGTGAATGATATCCTGCGACCCGCAGCCATACCATTTGTGCACGACGCCCCAGACGCCTTATTTCAGCTGGACAATGCGCGACCACGTGCCTTCTTGTTGCCACAGGATGCCAGACGGTTGCCCTGGCCCACCTTATCACCGGACTTGTCGCTAATTGAAAATGTGGGGGATATGGTGAAAGAACGGGTGCGGCGCTGTGACACAACGCCAGCCACCAAAGATGAACGGTGGAACCAGGTGAATTCAGCATGGATGGCTATACCCCAGGATGCCATTCGCGCCTTATACGTGTCGATGCCTTCACACATGAAATAAGCAATCAGTGCCCTTGGAAGACCCAGTGCCTAGTAGGCAACGGGACACATGCCGACTCTGGATGACTGAAATGCTAATCGTTTCTGCAGAACATACTAATGAACACGTTCTGTGAATATGAACTTCCTGTCTCTAGTCCTTCAAGGTGTTCTGTTTTTTATGAACATGAGTGTAGTTCTATCAGACAAAATGTGTTAACACTATAAGTCTTCAATTATTTGAATTTCATTAACAGTGTAGTGCATTAACAATCAAGTGTTAAAAATCATAGACCAATTTGTTAAACTTACAACCTAAAAGACTAATTGGGATGGGTACGATGTATTATTTTGTGAATATTTGTACAATATTACACCTCATCTCGCATAATTTCATCAATGAAGTACAAATTACCACCTAAATGTTATTCATGTACATTAGGGACTAAACTTATGATATTAAAATAAGTTATTTTGAATGTAATGAACGTGGATGTAAATGATTGAGTGTTAATATTAGGCCTTGATGACCTAGGATGCTCTATTTATGAATGCAGATAGTGCTCAATGGAAATAGCCTAGCCTTATTAAGTGACAGAATGGTACCATAGCTCATATTTACGTTCACTGAGGAAGTAGCAACGAATATTGCGTTATGGAGAATATATTACTGACCACATGAGGCGACAAACGCAGTTTAAGATAATAATCTGTGCTCATTCAACAATCCCGAGCTTGTCTAATAAAAAAGTATCTAATTAATGCACATTTAAAACCATTATTAGTCTGTCTTCTATAATGTGTGAAGATAGATTGACAAATCTTCTTAATGTCTTAAAGTGATCATTCTTCTAGTTATTCGATCATGATTCTTATAGTGAGAGAGACATAAGTTCTCGAAAGTTCATGAAGTTAAAGTTTTCAATAAATGATGAAGATACATAATGTAATAATTATGCCTAAATAAAATGATTAATCTCACATGTCCATACATTGGGGGGGGGGATTTGAAAGTAGGGCTTGACCAAGAGTGAAATCTTAACCTAACGGGCACGGATTCGACTCGGGGCCTAACATCATAGGCCCTGGATTCAACCCTAAGCTTAACCATACAACGTCATTAGCTTTACAGATTCAAGCTTGATGTCCAAGCTAACAGGCAAGGACTTGTTGCCCGGTTTAACCTTACAAGGGTGTTACAGACTCGAGTTTGAGATTCGATCCCATATGATCCATGGGCTTTAGGAGCTGAGCTTTGGACTGGATAGCGGCCATTCACATTATTTTAATAGGACAAGGGAGATGGTGTAAAGCTTAATACATGTGCTTTATTCGTAGGGGCATAACGCTGAAAGGTGACATCAGATCATAGATCTGAGTGACTGCAAAAGACCAAAAGTGCAAAAGGGCTAAAGATTAACATGGCAAAAGGACAAATGTGGAAAAGTGTTAAATAGCTAAATGGCAAAATGGCTAAAAACTAAAGGGCAAAAGGGAATGAGGTATGGTATAGGGCTCAGAGCTGAACGTGCAACAAGATGATGGTATGGGACGAAGGGGGTGGTGAAAGGTTTAACCCATGTGCATTAATCATAGGGGCATACCCTTATACATCTATTTCAAGGTCCTTAAGCTGAGCGGCTGCAGAGTCAAAGATGCTAGCATGTGGGCAGATGCGTAACGTGCTGTTGGAATTTAGTGCTTAGAACCCTAATATTTTATTGTAACAATTTGAGCTCAGAGATTTGAATTCTAGAGACTTATAATAGCTTATAATACTGTGGATATCACACAAAAAATTAAAATTGAAATGTTCAGAACTGAAAAAATGTTCAGAACTGAAAAAATGTTCGAACAAAACGTGACTGGGAATGGTACCCAGGGCTCACTCCTTTGGACTGCTGCGTATCAAGCCAAGTAAATGACTGCACGTTGAAAGTGTGCATTTAATTCAAAACACCTAATGTTTGAGCTGCGAGAAATTTAAAAATCTCCACACCGTCTCGGAACAGAACTCGGCACTCTTTCCCTTGGACTGCTGACTACCATAGTAACTAAATGATTGCACGATAAACTCAAAAACACGTAAAATGAAGCTAAAAGAAATGAAAAGTTCGCCTACCCGATTAGGAATCGAACCCGGGACTCAAACAAGCATGCTAACTAAATGACTGTACATTACCAGCTTATGTGTTTCATTGAAACACCTAGCTCAGTGTAACAAGATTCAAAGTTAGAAATCACCGAGAGAACTAGGATTTGAACCTGGAGCTCACTTGGACCCAAAGCTGAAGTGCCATTCAAATATCTAACTCAGAAAATTTATACTTCTAATTCTGTGCAAACAATCGCTGATTTGGGGTCTCAAAACTGGAGCTCACTTGGTCTCAGAACTAAAGGTATTAAGTATATAAGATGAAAAAATATTAAAAATCCTCAACCCGACCCGGAATCGATGACGAGCATTTCTTCCACTGAAGACTAAGTGTGAATGATTAGCACAAACTACGTTAACTGAATGTGGAGCGAGAATGCAATAAATTTAGTACAAACTGAGGTCGTGTCATATGTGCATCTCAGCAAAAAAAAAAAAAGACTAAGGAACATACTGATTAGACTTGAAAGTATTTGCTATGAAAGGAAATACAAAGTTCAATGATGTTGCAATTAGCCTAGTATGCACAACTCAGCAAAAGAACATTGCCGGTACGAACAAGTTGACTGGATTTGGAAGGAACCTATTGGCTAAGACAGGGAATACAAAGTTTATTGTTCCCGCATTGCAGATTTGAAACCCGGAGTCGTATAATTGCCTGCTGTAATGATTACATCACCTGGCACCTAACATTAGAGCTGCGAGCATTTAAAACTCCGCACGCCACCTGGAAATCAAACTCGGCAAACTTTCCCTTGGACTGCTGACTATCATAATATCTAAAGGATTGTGCATTAAATACGAAACACACAACCTTCGGAATAAAAGAAATTTAAAAATCACCAACCAGACTGGAAATCGAACCAGTGGCTCCTTTACATGGGCAAGAAACAAGCATACTCACTAAATGACTGTACATTAAAAACTTGTGTGTTTAATTGAAACACATCAAGTTCAACTTCCTTTCGAGGTGGGGACAATATTCGCTTTACGTCTTACTAAATACACTCGAACGTTTGAAAAATTCGCAATAATAATTTTCAAGATCCAAGCTTCTTTCATCCTGAATACTCAACATTCATGCACAATAAGAAAGATAAGGCCAGCACTTTAACCGCCTGAGCTACTCACCTCGGCAATTAATTTGCTAAGTTGCTAAGTGCAGAAATGTCAATCCCTCTTCAAACAGTTCTTGAAGATGTCGACCTGCCGGAATTTAGTCCTGTAAGTTTTCTTTTATGTGACAGTAAATCTAACGACATAAGGCTGACGTATTTGAACACCTTCAAATACCATTGGTTGAGCCAGAATCGAACCTGCCAAGTTGGTGTTAGAAGGCTAGCGCCTAAACCGTCTGAGCTACTCAACTCGACAATTCAGCTATTAAGTGCCGAAAACACACACACACTAACAATAATGATGATAAAAATACTAACTTGGAGGATTCAACCCACCTTCGTACTGAATACTCAACATGCATACCCAATAAGAAAAAAATAGCTGGTGCGGGAAGTTAGTCCCGAAGGAGTTTGCGTCTTATCAGAATCACCTACCTGGTAATAAATAATAAAATCCCCGACCCAGCTGGGAATTACAAAATCTATATATTTAAACCAGCGTGGATTACACACACACACACAACCAACAATAATAATTTGGAGGGTCCAACCCACCTTTGTACTGAATACTCTACATGCATACATAATAAGAAAAATCTGGTGCCGGAATTTAGTCCCGCATTAGTTCGCGTCTTACCAGACTTAAACAATAAAGAAAAAACCCAAACCTAACTCGGAACTACAAAAATCTAGAATATTTAAGGGGAGTGCGAACCTCAAATATGCAAAAATGTGTGAATTTCATTTTAATGAATTTTAGTATTCTTTGGTATGTGTACAATAGAGCTCCGTTTTTTATTTCAGTGAAATCACGTTACAAGTGCCCATAATTTGGATATTCCATGGCCCCTCCCATTTACAAATGCCACGCCCTCTTCTGACTGTAGGCTGGGATTTACTTTTTGATAACTTTCTAGTTCTAGGAAATAAAAGTCCATTAGTTAACCGCATAGACTATGTTGGAGCTTCTCATCAATCGAAATCGTATGAAGAAAAGTTGCCCACATCAACAAATATCCAAAATAGCACAAACGGCATACGTACCGCTCAACTGGCTACAGTAGATCATTTATAGTCGCCGCCAGCCGAATTTGGAATTCCCTACCTGCTGAAATTAGGAGCGTGTCAAACCACCTCCGCTTTAAGAAACTCTGTCAAACCTGGTTAATAAATAATAATGATTTCTTATAACATAGTAGGATTAGATCATAGTTAAGTTTTAGATTAATTAAAACATTTAATTGCTACCTTAAGATATTAAACTGTAGATAATTTAGTGTATATTTAACTCTTCATGTAGGTGTATGTATGGTCGGACAGAATAGCAGGCTTCATAGCCTGAGTCCCGCCATATAAAACAAGACAATAAATAAATAAATAAATAAATACCGAAACTTGCCCAAGATTAGACAGAAAAAGATAACAAACTAACATGAAGTTTTCCAAGACATAATTATACCGTATGATGTACAGATAATATCTAGGATCTGAATACGTTTAATCCACCTTCACAATTTTTTACAGGTAATCTCTTTAATCCAACTTCAAGTTATAGCAATATTAGGCTAGATTATTCTTCAAGCTTTTTATGTTAGCTTATTATTTCGGGTTACTGAGTTGCTTGTCGTGGTTCTTGGTGCACGTATAATAAAGACAAGGAAACCTACAAACTCCATGGACTTCCAGGAGGAGTGATGCTTCTGATGAAGCCCATTTATAAGGATCTTGCCCATCCCGATTTACTGAAGAAATGTTTGCATGGGAAAACCCAAAATGTAAACGAGTCTTTTAACAGTGTTATTTGGAGCCGTGTACCTAAAAATATTTTTGTTGGATATAAAACCTTAAAATTAGGAGTACATGATGCTGTTTTATAAGGCAGAATTAATTTTCTAGAACAGCTGGGGATCCAACCAGGGTGGAATTCACTCAGTGCGTTTCAATCTTTTGATGTTCGTCGGACCAAAATGGAGGATAAAAAGCTGTTTATAGTGGAAGCCAAGATAAGTAAGTCAATGAGAGCAATGAAAAGGAGTCTGGAAGACAAGTAGGATGAGGAATATGCAGCAGGAGGGTTCTAGACTACACCTCAACTAAGATTTATATAAGCTAAATTTTAAAGTTAATTTTCTCTGCTTTTGTTTTTTTCCTTATATAGGTACGCTCAGTCAAAAAACTATAAAAGGTAGAAATCTGAAATAATTATCAGTGATACTTCCATACCTTCTCTCTGTAAAGCTACCAGGTTATTTTAGATATGTTAATATATGAGAGCAGAAAAAATTATTATTCCTCAAATTTTTCATGAATTTTCTTTAAATTTGGAAAAAAATTCCAAAAAAATAACCATGCATCTAATCCTAAAACTAAAGACAGCACTGTAAAGAACAAAGTTCATACCATAACACTATAAAGTATCAAATCTGTAGGACAAAGGACCTTTTACCTGAGCGTACCTCCAAATGGAGAAATTATCATTGTCAGCGTAGGCAGTACGTACTCCCCTTAAATCAGCCTGGATTACATCTACATGCACATTATTTCTGTAATATTAAATCGTTACCAAGCAAAGTGCTAGTCCTGAACAACAGGCAGGTTCCACATTCAGTTGTCAGAGACCAAAGGGGTTAACTCTATTGTAGTTTCTAAAACTAGGCTCACAATAATAATCCTGACAAGTAAACATTAAGTTTCGTGTTTTTGCATACTTCGGACCTCGCAAGCTAGATGCACGCAAGAATCATCAGAACTGTTGGAGCTTATCAGCATTATTACTGCGACCCTAGCAGTTAGAAACTACAAACAGAAACCCATCCGGTCTATGACAACTTTTTAACAATTGAACATAACGCGAATAGTGTGCATGTAGGTGTAATCCAGGCTGATTTAAATATCCTAGATTTTGTAATTCCCGGCAGAGTCGGTGATTTTACTCTTTGCCAATTCTAAGACGCGAACTCCAGCGGGACTAAATTCTGGCTCCAGATTAGTTTTCCTTATTGGGTAAGCATGTAGAGTATTCAGTACGAAGGTGGGTTGGATCCCCATATTATGATTATTATTGTGTGTGTGTGTGTGTGTGTGTGTGTGTGTGTGTGTGTGTGTGTGTGTGTGTGTGTGTGTGTGTGTAACACTGGCTGATTTTCCTGGCTGTGACGGGGATGTTATGCTTCATTATGTGATTCTGATAAGATGATAACTCCTGCTAGAATAACTTCCAGCATCAGATAACCTTTTCTTATTGGGTATGCATGTACAGTATTCAGTATGAAGGTGGGTTGGATCCTCCAATTATTATCATTATTAGTGTGTCGGCCTCCGCAGCGTAACGGTTAGTGTTATTAGCTGCAGTTCTCGTACGCCCAGGTTCAATTTCCGGTACTGCCAGATATTTCACAATGGCAGGCGGGCTGGTATGTGGTTAAAATGGCGCATGCAGCTCACCTCCATTGGGGGTGTGCCTGAAAGGCGCTGCACCAACTCAGGATAAGGACACGAGTTCACTTATTATTAGTGTGTGTTTTCGGCACTTAATAGTCGAACTCTCGGGCTGAGTAGCTTAGACGGTTAAGGCGCTAGCCTTCTAACACCAATTTGGCAGGCTCGATTCAGGTTCAGTCCGATGGTACTTGAAGGTGTTCAATTACGTCAGCCTAGTGGCGCTGGATTTACTCGCACGTAAAAGGAAACTTGCAGGACTAAATTCTGGCACGTCAGCCTCTTCGAAAACTGTTCGAAGCGGGGATTGCAGTTTCAGCACTTAGCAAATTAATTGCCACGCTGAGTAGCTCAGACGGTTAAATTGCTGCCTTTTCCTTTCTTAGTGTGCATGTATGTTGAGTACTCGGCATGAAACCAGCTTGTATCTTCAAAATTACAATTATTATTATTTGCGAACTTTTCAAACGTTGGAGTGTAGTTAGTGAGGGGTAAAGTGAATATTATTATTGCCCCCCCCCCTCGAAAGGCAGTCGAACTAGAACTCATTTAGTTAGCTTGCATGTTTGCTTCCCAAGTAAAGGACCCACTGTTCGATTCCTAGTTGGGTCAGTGATGTATTTAATTTCTTGTATCTCGAAGGTTGGGTGTCTGAATTGAATGCACAATCATTTATTTACTATGATAGTCAGCAGTCCAAGAGAAAGAGTGCCGAATTGGATTCTCAGTTGGGGTGGGATTATTCAAATTCTCAGAGCTCAAATATCATGTGTTTTGAATTAAATTGATGCTTTCAATGCGCAATCATTTCCTTAACATGATACTCAGCAGTGAAAAAGGGAAGAGCCCTGGGGTCCATTCCAAGTCATGTGCAGCGCGAACAATTTTTTTCGATTCCGAACACGGAGTTTTATTCCCTAAGTGATGTCAACAATATTATAAGTCACTTAGTGTTCAAAACAATAAACTCAAAATGTTACAATAAACAATTCAGAGTTCCAAACACTAAAACCCAACAGCTCACAATCCTGCATTTTTGACTCTGCAACAGCTCGGCTTCAAGACATTGTAGTAGCTTTATATAGGTATGCCCCTATGAATAATGCATATATATTAAACCCTTCACCATCTCCCTAGTCCCATACAACCATCTTGTTCCATGTTCAGCTCTGAGCCCTACACCATAGCTCATTCCATTTTGCCCTTCTGCCCTTCAGCCATTCAGCATTTTTCCTTTTAGTCCTTCAGCCATTTAGCCCTTTTGTATTATAACCATTTAACCCTTTGGCCCTTTTGCAGTTTCTCAGCTCCATGACCTAAGGCCACCTTTCAATGTTATGGCCCTATGAATAAAGCATATATATTAAGCTTCATGCCATTTCCCTAGCCTAATAAACCAATGTGTTTAGCCACCATCTTGTTCCAAGAACAGATCCAAAACCACTGGACCTTGTCTCAACTTGTCTGGATATGTTAAGCCTGGGATCAAAACTAAAAATCGAGTCTGTAATGACCTTTAAAGTTAAGCTGGGCATCAAATTCGTGCCTGTTATCTTAAACTAGCACTCATGACCCTAATTACATTGGCAGTTGTGTTTAGCCAGCACTCTTGGGCATCAAACTTGAGTCTGCAATGCTAACACAAGTGTAATGTTAAGCCTACGGTTGAATCCATGGCATATCAAGTTAGGCATAAAGTCAAATCTGCCCCTGTTAGGTTAAGCATGCACTCTTAAGACAGTATATTCTGTGTGGCGGAGGCATATCGCAAGGGCATATGGTGGCAGTGGCTGGCAAACATGTGAATAGTATCTACTAATATCTTCTTCCTTCAGTGTTACTTAAACCATATTCCATACCTTCCGACGACAGTGAAGAATATCTATATGGTATTATATACTTATATTGTAAAAATTTGTGTGTGTTGATTTTAAATTCAATAAGACTTTAATATTGAACAACATCAAGAAGAATTAATTTTTGTAATTCTTATGATTTTTGAGCAGTTATGTTTTAAAATAAATGTAGTCTCCTGTTGTACTTTGTTTCATTAACTAGATGTGTTCCAATTTCACCCAAACTACTCTGCACCCAATTGGTGAACACAGGGAATCCAGAGCTGGACTGTTTGTATTGGCAGATCTTTGATACTCCAGGTGACAGTTAAAGTCACTACTTTTAAGTACTTGCAGGATTACTCTCTTCAGTGATAATCCTAACAGTTTTCATTGTATTTGGTCTTGTCCAACCCAAGCAGTTCCTTGTCAGATGACCACATGGATAGGGACGTCCTTGTATGTACCGATTAGTACAAGAAATGTTATATAGTGAAGACAACTCCCTCAATTCATAACAGATAAGCCTGAAAGAACAACTTGTACAAAATCCACACTACTGTCCTAACAACAAGCCACTGCTTAAAGTGGGCAATTCCTGCAATATACCACAAGTAGCAAAGATACCAACTGCCACACATTATGTATATTGCAAAGAATCTTGGAACAGTTATCAGCTGCTGCATGGCCTTGGAACAAAGCCAGATGTCACACAGCACCTAGTAGTTCATTACAGTACTCTGTGGAAGACTTAGGAACTACATGAAGTAAAATGAGAATATTCATATAAAAACTACGTTTGTAAGGAACTTCAGATTTAGTGTTTAAAAATTAGGAGTGGCGTAGTAGAGATGAATGATTTCTAAGGGGAAGTACAATTAATAACCATTCTCTAAAAGAAGGGGTGTCTCAGTGACTTTGACTATATAAAAAATGTTTGAAGAACTTTAAGACTTACTGGAGTCAAAAATGCTAACCTCTATAAATCCAGTACCTAACAATAATGGAACTGAAGCAAAGTATTATTTAAATCAACAGAATTGGTCAATATGACAAAGGTATGGCTTCCAAAAATGCAATTATCAAGTTTTGATGGAGACATAATGCTGTGACTATATTTCAAGGGCACTTTTGAGAATATGATCACTAAATCTTCAGGCTAAATTGGAACCAAAAAGTTTCAATATATCACCTTGTTCCTGAAAGTTTAGAGAAAGAAAACCATAAAAACACGTTGCCATGATCGAACCCAATGTCACCATACTATACAACATAATCCATAACCACTACCACTCCCCTAAGCTTATTGCATCGTAGTATGTTAAGCGCATACTCGAATCCACGAATGAGTTGTGCTCTACGTGTAGCATTGTAATGAAGTCAGAAAATATTATCTTCACCTGGGCATGATCATTAAAGCTCTTCTCTACACTGTTTACCCCTTTTACTCTGAATGGGTCGAATCGACGCAGATTTAATTTCAAATTACTTGCAACTGATAAAATTGGACTGTATATGCCCAAAATTTTGTATATTAATTCATCTCATTTAGCAGTCACTGACAAGATTTTAAAATATTTTTTGCTTGCTGACTACCTGTTCAATAAATTACATACAAGATGAATGTGTCGAATCGACCCATCCATAAATTTCAATGCTGCTCTACCTACCGGTCACTATGGAAACAATGTTCGACTACCTGCATGACTAGGGAGTGCAGCAGTAAGGAACGTAATAATCTGTTCATTGTTTCCGTGTTCAAATACGGTTGGTCATAAGCGGTTATGTGAGAAATCTGCATGAAATACATTGTATGAAATCAGTGCGAGTGAACAGATAGAGGAAGCTGATGACACATTGGCTGGTCTTGATTTTGTGTTTCTCAAAAAAAAACTGATGATGAGGATCATGTTTCTGTCGAGGGAGAAGAAAATGAGAAGCTCAAAGTATCCAATAATATATCTTGAAATGATACGGAATGGAGAAAACAACCCTACTGACAATCACGTGTAAGGTACGTTCAACATATAGAGTAGAACCCCTATTTAACGTTTTTACAGGGATCTTATTTTTTAACCTTAAATGAGGGTTTGCCTGAAATTGATGTCTCAGTAGGAAGCACAAATTTGTAGAGATATTTGCCTGTATTAACATAAAATGTACCATCATACATTACTTATGCAATGACAGCAATAAAGAAGGAGATAACTATCCTACACACCGTACTGTAGTTACAGTTTGTTCTTCATTTTGACAAATTTTTGTCAGTGAATGCAAATTGTTTCATTTAAAGTTTTTCTTATAATGTTATACATGATTTTTCATAAAAGTCCAGAAAGATAACAAACCTGAACAAAAACATATTAAAAGTGACATGAAACGGCAATTGGTTTGTTTAAACATTTCGCGTATCTTTTCCAGAAAAGCAGCTTGCTTACTAACAGGTATTTTCTAATTCCAATAGTCTAAACACACATATTCCATTTAATTCTGAAGAACTGAAATAGCATCAACGCAGAGGATTGTGGAAAATATTTCCTTTTTCTTATTTAAAACAGCGTCTCCTAACCTAGGTTTGCCACGCACGTATTATGAAAACATATTTCAAGCTCCCTATAGAATAGTGATAATTTTACTATAAATTTACACAGGAAGAGCCTTTCTGAAATTCAGCAAGACACAAAAGTACATAACTTAAACTCTATAATGAGTTATACACACCGCTGTATCTTGAGAAGGAGAAGTATCACATTCTTATTTTTTTCTGTTCAGTGTTAACATTAAGCAACCATTTATTTCAGCTTTTATTTCTAATGAGTTAACAACTGCTGTCATTGCACTAATTGCAGAAACATGAATCCCAATGTTCAGTACACCAGTTGGAGCTTTGAGGAGACCTCAGGCTTGATTAACATCGATTCGATCCTGCGTAGGAAGGAATCGATACCTAAAATGATCGATCGCATTCAATATAAATGCTGAAGCAGTGTATGAATGCTAATAATGGATAAAAACTATCATGCCAAAGTTTGTCCAAGATAATGCATGAAACAGTAAAAGAGTCCTCAGTGTAACCAAAGGAAGTTACACAGATTAATATAGGAATTTTCGAAGGTTATAATAACTTTTTCATTAAAACGGGGGTCTTCTCCTACTACACTGGCCACAGTCGGATGTATCAGAGTCCGACTTCTCACTTTAGACCTGAGTGCTCGTGCTCTAAATTCCACTTCTGACTTGAATCACCCTTAGCAAGCTTATGACTCTTTTGTACAGGTTCTCACTATTCCATAACCAAAATTAATAGAAACAAATATTTGAGAATTTTAACATTTCCTTAATGCTAAATGTGAGTTTTGCCCTATTTTGAATTATGTGAAAATGAACAGACAATAGAATTGGTGTTATGGAATAATTTTCGGGACTGGAAATTTATTCCGTTAAAGGCAGGTTTATGCTAATTCAAGGTCATGCAAAATTGGGGTTATACTGTAGTAGGAACTATGTCACTGCTCCATTTACATTCTGTACAACGTAAATCTATAGGCCTATAAAAATTTCATTAGGTCATATTTATAATAATTCAGAAAGACGTACATTTCAATTATATGTATTTGAGATTGGGTAACATAATGAGAATTGCACCAGGGCCCACGACATATGTTCTTCAGAGGACAGGTGATTCCCAGATGTTAGCAATGAAGTTATTCTTCATTGACAAGGTGATGGAAACCACTTTATGGGAAACAAATAAAGAAAGGAGAGGGCTTTCGTAGATAAAGGAAAAACCCACAAGCACATTTATTTGATAAAGCTTGAATCAGTTTTATGTATGTATAATTTACATAATTAGTAACAATAGCAGTTTCCGTCTATATCGTCGACTGCTAATAATCACAATCAACAATGACATGCAGTCATCTATATTTACAGGCTTGGTTTTGCTAGCAGGAGTCTAAAAATCAGCGGGCGAATCACTTCAAATATTATGGAAGGAAGCAGAAGGTCGTCTTTATCCTTCGAGCTGTAATGTCTCTCAATGGTTCCAAACCGTAACCCAGTTTTGAGGTTCGATAATAAGGAAGACAGACCAGCCTTTAGACGTAATGGCACGTTAGCAGCAACAAGGTATGTCATTGACATGTTCATTTCACAACTACCTAAAGTGTTTGTTCCATACAAAATTACTACTGTGGGTGAACAGAATGTTCGCTTTAGGTGAAAATGCCCCTTAAAGTAGTATTTACCGACCAACCTAAGAGTAAAATATTGAATAAATGTATGGCTCATCTCGGATTTGGACACGGCTAATGTTTTCGCCGCTGAAGCTTAGAACGTAAACCAGTAAACCGACAGAGAGAAGTGAACCAGGGAAGGAATGTGGTATTGAAACTTGTCACGGATATTAAGGGAACAGGGAGAAACATCACTACATACAATTTCTACACAGAACTCACCCTGGCTAGCGAGCTTCTGAAAAAGAACCACAATTTAACCAATGACTGTTATGGTCTTTTTAAAATGACCTCTCCTACTGCAACATTCCTAAAGACTTAAGACTTGCTGCTCCCACGCTCCATACTCCTTGAACAGATCTATTCCCAGGAACTCAACTTTTCATGCAGCATTTAATAATGGATCAGAAAACTCATGAAACCTAACCAGTTTTCCACAACACAAAATTGACGTGAATCTATGATGGATAGGTGAGTATAATTACTTACAAAAGATAAAAGATGACTGTCGAAGAGACATACACAATTGCCGGCTAACAAGGTGTATAACTTGGATGGATCACGGGGGAAGATATAAATAATATTCAAGCAGTCACAAAAATAGAAGGACACAAGTGTATGAACAACAACTGGCTACTTCGGATGTATTGAAACAACTGACACAACAAATTACCAATAGTAGAGCAAAAAAAATATCAAAAACTATCTAACAACAAATCACAAAGGAAATATTACAAAGATCAGTTAGAGGGACACTAACACTTACAATTAGATTCATTAAAGAAACAGATGATTCCTAGCCAACTGTACAATGAGAAATAAGAAACATTAGGGAGGATATCGTAGAAAAAATAGGAGAAAAACGCTGACTTAGGGTGCAGACGACTACAAATCAACATAATTATCAACAAGACAGTTTGTTGCCATGGTCCTAGATGATTGAATCAAGATCCCTTGAGTAGCCCAAAATGAAAACGTGATACTTAAATTAATCTCCAAATACAAAAAAATGCCACTAATGCTTCTTACAGCCATGCACGGTGATCTCTTCATAAAAAAGTTGCAAGATAAAACAAGGTATAGGGAGTCGCTGCATACTGTTTGCGAGTTATCTGAGGTGAATTCAAAGATGTTACAAAAGTTTACTGAGATCCACCTATTCAATACACATTGGGTTCTTAAAATAAAGATTTACATCTTGTCATTCTAATTTAATGGGACAAGTTCCGCCCATTGCATGGGCATCATCAACCGTGATCTCATGACTATAGGATAAAAATCAGGATCCTGATTACTCTAGTAAAAGTGTTACGTAGAGAAACATGTGTGTTATCAAAATGAGGAAACTTGTTGTAAGTTCACAAATGACAGTTTACACAATTAAAACATGTCTAAAAATATGTATGAGAATAATGATTAATTTTGGTGTAGTCTTACATTGGTATCCTTAAAACATTTTAAAAAATAGCCACTCTGTCTATATTTATATGAATGATAAGAAAGTCTATGGTTAAAATTATGGCCTCAAGTTACAATTTCAATGTATGAATGGGATGTGGTTTAAGGCAACTCAGTTTGAAGTCACAGAATGGTTACTATGAACCTTAAGTAGGTTAATCATTGAAAGATGACATTGAATATTCTTGTAGGAGGCTTGTAGTTTTATCATACTGTGTACAGCTGTGTGACTGATGAGTTGTTATTGTTATTAAACCCGTATTTATACGGTGCATCTACAGTCTCCTTATTTTTGTTGAAGAAGTGGAAAATGGTTCACAACTGTGTGTTGCCGTGTATGTCTTTACTAGCTGATGTGATAGCCTCCTCTTGTACTATTAGTTGAATCGGCACGCTCGTGCTTGAAGTTGGCTAAATCTTGAATGTTGAAATTGACTATTGAGGGATGTGTGGTGAAGAATCTGTAATGAGAGGAGGGTAGAATGATTTTTAAGATTAGAGGAAAAAGGGTTAAATTTGACAAAAAACACTGTGTATTCATTTACTTACCCACTCGACGTTTCAGGTGTGAACTAGCTGTGTTTGCAGCGTCAGAATGACTTCTTGTGTTCAATCTGTGTGGAATTGAGGGAATGCGGTGTGGCGAAGGAGAGAAGATGGTCTTACGCACTGTTGTCTGTAGGCTGAACATTTGCAGAGATAACCGCACGATTTATTTTTGGAGCAGCTTTAGTAATTATTCATAGTGATGAGTATATACATGGTGATTTAACTATTGATCAATCAAGGCCTTTCTGCAAAACAACCTTCAGAAAATCAACTCTTCACACAACTGCAGGCATGGGACAGACATGGCATTTCATCCCTCCTGAAGCACCACACTTTGGTGGAATCTGGGAAGCAGCTTTTAGGAGTCTGATATATCACCTCTGAGGAATGATGGATTCTTATCGCTTCACCAACAAAGAATGGACCACTCTTAAAACACATACTCATATCCTATCACCAAATATTTTTTAGACGTGTTTTAATTGTGTATATTGTCGTTTGTGAACTTACAACAAGTTTCCTCATTTTTATAACACATTTTTATAATACTTCGACTAGAGTAATCAGCATCCAGATTTTTATCCTGTAGGCATGAGATCACGGCTGTTGATGCCCATGCAATGGGCGAAACATGTCCTGTTAAATTAGTATGACTAGATGTAAATCTTAATTTAAAAACCCAATGCGTATTGAATAGGTGGTTCTCAAAAAACTTTTGTAAAATTGTTGAATTAATGAACATTTCAATATGGACCAGTCATGAGATCTGTTACATATAATTATCTGAGATTGTCATAAATAACCCACGGAGTGAAATTAAAGTCCACCGTTCATATTGGAGTGGACCCTCTACACAAATGATAGATCAATGTTGCGTACAAAACTACCAACTCATAATAAGACTATAAATTCAATCATAAATCAAGAAGGCAATCTTCATGTCAGCAGAAGACTGCACAATACTTCCAATACTAGTGGAGTGGAAGCATTAGAAATTCTGTATCATATAATCTCATAAATATAATTATGATGGCAGAACACCTCGACTACTTCACCCTGACACTCAACTCTCTGGCAGACAAGTTTAGGATCTCATCAGCAAAGGGAACGGAAAGAAGCCACACTCATGCACGACTCAAGTGTTCTAAGTTGAATGCAGATACCTGAGAACAATTACTACAAAATACACAATGTGTGCATGTAAACTCAACGTATCCATTCCTTAAAACTAGCATAGATTATCCCCGCCTAATTCTCATCAAAAATGGTGTGAGATTGAACAAGACCAGACTGCCTAGCTACCAAGGCTGTCTACATAGACATTATATCTGATCTCTCCACAGAAACATATCTCTCAGCACTGTAACAACTTAGTTCTCACAGAGGTCAACCCCTGAACATGTACAGCGATAACGGCACAAACTTCTTTGGAGCAGCTAAAGAAATCAAGGCCTTTCTGCAAAACAACCCTCAGAAAACCAACTCTTCAAACAACTGCAGGCATGGGACAGACATGGCATTTCATCCCTCCTGCAGCACCACACTTCTGTGGAATCTGGGAGGCAGCTGTCACGAGTCTGGTATATCACCTCAGATGAGTGATGGATTCTTATTGCTTCAACAACAAAGGATCGGCCACTCTAACAACACATAACCACATCATCTCACCAAAGCTAAATGATGACCCTTTTGACACTTCTTATCTAACTACATCCAATTTCCTTATAGGAGAGCCAATTATTACACTCCCTGATCATGATTATACTTCTCTCCAATCACAACCTTGCCTGCATAGCTTTATATTCAGCAGCTATCCCAGAACTCCTGGAAGAGATAGTCAAATGAATATCTGAACAAATGGGCAATAAAATACCCCATAGCGACATAATCCTACTGAAAGAAGATGACACACACACTATGAAGTGGACAATAGCAGTGATCAAATGTGTATCCTGGTTGTGACAAATGTTCAGGTGATTAACAGTGAACTTAGAAGGCCTATTCTTACGAAGTATGAAGGAGAAAGGCACGACAACATCTTAGGGCACAATTTTAAATTCCTTGTTGTTTCTCCTAGCAACCTCTAATGTATCGTTTAATTTCTCTGTTGTCTCCTGATGAAGAAAGTCTAGGTTCCTTTTGAGACGCGTAGAGTGTATTTATAATTACATGGCATAAGCCCAAAAATATATTTCATGAATAACTCTTGAATGGCTTATTTATTCATTGCATGTTTAAGTAATATTCTAAGTCACTATGGACTAGTAACACCACAGACCATATTAGGAAGAATAATAATTTTTTTCACTTGCCATGAGATGGCTACAGTGTGTGCAGTATATAAGTGAACGCTTCACAGTAAACAGGCATATCACCTGCAACTTGTATCTACAATATTGTATTATCCAGAAATCAACAATTAATATAATCAATAAGATTACAAAGGTGTTTCATTGGGAAGCAACTAGTAAAATACCCTGCAATAGTAACAAAAGAATGTATCTTATTGCTACACTGCACTGGAAAATATTTACAAAGTCAAAAATATAAGTAGGAATGATAAGAGCTCCCAAATGATATAGAGTAGAGATCTTTGGAGCAATCCTAACTGCTGCACAATTCATAATGCAAGATCGTGGAACAACTTGAAGGAAAAATGAAAATTAGGTAAGTAAACAGTCAATCTCGTAACAAAGTATATTTTCTGTAGGACTATCAATAGTGTGCACTGAAATGAAGGGTCAAACACTGATATCTGTCGAGCCATTTTCTAGCAATTTTTATTACCTAATGATGGCTTATCAAATTATGTACATTACCCCAAGAGAGTTTTCCTGTGTTGACCTTGGCTCTGTTAACTCTGATTTAATTTCCTCTTTCAGAGTTATCACTTCTGATACATGTTCAATATTTTCCTGTGGAAAATAAGATATATTAGGTATACTCATAACTAGGGAGCAGATTTTTATGTGCTAAAAATGTGAACAATATTTATATTTTATGTGCTGAAAAACTTTAAAATATGTGATAAAAATTGAAATTATTTTCCTTTAAATATCACATAACTACTCGCGCTCAAGAGGTAAATAAGTATAATGTTTTGTATTAGAATATGGAGCTACCAAACGTACTCCTTAAGGCAAAATGATATTTGTGTATGGAAACGTGCTGTATGGTATATTAATTTTTGATATTCCAGAGTAGATATTATGAATGGTTATTTTTTAAGGGTAATGGTTTGCTTAAATATGGCAAAAGCAACCTATCATCTTTGAAAAAGTAGTACCAGTTCGTACTCACCCATCATACGCTGGAATATTAGTTGCTAGAAGTAGTCTCAGAATTGCAGTGAACAACAAAGGTCATCTCCAAATTGTCCATCACAAATGCATGCCGATTATCTCTAAAGGACGCCTTATACTGCGAAAACGATCGCTCCACATCACAGGAAGTCAGACGACCATAGTTAAAGAGAGGAATGTCACCAACAATAACGCCATCAATTTCGCCAACATGAGCACCCTCTAATACATTAGAAATTTGGCACATTGTTTGAAATCCTCTGTTTTTCCTGAACAAATTTTGATACTTGACCTTTAACAGTCCCTGTACCTGCGAAGCCGGGAGTGAATCTAATCTATTTTCAACAGCGCGCATTTCCTTCACTGTTTTGGACAACAGGTTAGTGGATTTTTCAAGTATGTCTATAGTTTTACACAAGAAGCTTAGATTGGCAGATATAAATGCCAAATCATTTTTCAAAGAGCTATCTTTCAGTATCTCTTGAAGAATCTCAATTGACGACGCGTCGTTTTTGTCTAGTACATTCACAAGGAATGCAAAACTTTCGAAATTGTCTGTGTAGTATACCACAGCGCTAAGCCAGGTACTCTACCGCATAACAATAGGCAGAGGAGGAAGTGCAAGACCCGGGTTTTTCTCCTTAAACAGATAGATTCTTGAGGGTGCTTTTACGAAGACTTTCTTGGCATTAGACACTTATTTATCAACTTGAGGATACTGAGCCCGCACAGTTTCACATAACCTGTGTAGAGCATGAACAACGCAAGTTACGTGTATCATTTTCGGAAAGCTCACAGAAAGGCCTTCGGCTGCCTTTTTCATGTAAGCTGCACTGTCAGTAAGGAAAAGCAATACATAGTCGTATTTTATACCTTTTGGCCAAAGTAAGTGCATGGCTTCATTGAATAACCTAGCTACAGTGACGTGGTTTGCAGCAAGCATTTCTTTACACACTAGCAAATAAGAATGTTCGCAAGCAGTTTTGTCATTCTTCAACACACCAACTACAACATTTTCTACTTTTCTGCCACTTGAATCAGTGGTTTCGTCAATGCTCACCCACAGTTTTTCGCTATCACATACTGCCCGAATTCTCTGTAAAGTTTCTTCGTAACATTTTGGGAGATAGCTTTTCCTTAATGCGGATTCGTCTGGAGGCTCAAAATTAATGTACTTTGTTAGGAAATTTCTCAGTCCCGGATTATTTATTTTACCAAGAGGAATGTCGGCGCAAACAAATGCTCTGCACACATGTAAATAATACTGGGAATATATAGATGGGCCTGCATTTGAAGTAGCTGGTTCAGCTATTAGTAATTGTCGCGAACGCACACGCGAAGCAGCCGCAGTATGCTTATTTCCAGACAAATGCTGGATTACTTGAGAACGTTGATCTGCACGTACTGTTTTACCACACGGTTGGCAAAATAATACTTTTCCATCAGTAGTGAAAATGCTTTTAAATTTCACTACATATTGTTGAAGACGCGACCTTGTACTCGACTTCTCTTTTGGCGTTATTTTGCAGGTTACGACACAAGTATTTACGGTGAATCACTTTTCAATAAAAAGAATAGCAGCGGACACTGAAGGAAATATTTCTTATAAATCCATACAAAGTCACATGACCACGGGAATGATATGTGGACCCGAACAGCTAACCTTACTCTTAAGAGTGATGAAATTCCACTACCTAATGGTGGGGCAATATTCTTCCGAGTCTCCCATGTCGTAACGGAATTACGTCACCTTATCTCTCCATGATTGCCATTCTCTGATATTCTATAAACAAAACCCGAGAGGGCTGACTCATAAAGAGTTGGAATGACATCATGCAAGGAAACATCTTGTGCAGCAAATCAAATCGCTGTCTAAATATAACAACGTAGCCAGTGACCAGCAAGTTTTAGAACTTATGGAGGGAAGCCCATAAATAGCCGAAACATTCAGATACATTATGTTAAATACACTGTTAAAAACAATACTGTAATCGTAAAATGAAAATACAAGCATTGTTTTATAACACAGAAGCATTTTAAATTTTACTGATCAACAAATATTGGCGATTTATGTGCTTATTATAGATTTTCTTAAAATATGTATTTACATAAAAAAATTGTGAAAATGTTTTTATATGAAATAAGATTCAGTTTTTACACTTGGGGATGCACAATAGGAATAATGAACTTCATAACATGCGTTAAAAGTTACGCAGAAAAAAAAAGTAATTACATAAAAATCCGCCCCCTACTCATAATATATATCTACAAACATAGTCAAGAACAAATGAGCATGTTAATACATTAATTGCCAGTATTACAGTTACTTTCAAAATTTCACTAATATTTAAGGAAGATTACTACCAGCAGAGGATTGTTATAATAAAAGGCTGTACTATTCTTCCTCACTCCTTATGTGAGATAAAGAATGAGACTGAGAACAAAATATGATGAGAAACATTTCCTAGCCATACCAGATTATATACCAACAGGGATGGAATTGGCACCATCTCGGACAGAATTTGGAATGTACCTGCCATAAGCATAAACACTAAATTAAATGAACTGTTATCATGTGTAAAATCATATCAATCAAATCTTACAAGTTGTTTGAACCAATTGCAAGTGCTACAACTGCTCTAAATCATTTTTTGTTCCCAGCTTACAGTTCGTTTCTCTACTCTGGTTTCGCTGAGCTCACAGGAGCTACATAAAGCATTAAGACAGTTCAGTTTCAAACAGCATATTTCAGTGCTTCCAGGTTTAAAATTTAAAAAAATAAACATGAAACAAGCAGGCTTATCACAGTAGTATACCAGCGAAAGATGTGATGTAGCCCAAAATCTAAGCAACCACAAATGAAAAATTTTACTACTACAATCATGTTATGTAGTGTTCTGTGAAGAACTGTGGGGATGAGGACACTGTCAGTGGAGAGTCTGCAGTGTTGGAGGGTACATCTGCAGTTTCAAAAGATCTTTAATGATCTACTACGAGACCTTTAAATTTCTCACTTGGATTCATAAAACCTTGTCGGCACTAAAGGGGGGAGGGACAGTGATCAAAAGCTTATGTTCTAGTATAAGTTAACCTAGTAATAAAAGTGAATTAAAGTATTAAGTTCTAGAATATACTGACTTAAAACATTCAATATAGAACTGACTTAACCATTCAATATAGAAGAGAACAGTAGCTGAACTAAGGAATGGATGAAAAGAATGCACAAAAAGAAGAGGGAAATAATGACAAACAGGAGAGAATTTTTTTTGTTTCATGTGCCTTAAGTCCTCAAAGTGTCAGAGCCAACTAAGAAAATTATCTCAGAAATCATGTATTCTAGAACCCTTAGAAACGATTCTCTATATAACATAGAGTATATGAGGAATAAAATGAGCTAATCAATATTCTCCTTTTCTAAATGGATTCAATGTCTGAACAAAATACTTATTTTGAGAGAATGTACATTCATATTTTGAGCTATTTTATCTCTCCTATGCCATAGGCAAATCTGCTGTTTCCTTAACACACATATCTTCCAGCACATTGTGGATGTGAGGGTAACCCAGAGTAGTCACATCAGTGTTGAATTTTTTTTTAGCAGACTGGTGTATCCTGTCTCAAAATCACTGACAAAAGATTTCTGATTTAACTTCTTCTACACTAAATATGATAGGAGTAATAATTTGTAACATGTAGTTCTAATGGTGGTGCAGTAGCGTTGGAAGATATTAGTTAAAGAAGTACAATGGGCCAACCACCCTCTAGAATAATCAGAGGGGGAAAATAGAAGAGGTGCAACCCCCTAAACCAAAGTAATTTTGACACTGACAGTAAAACGTCCAGACTAATCTAACCCCAACCTTAACATACCCGCTAACAGTTTCCGATATTGGCTCACATATCTTTAACAAAATTCTCATATCTGTACAAGTTTGAAGCAGTAGCATTATAAGAAATATTAAACTTAGAGTTTTTAATCAGGAGTGTGCTCATATGCCAGGTTCAAGTCTGACATAACAAGAAATACCAAAAGTAGAGATCTTGAGATGTTCAGACACCAATCTCTTCTGTAGTACCTGTGACTCAGAACTCTAAAAGCACACATTTATTCTGAGAATAGCATTCATTAATTGCAGAATTTTGGCTTTAAGCAACTATTGAGCAATATCTCATCTGTAAATTAGCAGTCCACAGTGTTTGTAATAACTGTCAGGTCACAGTTATTCATTGAACATCTCTCTTCAAACTGTCAAGGTTATCAGAGACTCTGAGGTGCCAGAATGATGTGCAGGAATTCACTTTCATGCCAGTAAAACTAAAGACAGGTGCCGGGATAATTTAGCTTCTTCAAATACCTCTAGACCGAACCCGAATCATACTCGCTGACATGAAATTAGCATGTCATCAATTTACCCCCTGAGTTATAAGATGAACAGCTATTGAACTGAAAACCACACACACAGAAGATTGCAATGGACTGTGATTAGAGTAGCAAAAGTCAGAGCAAGGAAAGATGATGAAAATATTCTGCATCTCCACATTCATCAGGGTATTTGCTTTAGATGAACTACAATCACAGTAAATTTCCAAGGCAGAATTTTACTACGTGCTCACCAAACATCTGTGTCATTGTAAAGAAGTTTAAATGATGCAAATCTGACTTGGAATTTCTTTTGAAGGAAAAATGTTCTCCATGAGAGCCAGGGACCTACTGGCCATAACCTATTTCAATCTAGCACCCACCATTTTCCAGCACCTCAGCAACTACTAGCACTGCAATTGGCTGATATTATAGTAAATGACATCAATAGCACAAGATCCCATTACCAAACCATGCAGAATCAATACATAACCACACACATCCTCCAGAAATCCATTTCAATAACCAACAGAGGTAATCAATTAACAACAGACAGTGAGTCAATGGGTATTTAACACATGAAATGCCCTGAAGCCTCAATTTTGAGACACTGCTAATCACAAGTTTTGTCACTAGCTGGACCTAACCAACGCTCCTTCAACATCAAGTCTACACCACTGATTCAACTTTATGCCACTATAAAACATAGAATGCATTGCCGTCTCACTAGTAAATGCTAGTGGCCAACCAACCACACGGCGGCCCTTATCTGGTGGCTTATACCACCAGAACCCCTTTCCCTGACCCATGAATGATGTTCTTGTCACTAGTTTGACCCATAGATGTACATCAATAGTGTGGTTTGTAGTTCCTAAGGGTTGCCAGCTTTGTCTAGCGTGCTGTAGCCTACGCCCAAAAAAGAAACCAAACAGAGTCATACTGCACATAGATGCTCATGCAGCAAATGGTGACTGCTAGTGTTAATATTGAGGAAGCACATAGAAAATTATGCCCCTACGAAAATTATTCAGCTACTAAGGGCTAATTATTGACCTCTATAAAGTTATCTGGAATGAGACTTACAAGTGATGCAGTTGTTGTTCCTTCATGCAAGGCTGGTTCCTCTTTTATCTTTACTTCCAGGTCCATTTCAGACTGCAACTGAAGTAGTTAGAAGGTACTGGGGTTGTTGATTACTTCCAATGATATTACACTGAAACATAAGCCAGAAACATATATTACCTTATTGCTGTCATTGCCACTTATGTTATTTGTCAACAGACTAAGCAACAAGCTTGTAATTTTACATGACCGTCAATATTATGTTCATACCGAAAACTCGAAATTTTACATGACTTCTAATACAGTGATCATTTCCATAGGAAATATAATTTAACATATCTGCTGATATCAAGGTCCCCTAGTTTTACATGGCACCTTATATCGGATTAATAGCTATATAACATACAGTTTTATACGGAACTGAAAGCGCAACAAGAAGACATTTCATGTTAAGAATCCAATG
Source organism: Anabrus simplex (assembly GCF_040414725.1). Lineage (NCBI taxonomy): Eukaryota > Metazoa > Arthropoda > Insecta > Orthoptera > Tettigoniidae > Anabrus > Anabrus simplex. Next base: position 11,731,206 of record NC_090278.1, on the reverse strand, counting down.
TACATCGCTTGTGATCGAAAAGCACAAAACTTCTTGAAAATTCAGTGTATGTTCCATTTGCTGATACACTATCTCTTTATTTGAGACATGATCTATCCATCTGATCTTCAACAACTTCTGATAACATGACATTTCAAAGGCTTGAACTTTATCTTTCTCGGCAGTATTTATAATCTATGATTTACTTCCATATAATGTCATACTCCATACTTAGTATAAACATAACTTTTAAATTTTTCAATCTGCTGAACCTAAAGAACATGATGAAGAACAGATGGGAGTGTAGGTAGGATTTAGTGATGATATATATCGATACTGAGAAGGAATATGTCAGTGTACCACATCAAGTAGTCTTAGATGCATTGATAGGAGCAGAACCAGTTCTAAAAACCAGAAACGAAATATAAGTAGTATGACGACTATGATAGGACAAACAAACTGGTTCAAATTAGAAACAGGACTTCAACAAGTATGTGTATTATCCCCTCCACACTTCATTACAACCATGGATGAAATCCACAAGAGTATACAACAAACAATGGGAACCAAAGAGGCAAAGGCCTCTTTGCAGGTGACACAGTAATGTGGGGAGAAGATGAAATGGAAGTACAAGAACAAGATACTGTACGGAATCATGAGATAGAGGAATATGGAATGAAAATAAGTGTGGAAAAGTGTACGATAGTAGCGGTGACGAGAGATAATAGAGAAGGAAGTGGGAATATTGAAGAAAATGGAAGACCATTAGAAGTTGTGGAAAGCTTCGAGTATTCGGGGAGAATAATTACAGAAGGTGGGAAAATAAACTAAGAAATTAGAAAGAGAATTGTACAAGCCAATGGGTTTTACCAATGTGTGAGAAGTATAGCCTGTAACTGGGACGTCCCAAAAGAATGCAAGAAAATTTTGCATCCAATGTATTACAACAAATTTTGACACATGCTTCAAGCATATGGACAACAACAAAACATGATGAAAGCAGAATACAAGAGGCCAAGATGAAATTCCTTAGAGAGGTAATAGGGAAGAGATGAAGGGATAAAATCAGAACTATAGAAATCCAGGGGTGAATTGGTTTCCCTGAACTGAAAGGCAATATAGTGACCAGTAAGCTGAAATGGTATGGACACATGATCAATCAATCAATCAATACTGATCTGCATTTAGGGCAGTCGCCCAGGTGGCAGATTCCCTATCTGTTGCTTTCCTAGCCTTTTCAGAAATGATTTCAAAGAAATTGGAAATATATTGAACATCTCCCTTGGTAAGTTATTCCAATCCCTAACTCCCCTTCCTATAAATGAATATTTGCCCCAGTTTGTCCTCTTGAATTCCAACTTTATCTTCATATTGTGATCTTTCCTACTTTTATAAATGCCATTCAAACCTATTCGTCTACTAATGTCATTCCACGCCATCTCTCCGCTGACAGCTCGGAACATACCACTTAGTCGAGCAGCTCTTCTTCTTTCTCTCAATTCTTCCCAACCCAAACATTGCAACATTTTTGTAACGCTACTCTTTTGTCAGAAATCACCCAGAACAAATCGAGCTGCTTTTCTTTGGATTTTCTCCAGTTCTTGAATCAGGTAATCCTGGTGAGGGTCCCATACACTGGAACCATACTCTAGTTGGGGTCTTAACAGAGACTTATATGCACTCTCCTTTACATCCTTACTACAACCCCTAAACACTCTCATAACCATGTGCAGAGATCGGTACCCTTTATTTACAATCCCATTTATGTGATTACCCCAGGGAAGATCTTTCCTTATATTAACACCTAGATACTTACAATGATCCCCAAAAGGAACTTTCACCCCATCAACGCAGTAATTAAAACTGAGAGGACTTTTCCTATTTCTGAAACTCACAACCTGACTTTTAGCCCCATTTATCAACATACCATTGCCTGCTGTCCATCTCACAACATTTTCGAGGTCACGTTGCAGTTGCTCACAATCTTGTAACTTATTTATCACTCTATAGAGAATATCATCCGCAAAAAGCCTTACCTCCGATTCCACTCCTTTAAAGATAAAAATTTCATTGTTCCGTATTGAAATTATTGATGTTAAAAATTAAATAACTGGAAAGGAGGTTCAACCTATTCAATACTCAAAAGAAAGAAACGTAGCAATCACATTTCTATTTGAATGGGACCGGTTTCGACCTTAGTCTAGGTCATCATCAGCCATAAAAAACATGTAAAATGTTTAAGAATGTTGTAGGTCAGTTTTTCACTCTGTTAGGCACAAAGACACGACATCACATTATGTTCTGCACAAAGTCACAACATTAACAATCAACTTGCGAAGATCAAAAAGGCTTGAATTCGCAGACGAACAGATCTGTAGAAGAAAGCCGCCAGCTCCCGGTGACTACGCGGCACACTCAAGGTCACGCGCTGCGGCCAAACACCAAAGTAGAGTGGGGAACGTTTCGAAGGTCCAGAACCTGTCACGGCTGCGGGAAGCCAAGTACGTATATAAAAATATACGATGCCAATTAGTATAACCGTATAGCCGTGACAGGTTCTGGACCTTCGAAACGTTCCCCACTCTACTTTGGTGTTTGGCCGCAGCGCGTGACCTTGAGTGTGCCGCGTAGTCACCGGGAGCTGGCGGCTTTCTTCTACAGATCTGTTCGTCTGCGAATTCAAGCCTTTTTGATCTTCGCAAGTTGATTGTTAATGTTGTGACTTTGTGCAGAACATAATGTGATGTCGTGTCTTTGTGCCTAACAGAGTGAAAAACTGACCTACAACATTCTTAAACATTTTACATGTTTTTTATGGCTGATGATGACCTAGACTAAGGTCGAAACCGGTCCCATTCAAATAGAAATGTGATTGCTACGTTTCTTTCTTTTGAGTATTGAATAGGTTGAACCTCCTTTCCAGTTATTTAATTTTTAACATCCACTCCTTTACTCATATCATTTATATATATATAAGAAAACATAAAGGTCCGATAACACTGCCCTGAGGAACTCCCCTCTCAACTATTACAGGGTCAGACAAAGCTTCACCTACTCTAACTTTCTGAGATCTATTTTCTAGAAATATAGCAACCCATTCAGTCACTCTTTTGTCTAGTCCAATTTTACTCATTTTTGCCAGTAGTCTCCCATGATCCACCCTATCAAATGCTTTAGACATGTCAATCGCGATACAGTCCATTTGACCTCCAGAATCCAAGATATCTGCTATATCTTGCTGGAATCCTACAAGTTGAGCTTCAGTGGAATAACCTTTCCTAAAACCGAATTGCCTTCTATCGAACCAGTTATTAATTTCACAAACATGTCTAATATTATCAGAAAGAATGCCTTCCCAAAGCTTACATACATTGCATGTCAAACTTACTGGCCTGTAATTTTCAGCTTTATGTCTATCACCCTTTTCTTTATACACAGGGGCTACTATAGCAACTCTCCATTCATCTGGTATAGCTCCTTCGACCAAACAATAATCAAATAAGTACTTCAGATATGGTACTATATTCCAACCCATTGTCTTTAGTATATCCCCAGAAATCTGATCAATTCCAGCCGCTTTTCTAGTTTTCAACTTTTGTATCTTATTGTAAATGTCATTGTTATCATATGTAAATTTTATTACTTCTTTGGCCTTAGTCTCTTCCTCTATCTCGACATTATCCTTGTAACCAACAATCTTAACATACTGCTGACTGAATACTTCTGCCTTTTGAAGATCCTCACATACACACTCCCCTTGTTCATTAATTATTCCTGGAATGTCCTTCTTGGAACCTGTTTCAGCCTTAAAATACCTATACATACCCTTCCATTTTTCACTGAAATGTGTATGACTGCCAATTATGCTTGCCATCATGTTATCCTTAGCTGCCTTCTTTGCTAGATTCAATTTTCTAGTAAGTTCCTTCAATTTCTCCTTACTTCCACAGCCATTTCTAACTCTATTTCTTTCCAGTCTGCACCTCCCTCTTAGTCTCTTTATTTCTCTATTATAATAAGGTGGGTCTTTACCATTCCTTACCACCCTTAAAGGTACAAACCTGTTTTCGCATTCCTCAACAATTTCTTTAAACCCATTCCAGAGTCTGTTTACATTTTTATTTACCGTTTTCCACCGATCATAGTTACTTTTTAGAAACTGCCTCATACCTGCTTGATCAGCCATATGGTACTGCCTAACAGTCCTACTTTTAAGACCTTCCTTTCTATCGCATTTATTTTTAACTACCACAAAAACAGCTTCATGATCACTAATACCATCTATTACTTCAGTTTCCCTATAGAGCTCATCTGGTTTTATCAGCACAACATCCAGGATATTTTTCCCTCTGGTTGGTTCCATCACTTTCTGAATCAGCTGTCCTTCCCATATTAACTTATTTGCCATTTGTTGGTCATGCTTCCTGTCGTTCGCATTTCCTTCCCAATTTACATCTGGCAATTTCAGATCTCCCGCTACAATCACATTTCTTTCCCACATAGCTGACTATCCTATCAAATAATTCTGAATCCGCATCAGTGCTACCCTTTCCCGATCTGTACACTCCAAATATATCAAGTTGCCTATTATCTTTAGAAATGAGCCTTACACCTAGAATTTCATGTGTCTCATCTTTAACTTTTTCGTACCTTACAAATTCTTCTTTCACCAGAATGAAAACTCCCCCTCCCACCTTTCCTATCCTATCTCTACGATACACACTCCAGTGCCGTGAGAAAATTTCTGCATCCATTATATCATTTCTCAGCTATGATTCATCTCCTATTACAATATCTGGTAAATACATATCTATTAAATTACTTAATTCTATTCCTTTCTTTACAATACTTCTACAGTTCAACACTAACAATTTTATGTCATCCCTACTCTATTTCCTGTTCCCTGTTCCCTTATCACCGCTCCCTAGGCCATCCCGTTTCCCTGAATGTACCTCCCTATTACCCTTCCAAACAAATTTCCTAACTTATACTTACCACTGCGGTTTAAATGAAGGCCATCCGAGCGCAGATCCCTATAGAGGATAGACTTCCAAAGTAAGTAATTACAGAGAAAGTCATATGAGAAAGACATCGGGGAAAGCCCAGAAAGAGGTGAATGGATATGGTGAAAGAGAGTACAGAGAAGTGTGGAGTAAATGTAGAAAAAAATATTCGAGGAAAGAAGGGAGTGGTGGAGAGAGAAAAACTGAGGAGCATATCTGCCAACCTTCAAAAAAATAAATCCGGAAGATCCTTAAGCGGAAAATCTTAAACATGAGCATGCATAACAGTCTTGAGACATAATGAATAAGGAATGCAAGGACGGGGGAGAGATTATAAACAATACTAATAACAAGTCAAATGCAATCGAACCTCGATGCATCGTTCCCGGAACTGTCGTTTTCCCCTATTTATCGCTGAATTCATTCGGTCCCCAAAATGTTCCATCTAAACCAATGTTAAATTTCCCCGCATCTACCGTGTATCGAACTATCGTTTTATCCGATTCAGAGTTGGTAGTCTTGAACAAGGGTATTGTGGGCTGGAGTGCGGTGCGCAGGGCATTCACGCGCAACCTCACTACGAGCCTCCTGGTGCCAACGCTTCTCGTCGGCCCACTAACCGACCCCTAAAAGTATTCTTGTTCACAAGAATTAAAAAAGTAGACAACGTAAAACTCAAATTTGTCACCATTTTCTCTGTTAGTATAGGCTGGCTAGTGCTGCCAACTTCGTCTAAAAAAAAAGAAAACCGCGCAGTGCGCCAGATACGTTTTAATTAGTCACAGTGTGATCAATCGCGTCGTACCTTGTGGAGTATGGTCGATGCTAGAGGCCTGTTGACCGCTTTGTTGCCCTCTGCCCAACAGTCTTGAAAACGCGGACCTAAACAAGCCAGACCAATAATCTTTTCTCATAGCCTGGTCTTGTAACTAGTTCCTAAGTTGGCAGCTTCGCACAAGCCGCTGTGACATCATTCGAGACGCGCAGCGTTGAATTTCTAACCTGTGTTACATCGTCTGAGTTGAGCTGAGCTTCGGGACCCGCGTCATGTTCGGTATCAAACCTATCACTCGCAAAGGGTCTACGGAATCTATTCCTAAATGTAGGTTATCGCCGTATTATCCTCGTATACTTTAATTTGCAATAAGAGAACTGAACTTAAAGGTTTTCCATTATTACCAAATGTGTAAGGAAATGGGAAACGAAACGCCGCAAAAGTCACTCTATTTATTTTCATCTCGTAGGCTTATAACATGGTTGCAATACTTTCATACCGGTATGAGCTAAATGGTTAGCACGTGTTGGTCTTTGATTGAAGGGTCTGGATTTGGTCGAGGATTTTAACTTTCTTCGGTTAATTCCAACTGTTCGGGGGCTGTCTGTTTGCCGAATTAAACATTTGAATTCATCTTAGGTAGGGCTGCATTTTCATATGCGCGTAGATCGCCTGCACCCGGTTCCGGATGCCACGTGTCTTCATTGTTGTTGCTTCTCCTCATTTCCCTAGTACGGTATGCCCCTTCAGTGATGCCTAGGCTGTCTATGATAGCACGTGTCTATGATAGAACTGTGGAGGACCAGACCAGCCTTCGGGCTGCATACCAAACATAATAATAATAATAATAATAATAATAATAATAATAATAATAATAATAATAAATTTAGACAACGAAACATGTCCCAATACAGTACCCGTATTTTATTATTTTGCTTTCCCCCTTTTTTGTTGCCGGCATTTATAGTTTTCCGGCATCCGTCGTCATATTTCCCCTGCTCCCTGAAGAACGATGCATCGAGGTTTTACTGTATATGTTATAATCACCCCCGAAATTAAATACTTGCACAAAGTTGACGAGTGCTCATCTCTTTTTACAGGGAACAATTTCCGTGATCGTATAAAACAAGCAGAATATGCCTCGCGAAAAGAGTGATAATATCGTTTCTTAGTTGAACTCATTACGAACATTACTAACTCGCTTAGAAATTCGTCACACAATTCCACGTGTTTCAGAACTACCGCCAATGTTACACGCACACGAACAAAGCCTTTCAGCTGCTACGAAGCACGACGCAGTTACTAAAGTTGTTTTTTATAAATTCACAGCCTGCTACTTTTCACGGATTTCTTTTCTTCAAAATAAGAGCCTGCTACTTGTTTCATAACATCTCAATGAACGAAGTGGCGGTTGAGGTCGAACAGGTGACAAAAGCAAATACAGTAGAGACAATACGCGACAATTCCGGATTTAGCCTTGTTAAAACGTGAGACAAGGAGCAAGTGGCCCCTAGTGGCGTGACCTGAAAATTCGCGCTAAATTCAAATATCAATTGAAATGTATATACAGAAATGGAAAAATAAATTACGTCTAGAAAGAAAGTGTTACTAAGATATTAACTTCAAAGTTGCTAAAGCAATTCTGGATAAACGAATGAAGAATTAATTTAACAGGTTATTATTTAAAGACTGAAATTAGACATATAATCAAGATGTGAATTGGACTGCTGTGAAAGGGCTTGATTATTCATTTATGCATTACTTTTTCAGCTTTAGCATTCCTGCCTGAACGTTCAAGGCTAGATTTGTCTTTTTTCTCATTTAAAAGCATCAACACATTAAAACACTTGTCAACAAAAATATCGGCACATTCCTTACACACATGATTCAATGAATTTATATTTTAGAGCTGGACAATTTTCCTTTTTTTTTTTTTTTTTTTTTTTTTTTTGCTACTTGCTTTACGTCGCACCGACATAGATATGTCTTGTGGCGACGATGGGGTAGGAAAGGCCTAGGAATGGGAAGGAAGCAGCCGTGGCCTTAATTAAGGTACAGCCCCAGCATTTGGCTGATGTGAAAATGGGAAACCATGGAAAATCATCTCCAGGGCTGCCGACAGTGGGGTTCGAACACACTATCTCCTGTTTACTGGATACTGGCTGCACTTAAGCGACTGCAGCTATCGAGCTCGGTAATTTTCCTTTTAACCTGAAGCCTATTAGCGGAATGAAACTCTATAAATTTAGCTTCAAAACCATTCAAACTTTTCCTGTAGGCAATACTTGCCATAATGCCATTACATTAGGGTAATGCAAATTTGCATCATCATATTATTTCAACAAATTTGAACATTTCTTAAATCACCCTCATTTTCTTCAGTGCTTGACAACGAATTACGGCATTCCAAACGGGGTAACATGGAACACAACCAGCTACACACATATGCATATGTATTTTCCTGAATTAAATCAAACCCACAGATCACATTTACAACAACACATCGTACTGAAGGTTAACTGCCCCACTATACAATAAAATAAGCTTATTACATTTTAAGCCAGTTAAAATGTGGGTCGCGTAGGTCAGAAGTTTAGGAAGTACTACAAAAATCTCTTTTTAACTGGAAGTATATGCAAACACAATATTTACTTACATTTTCTTGTCAAGGGGGAAACGGAAGAAAGACCGCGAATCCTTCTGCACTACACAGTTATTGCAGCCAAACACAGATCGTATCTTCCCACTCATATTGAGAGGAGATATAAAGGAATGACACGCTACAATTTACTTATGTCAACTTAATGCAAACGCATGAATAACGCCAAAAACTGCACAAACAAGTACACGTGCTCTTATGACAGAAGCAGTAACTCTCAGGTCACTCCGCTAGATAGATCTCTAATGGCTGTCCCTCGATATCTCGCAGAGTGTCGCGTATTGTCTCTACTGTATTTGACAAAAGCACGGTGATAATCGATAATGTGATTATCGATACATATACCGGTCGAATTTCAAACACTGCATCTCGTATTACAAACTACTATCGAAAGTCAAACAAATCCGATTTGAACGCAGAAAGCGAAACCAAGCGCCGATATTCAAAAACCGTACAACCGTACAACCGTAAAACACACTCAAAATCAGTACATTTTACGAAAAAACCGGAATATATGGCAGGTATGGAGGGGTTCTTGATTCACTTCCCAACCCAGAAGGCTGGAAATGGAAAATGAAGAAGAATATGTTGAACTGAAGACAAAAATTTATTCAAAACTGCTATCAGTTCATTTAATCGAACAACGCCGCCAACCTTTACTTCAGTTTCCTTTCTTTACGTTTCTGCGCATGTCATGTCTAATGACACAACCGAGTGGTGTTTACCAGAGCGCCCCTTGAAGGGAGTTCTGTGTCAAACAATTGGTTTAAATGTTTAGCAGTTTTTATTGTTCCCCAGGGCGTAGAAAGTTGTCTATGTTGAATACCTCGAGTAGTGCCTCAGTGAATTTATTTCAACCAATAGCAGTGTTCGTTAGTCACTTTGTGATATGTTACTGTAAATGTAAACATACTGCACTAACAATGAATACTACAATTTCTCCTACAGGTAATACAAGCTTTGTTCCTGTGGCTGATTGAGTCGACTCGTATGCATAGCCAGGGAACAGATTTCTATGTAAACACATATCAATTCAGGAAACTATGCTCAATTATATTTTGTATATTTCAATGTAGGGGATAATACTGAAGTGTGCTGTGTTTACTTGTTCTGGCCATCACATGTTATTCTATTAATATATTATAGGTTTTATTTTCAAGTAACTACCTTTTACAGTTTCAACAGCCAGAATTTATTCCTGAAGATTGTTCTTCCATTTCTGCTAGCAGTTTAATTTGCACTAGGCCTAACAAGTCCAAGGGAAAGGGTTAAGATTAGGTATGCAGCAGCATTAATTAAGGTTACCTAATGATAAAATGCGGAAACTACGGAAATGCTTTTCAGGGCTGCCGATCCCGGGATTCGACACCATGCTAACTCACTGTCACTCGCCCCTGAAGATCTTTTACACACCAATAAATCAGAGAGTTACCTAAATCATAACGAATAAATACCGGATATAGCTGTTGTGTGGTTATGACGTGATACAGAAGAATGTCCAAAACACCGATATAACAAGATACAGATATCATAAATGGAAACCTCTCATGATTTCGAACCCTACTACCATATGTCGCAGCATACAGTGTAAAGAACAACTCTACATTCACAGCGTCTCTATTAATTGTACACAGAGATAAATGACACAGCAAAACAATCATTAAAATTATATACTACATATTGTAATTTCTTTCTGAAATTACCATCCGCATTTCTTCATCTGCGTAGCTCTTCAGAAAAAAAAAAGAAATCCTCATTCCCCTAAATTTAGATAGGGTACCGGTATACGATACCGTATATTGCTAGTACACACGACTTGCCAGCACTTGCACGCAAAGGCTGGGAGTTTTCAATAAGCACGCTAGTTATATGCACACACATATTTTATGCTTCATTACAAATAAAATTTAAGAAAGTTTAAAACATTAAATATTGTATTAAAAATATATAGAATGCTGAAACTGAGAAGGATTAGTATTAACTTCTTACCGTTCTCAACTGAGATCTATAAATTTCGCAAAAGTAATTTATTGAACTTGAATATTTCCGACAATATGTTAGAGGTTGTGGACATAGTGTAAAATGATAGAAATAACAACTCCTCAATGAAGAAAATCCGTAACACACTTAGCGGAATAAGCTGTACAACTGACTAATACGCGCCTTGTATTACCACATACCAGCCACTTCAAAACAAAACCGTATACTTGACTGTTGTTTAATCACTTAAACGCACTCTTGAAAAATAAATTTGATTTGTAACAGTCAGTAGAACAGGCTGAATTTAGGAAAGGATGTATTACTAGTGCCAACTAATACAGAGTATACGACACTTACTGAAAAGAGCACTGGCGGCGCTGGGTGAAATGTCGCGCTATGTCTGGCTCAAAGGATTTAGGCCTATAGGAGAGAAGGATTATCTCCGGGCGAGAAAACAAATGGTACGAAAGCAGGTCCATAAGTCTTAACGTATGTGGACAGCCATGGAAGGAGGGATCAACTCACTAAACTTTACGATCCAATTCTTCGTGTGCTAACGGAAATAAAATACATATATAGGCTACATGCATTATCATTATAGTCCGTTATGCCTTTCTGCGTTCAGTCTACAAGCCTCTGTGAATTTACTATACTGGCACGTCGCCACGATCCCCTCTATTTGCAACTAGGGCTTTGGCCTCATTTTGTTCTATCCTTACCTCTTATCCTTAAATCGTTGGAAACTGAGTCTAACCATCTACGTCTTCGTCTCCCTCAACTCCTCTTACTCGCCATAACAGAGTCCATTATTCTCCTAGGTAACCTATCCTCCTCCATTCGTCTCACACGACCCCAACACCGAAGCCAGTTTATGCGGACAGCTTCATCCAATGAGTTAATTCCTAACTTAGCCTTTATTTCCTCATTCTGAGTACCCTCCTGCCATTGTTCCCACCTGTTCGTACCAGCAATCATTCTCGCTACTTTCATGTATGTCACTTCTACCTTATGAAAGAGATAGCCTGAGTCCACGCAGCTTTCGCTCCCGTAAAGCAAAGTTGGTCTGAAAACAGACCGATGTAAAGATAGTTTCGTCTCGGAACTGACTTCCTTCGTACAGAACACTGTTGATTGCAACTGCCAACTCACTGCATTAGCTTTACTACACCTTGATTCAATCTCACTTATTATATTACCATCCTGGGAGAACACACGACCAAAATACTTCAAACTATCTACCTGTTCCATCTTTGTATCACCAACGTGACATTCAATTCTGTTGAATTTCTTACCTACTGACATCAATTTAGTCTTCCAGAGGCTAATTTTCATACCATACATATTGCACCTATTTTCAAGTTCCAATATATTACAGCAGACTGCAGGTTCTCGGCACCATCTGCCATTAAGACTAAGTCGTCAGCATGGGCCAGACTGCGTACTACATTTCCACCTAACTGAATCCCTCCCTGCCACTTTATACCATTCAGTACATGATCCATATAAACTACGAACAGCAGAGGTGAAAGATTACAGCCTTGTCTAACCCCCGTAAGTACCTCGAACCAAGAGTTAATTCGACCATCAGTTCTCACCGCAGCACAATTGTCAACATAAATGCTTTTGACTGATTTTAATAATCTACACTTAATGCCATTGTCGCCCAGTATGGCGAACGTCTTTTCCCTCGGTACCCTGTCATATGCTTTCTCTACATCTACGAAACATGAACACAACTGTCTATTCATCTCGTAACATTTTTCATTTACTGGTGCATACTGAAGATCGGATCCTGACAGCCCCTCTGTGGTCTATAACCACACTGGTTTTCATCCAACGTCCTCTCAACCACTGATCGCACCCTCCCTTTCAAGATGCCAGTGAATACTTTGCCTGGTGTACTAATCAATGAGATACCGGTACCTCGATAGTTGTTGCAATCCTTCTTGTTCCCTTGCTTAAAGATAGGTGCGATTACTGCTTTTGTCCAATCTGAAGGTACCTTACCAATACTCAATTCCAATCTTACTACGGTACCCTACGAAGCCATTTCATCCCTACCTTCCCACTGTACTTAATCGCTTCAGCGTCTAATTTCATCTGTTCCTGCTGCCTTATGACAATGGAGTTTATTTACCATCATTTCCACTTACTGGAGCGTAATTCCACCAACATCACTTTCTTCCTGCCCATGAGCTTGATTATCCGCGTTACCACCAGGAAGATTTCCTTTAACGTTGAGAAGATTTTCAGAATATTCCCTCCACTTGTCCTGCGATTCCCTGGGATCTATTATGAGTTCACTTGAATTTCCCAAAACACTGTTCATTTCCTTTTTCCTTTAATTCCTAAGATTCTTTATTACTGCCAGAAAGATTTAGCTGCTGTGTTACCTAGCTTTTCCAGGTTATTACCAAAATCTTCCCTCGACTTCTTTTTGGATTCAACAACTATTTGTTGCGCTCTGTTTCATTCATGCACGTACAATTCTCTGTCTGCATCAGACCTTGTTTGGAGCCATTTCTGATAAGCCTTCTTGTTACGTTTACAAGCTGCTCTCACTTCATCATTCCACCAAGATGTTCGCTTTTCCCCACCTTTACATAAGGGCACAGTCGTTCCTAGGCATTCCCTTGCTATTTCTACTTCAGCATCCCTGTATGGCACCTATTCTCGTTCTATATCCTGAACCTGCTTACTCTCCACTGTTCGAAACTTCTCACTAATCATATCCATGTACTTCTGTCTAATTTCCTCTTCCTGGAGATTTTCTAATCCTATTCATCTGCAGAAAGATTTCACTTTCTCTATCCTAGGCCTAGAGCGGTACAGATCGGGTACCGTAATGGTCTGAATCACCGAAAAATCCCTGAAAATCTCATACATTCCTAACAGACTTCCAGACTTCCTGTTAAGATATAGTCTATTTTATGGATCTGGTACCCCTAGCCTCCCATGTGTAGCGGTGAATAGCCTTATGCTTGAAGAATGTATTCGTAACTAATAAACACAAACTAGCACAGAAGTCTAGCAAACGCTTCCCATTCCGTTCAGCTTCCATGTCTTCTACACATTTACCAATCACCCTTTCGAATACTTCAGTTCTATTTGCAACTCTCGTATTGATATGGCCCATTAGCACTATCCTATCCTTGCTGTTGACCCTGACTACGATGTCGCTCAATGTTTCATAAAATTTGTCAACTTCATCCTCATCTGCACCCTCACATGGTGAATACACCGAGACAATTCTCATCGTAAATCATCTACCAGCCAAATCTACCCACATCATTCGCTCATTTACGTGCCTAACAGAAAATATGCTGCGTACAATAGTATTCCTGATAAACAGTTCTACCTCATACTTTGCCCTTCCCTTTTTAACACCCGTCTCTTCCTCGTTATCTCTTCTTATCCGAATATCTCTTACCATCCAGATACATCCACTGTGCTGAATCAGCCAGTTCTACTTTCTTTCTTCCAAAAGCACAATTAATATTGAAAGCTCCCTATCGAATTCCATTTCGTTCGCCAAGCTGAATCCAAGGAGTCCCTCGCCTGTCAAATGAAAGTGGGACTCCATTATTCTCATAGGTACGAGGCTTGCTTAAAAGGTCCTGAACTCGGTAAATTCATGAAGCAGGATGCTAGCCTACTTACACATATTCCAAGTAAGGATCTCTCCTCTAACTGGTGAGGGACGAACGGTGGATTGTGTAGTCCTAGCCGTCTAAGCACAAGAAGGGCCGTTACAAAGAATATGTCCGAGAACCCATACCGGTTCCATAGCTACTAGCTACTAGTATCCTGACCCTCAGGACTACTTACTAGGCCACTCAGCCACTGCCCATGGTTCACGAACTAGAACGTACTGCAGTAACTCACACCATGAACCATCAGTTATTAATATTCTTATTATTATTCCTATAATATCGTGGATCACAGAGGTGTAAGTAGGTGCCGGGCTGATTGGATGGACAAGGATTGGACAAGTGCATAATTTAATGCGCTTAATTTTTAAATTGTTTCCTTCCTTCTTGTTTCTCTTGTTTAAAATTTGGCAAACAGAAAGTCAGAATAAACAATAACAATATAATAATGAACACGCTAGCTCCAACAACAACGACATAGAGTTCAAAATTAGGGACAATTTTAGAGAGAATTATCAGCATGATATAATATGAGGGATGAGTATTTTTAGCCCCGAAACAGGTACACTAATTTCTAAGAGCAGGTTTGCTCCATTAACTTCTATAGCCTACATGTCTGAGCTCCAAACTCTAATAAAGTCCAGTTTCTCAGAGGCATACATTACTTATAGCGCACAAGGTTATACAATGGCGATCTTCAAATGAGGTATTAACATTCACTTCTGCTCAATTATTTTCATATTATTTTCCGTAAATATAAAGCGGGGCAATGTGTGCCCATACTAAATGGCCATAATAGAAGAAGGAAAAGGTTGATAATGATCGGCCCGAAACGAAATATAGGGAGGCCTTAGCGTTAACAGAAACAATATATTGACGGGGTCCAAGAGATGGAATAATTGTTTTAAGACAATAAATATTGGACTGAGCAGTGGCAATGCTAGTCGAATACAGCCAGGGAAAAGTGAAAATCCATCCACACACACACACAAGAATTTTTTTTCCCATTCCCTTTAGATTAAGAAAAGGGTCCGGCGTAATCGATGCACAATGGCTAATCAATCAAGACTTACATGCTTTAACCAGTTCCCTAATCTCACTGTCCATACCCTTCCAGATAAACATTTCCCTTGTCTTCTCTCTAGTTTTGAAGATGCCTAAATGTCCCCCTAATGGCGTCTCATGGTAATACTTGAAAATCATAGGCACTGGAACATCTGGAACCACAATTTCCATCTTCTGATCGTGCCCTGAAGGGCAACACAGAACCCCATTCATCGAAACATAAGGGACAACATGTTTCCCTGAAGGAAGAGTTTCCATAATAGGAACCAACGCCGGATCTTCACGTTGGTATTTTGCTATATAATGAAATAACTAAGGGGCTTCAGTTAGAATAGCATTTACATTAGGAGGTGTGGAAATAGACGGCAAAGGGCTTTCCTTCGAGTCAATAACATCAGAATCGCCGGAGAACAATCGGCTTAATCCATCTGAGACCACATTTTCAGATCACCGGATGTCGCACGTCAAACTGAAACGCTCAAATCCGAATCGCCCAACGGGCGGATCGTCCGGTACGACGGGGACTAGCCAAAACTCAGCTCAAATCCTGATTGTCGGTCTTTAATTGAAATTTAACATGCTCAAGGTAAAGATGGAATGCTTCTAAGGGGAAGAAGACGGCCAGTCATTCTAACTCGTATGTAGAGTACTTGACCTCTGGAGGTGACAAGGTTCTAGACGCTTAGGCGATTGGCCGCCTTCCTAGTTCAGATTCCTGGAGAAGAACCGCAGAGACCGCGGATGAAAGGCCGTCTGTGTGTACAACTAACTTCTTGGAGAAATCTGGCGTAGCCGAGACCGGGGTGTTACACAGAACCAATTTCAAGTCCTCTAACGCTGCTTGCTGCAACGGCCCCCATCCAAACTTGACAGCTTTCCTGCGGGAAAGGGTTAGCGGTGCCGCCCTATTAGCGAAGTTTGAGATGAATTTGCTAAAGAAATCTAGCAACCCCTTTAACATCCTTAGAAGGCCTGAATTTGCGGATTGCATGCGTTCTGGAATGTGTTACCTGCGTAACAATTTTTCCCCCTTGGGAAATATTTTTGAACTAGCCTAAAGGGCTGTGGAAAAACTGTGTCTTTAAAAGTGGTTCGCCGCTTCCTTATTTCTTCTTTTCAAACCTTACAACTGACTGTATGCACGTCCTATCGGTGCCTGACCGTATTCTCCTGCACTCTAGTGGCGTAGGTATGTACTACCTCGCGAGCTACGTTACCACTCAGGCGCTTTGCCTCTGCGCACATGTGAACGTTGAAGCTGGCACTGCGGAATCTTGGGAAATCGCCATTGCGTTTTGGTAACATGGAAGAGATGGACGTGTGTGGCTTCTCTCTCCCTAAGGAGATAATTTCACCGAAAATGTTCGAGCCTGGCTAAGTTATATATACGGGGCTTTGCCCTGGGGATTTCTGCAAGTTTCTGGTTAATTTTTTTCCTCGTCTGGAATTTACACGTTATGTTTTATTAATGTAAGTAAGTCAACTTAGGCTACCGAAGCTGCCCTCACAAACTTTCATCTGGAAGAAACTGTAAGTGTTGTTACAACTAAACCTTTACTGATTTTTGGTGAAAGACCTGAAAATTTTCCTATGTGCAGAAAGTGCGCGTGGTACCATGTAACTGGCGTCATCTAAAAAACTAAGTCTTGCCTGGTGGAATTTTAAACTTTCGGCTTGTTAATTGGAAATTATACCATGTGTAATTATGTCTGTTAATTTGGGGCTTGCGTACCGTGTGAAAGTAATTTTTGGATTCTTCAATAATGTAATTGGGTAACCTAGGGTTTATTGATGACCTTTCTTGGCTTAAAGGTTTTGTGCTAAAAAGGTATTATTTAACCTGAATAATTTAACAAGCGAGTCGCTTCAGGGGTGTGGGTGTTACGTGTACATTGTGTCCCGGTTCCTTTCTTTCGTGTTTCTCGGGTTGATTTTATTTTTAATTTAACTTAATTTGATTTAATTTACTGGTTTCTGGGTTATTTTCTGCGTCTGTTTTCTTGGTCCTTTGTTGCTTTACGCCTATTGTTGTTTGTGGCCTGGGATTGGTCCGTTCCTTCCCTTGACCCATTGTTGGTCGTTGCCATGGGAATGCTAATGTTGTTGATGTTGGTTGTGATGATTGATGATTTGTATTTGATGTGCCGGTGATGTATTCTACCTTCTCCGCGGATTTCCTTGGTCCATTTCATTTTTCTTTGTGATTTTAAATTTTACCTTCTGGTCGTTTTCCCTCCCGGTGTTTCGGTGCTTATTATTATTATTATTTTGATTTCTTGAAAAGTGCACGTAATACCTACCCATCCTTGAAGGGGGTCGTTTGACACATCCTAAAAGGTGGTTTTCTGTTTAAAGGAGGTTAAAAGGATGTTAAAAAAAAACTTTGGTACTGTACTAAGAAAACTTTTGGTCGTAAGAAAACTTGAGAGTTGAGGAGTGGTTTCATAAATCTGCATTATCTTAATAAGTCCTTTAAGAACTAAATTATCATTCTCTTTATAAACGGTCGACCGTAGGGTTTTGCTTTGAGTTTAAGTATTTTCCAATTTTTAATTTTATTATTTTCCAGCGAGGATATTACTTTCTTGTTTACTTTTTTATTATTTTGATTAAATATCTTTGTTCCCCAAGGTGTTTGTGTTTTCCTTTTAAAAGGGGTGAAAATTTGGGATGACCAGGTGTATTTTATTCGCTCCTTTGGGGGCCCTGTTTAATTCTCTAATGGTAAGTGCCTTTGTTTTTCCTTCATTGGTCTTTGTCTTGCACGTTTCCACCTATCTGAACCGTGCCTTTCGTACACGGTCAGACACTTGGTGCTGTCACTTGGGGTAGTTATGCTATTAATTGCTCTAAGTGTCACAGTTCGTGGCAGCAGAGCTTTAGTTAATTGATTTGTGTGCCTCTTACTTGGATCTACCTGTAGGTCTGTTGCATCCTCATTAAATTTATTTTGGCACTGTGTACTATATGCTTTATCTCCCTTTCATTAAGCTTTTCTATTTTGTTGGTGCCAACCACCTGAGTTTTTTTTGCATTGTCCCTTTAAAAAACCTGGTCATTGGGGAACTTTAAATTATTTGAGGTTTCAAAGAGTGTAAAAAAACTGAAACTTGTAAAGTATCTTACTGTGAAAGGAACGCTTTTATTTGGATTAATTATTTTTGATTTATTGTTTCATGTACATCAACTATGGCGAGGGCTGTGCTGTTCCCTTTCCAACTCAGGAAATCAGAGCTAGTTTATGAGCTCACTATCAGGGGGATCAATCCTGCTAACACTGTTGCCGAGTGCGCTGCTTTGCTGACATCGCATGTCCAGGTTCCTATTAATCTTGACTCTGTAAAGATGTGCTGCAACTTTGGTGAGTCCTTAAATTTAATTACTGACTCCCTTACTGAAATTGAGGTTGTCAGACAAGAATTCATTGAAACTTCCCCCACTAAGGGGCAGATTAACAGACTTAAGGCTAGGGTGTGGCATTATTTAGGCCGCATCCAAGATTTGATTACTATGTGTCCCCAACCTAGTCTTGTTTCTGAAAGCACTAAGCTGTTGACTATTGCTTCTAGTATTTCTGCTGAACTAGATATTATGCTAGCAAGTAAGGATATGGAGAATTTATCAGTTGTTGAGAGGGAAACCTCATTGCCTTCTAGTCATGCTGATGCCTCACTTAATAATCAACCTTCATGTTGTGCTGCCTCCCCAGTTCTTGAAAATTTGTTAGCCCGTTTAAATTGTGCTCCCTCTCACTCTTCACTGAAGGATCTTTTCAACGGAGTTAAAAATTTCTCCGTCAATTCTATTGAAGAAAGTACCAGGTTTCTGAGGTTCCTGGTAGAAATGACAGAGTCAGGTAGCGTGTATTCTGTCGATGACTTGGGAATTTTCCGAGCCCTATTCTCTCATTGTGAGGGAATTTTGAAACGTGAAATTTCTGAAGCAATTTCGAATAATTTAACCATTATGGAATTTCATGAACTGGTATTGTCAAAATTTATTCCTTCATTGGCATTGCAGAGTTTGATTCCTCAGTATTGCTTTCGGACTCAATTGCTCCATGAAAACCTTTTGAACTATGTACTAGACTTGCAGTTTTATTGCAAGGTATTTAGAATTTCGGTGCCAGAAGAGGAAATGGTGGCCCGTATTCTGAAGGGTATTTCCCCTGCCTATCGTTCATACCTCTCCCTCACCAAGAGTCCGACTAATTTTCTTGAATTGGAAGCTGCGTGTACATTTGCTGAAGATGTAAAGCACGGGGATGCTGCAAGACCTATCTGCCACCCTCCTCCTACTGTGACCCCTGTTTCGCCTCAAACTAGGGATAGTGGGTCTTCTAAAAAATGTTATAATTGCGGGTCACGTGATCACCTTAGGAACGCTTGCCCCTCAGTCAAGCGTGGCTCTGGTCCTTGTTGTTATTTGTGTGGCTCGAGGCAGCACCTTAAAAATAATTGCCCTACTTCGTTCCGAAAACGCAGTCAATGACTAAGGCCTAAAGGTAATTCTGGTGAATCGCCTGCGCCCGAATTTTTCGTGGATTCCGAAAAGGTTATTTGCCCGCGGGAATGCAATAAGATTTCTGCTTTGGTTGAGTCTAATAGTACCTTCGCGAAGGTGGAACTGAATAATGAACCCATTGTTGCTCTTATGGACTCGGGTAGCGTCGTCACCTTAATTGATGCTAATTGGTATAATGAAATGAGGTCCCCTTGTAAACTGCCTGAGTTGAAGAAGGTCAATGTTGCATGTGTCACGGCTAATAAGCATAATATGAAAATTTTGGGGTCCGTTGATGTGAAATTGCGTATTGGTAATTTTACTTGGAAGGTTCTTTGCTTGGTGACTCCAAAGCTAGCGTGTAGCATGATTTTAGGTACAGACTTCTTGTCAAGAACTGGTTTAATTTTGGACCTCCAGGCTAGGAAATTTCACTTTAAATTTTCTCCAAATTGTAAATTCGATATTATTGATGCTCCCTTGGGTACCTTCTGGGTTTCTTGCGTAGGTAGGGCGCTACCTAGGGAGAACAACGAAATAGATCAGTTGGATCTTAGTCATTTGGATTATCAGCAGGCTAATAGTGTGCGTGACTTGTGCCACCAATTTCCCGATGTCTTCACTAGCAAGTTAGGAGTTACTGATGTTCTTGAGTATCAGATTGAGCTATCTGATAACACACCTGTTAGATCTCCTCCTTACCGTCTTTCACCACCTAAGATGTTAGAACTCAAAAAGATTATTGATCAGATGCTTGCCGATGGGGTCATCAGACCGTCCACTTCTCCCTATGCATCTCCTGTTTTCCTAGTACCTAAACCCTCTGGGGGCTATCGTGCTGTAATTGACTACAGGGCTTTGAACCGCAAGATCATCTTGCAATCAATCCCTTTACCGGATCTGCACACTTGTTTCGGGTGGTTCTCAGGAGCCAAGTTTTTCACTGTGTTAGATCTCAATCAAGCGTATTACCAAGTCCCGTTGTCTAAGTCATCTATTCCACTGACTGCTTTCATTACTGATTGGAACCTTTACGAGTTTCTGAGACTTCCTTTCGGGATCTCTTGTGGGGCGGCCGTTCTTACGAGGCTGTTAGATTCGATACTTTCGGGTATTAAATTCAAGTTCGTTTTTCATTACCTGGACGACCTCGTAATTTTCTCAAATTCCTTTGATGAACATGTCGAACACGTTAGAGAAGTCCTGCATCGCTTGAGAAAAGCCGGACTAACTGTTAAGTTGTCTAAAGTAGCGTTTGCTAAGCCGAGTATGTCTTTCCTTGGACACGTGGTTTCCTCTGATGGTGTCTCCATCGACCATTCTAGGACCCAGGCTATTAGGGACTTTCAACCCCCTAAAGATGTCAAAGGCATCGCACGTTTCGTGGGCATGGTGAACTTCTTCAGGAAGTTCATTCCAAATTTTGCAGAGATAGCAGCTCCTCTAAATCATCTCAGACGTAAGGATGTCAAGTTCATCTGGGGCCCCTCCCAGCAAGAAGCCTTTGAGACCCTGAAGCTTGCCTTGTCAAATGCTCCTGTGTTGGCTATACCCGACTTTAGTAAACGCTTTATTGTACAAACCGATGCCTCTGGAAAAGCAGTTGCTGGTGTACTCTTACAGGAATATGAGGATGGTCGTAGACCGGTTGCCTATGTGTCTAGGATCCTCAATGATCTGGAGAGTAAGTACTCCATCTATGAATTAGAATGTTTGGCCGTGCTGTTTGCTCTTGAAAAATTCAGACCTTTCATTGAACATGTAAATTTTGATCTGGAAACAGATAATCAGGCTCTGTCGTGGGTCTTGAACCGTCCCAAAAGAACGGGCAGAATCACTAGATGGGCGCTTAGGATCTCAGCCTTCAGTTTTCAAGTAAAGCATATTAGGGGGTCGGAAAATGTCATCGCTGACAGCCTTAGTAGAATGTTTGACGGGAGTTTTGGTCTTGATGAAAAATCTAAGGCTGAAGAAAATGATGAAACTAATGTTGCTAGTGTGGGTGCCATTCTTTCGGACCTACCTCTGTTGTACCATGAGTATGCTGATCATCAAAAGGCTGATCCTGATTTGAGAGAAATCATCAACAAAATTAGCGATGGTATTGTGGTTAAACCTTATTCTTTGGTGAAGGGTGTCTTATGCTGTAAAGGTCGAAGGGACACTAATTTCAAAATTGTTGTACCCAAGGTTTTAGTGCCAATCATCTTCAAGTACTATCACTCTTGTCCCATTGGTGGCCATTTAGGCACCTTTAAAACTAGACAGAAAATTAGACAGTTCTTCGTTTGGAAAAGAATGGATGGTGATATCCGAAATATGATTAGGTCCTGTAATATTTGTTCTATCAGCAAACCTAGTTTGAACAACCGTGTAGGTCTATTATCTTCTTCACAAGCTTCTCGCCCTATGGAACGGTTATTCATCGATTTCGTTGGTCCGCTCCCTCGCTCTACCTTGGGAAACACTCATATCTTCGTTGCTATTGATGCGTTTTCTAGATTCTCTTGGATTTTCCCCACTAGATCTACTACTGCTCGTACCACTATAACTTGCCTTAATTCTATTTTCGCATCCTTTGGCCCTCCCAAGTTTCTGGTTTCTGATAATGCCAGTGCTTTCACTGGTCACTTGTTTAAGAAGTACCTTTTTGAGCTAAGCATTTCTCATGTCACCACTACCCCATACTATCCTAACCCTTCTTACGCCGAGAGGATGAACAGGAACCTCAAATCTGCTTTAATTGCATATCATCACAATAACCAAACCAAGTGGGACTCTTGCCTGCACTGGTTGGCTCATGCCTTCAATTCTGCCACACATGAAACTCATGGTAAAACCCCCATGTCACTTATGTTCTGCTACACCCCGTACTCCCCTATATCCAATGTTCTGGGTATTGATGATCTTCTTCCAGACTTGTCTAAACCAAATGACGTTCAGAAAATCTGGGATGAAGCAAAGAAGAAGTTGTCTGTATCCTATGAGAAAGGTAGGGTTAAGTATAATAAGGGTAGAAAGTCACCTAGGTTGAAGGTTGGAGATCAAGTTTTTGTGAAGACCTATCCTATTAGCTAGGCGATTAACAAGTTTTCAGCCAAACTTGCTCCTCGGTATCATGGTCCCTGTACTATTTTACAGTTTTTATCTCCGGTGTCGGTACTGGTGAGTGACCCCATCGCCAAGAGGATTAGACGGGTTCATTTGTCCCAGTTAAAAACAGGTTAACGCATGTTTGGACTTGCGGATGAGAGCTACCTTTCAGTGAGCTAATTTAATTGGTCTCCGTGGGTTATTATGTAATTATTCTGGTTTAGTGTGAAGTTAATCATGTAATATTTTTCTCCCTTTTCTCATGTACTGTATTTGTTTTGAGGAGTTTTGGTATTGCTTGTCGTACTTAACTTCTTTTCCTGTCAACCATGGTTGCTTAGTTGGGTGAGAATTTTTACCACGTGTTTAAGCTTTGGTGCCTTATCTGCTGCGTTCACGCCTCCGGTGATTCTTGGCATGACCATGTAGTACTTTCTAGGGTGTACTTGTTCTAATCATTGTATTTTGAAAAGATAATTGCGGGTTGCGAGAAATGTGTGTACTTTCTCTTGCTCTATTGGCACCCAATTTCTTAATTGTTAATATCTAACTACTCTTTGGGTCTGGCTGCAGGTTTCTCCGTCTTATCATGATTCGATTATATCCTGATCATTTACGTTTGCAAAATTTTGATAATAAATTTATTTATTGGCTCTTGTACTGCTGTTGTCTTGTTTTGGAACTCATTTGGAAAATTCTGGGCAATTTCTGTTCTGTGCGTTGTTGTTAATCCGGTAGGAAATTTGTTAGTCTCCTAACCCCTATTTATCTTGCCCTGTCTTTGTCGTTGGTCCTAGTTCTTGTTATCTGTTTCCTTGCGGGTAATATTTCCGTTATCTATTCCTATTGTGGTTTGTTAGGTGTGCTTTGTTGAAACGAATTAGCTTTTGGTTTCCTTGTTGGTGTAAGTTGACTAGGATCTGGATTTACCCGGTATTATGGTCCTGTTGGTTATGTTTTGGATTGGATGTGGGTAATGGCAATGGCGGAACTCTGTCAATTGGAATTGGTGGTGGTTGGTTGTTTGTCTCTACGGCATGGACTTCACAGTCTTCACTGCCTTCTGTCTCCAATTTCTGGTGACACGATTCCCTAGGTTGTGAGTGCTCTGATGTCCTTCTCTGGGGCATTTCTGTTATCTATTGTGAATTCCCGGTTTACTGAGTTATCCTTTCCTAATCATTCTTGTACCGTTTGTTTAAAAAAAAACCTGCCCCGGCTAACCTAATTTGGTAAATTTTTCTTTGGGTTTTCCTTCCTGGTTGTGGCAGTTAACCAGGTGGTTTCTTAATGTATGTCTGCTTGCAAGTGGTATTAATTCTAACCTCTTCTGAAGTCTTTACTTCCCTGGTTTTAGTCTCTAATGTGGTGTATTATTCTTGTAGTATGTTATTTAAACGAGTCGTAGCTCCATGTTGTCCTGCCCAGTCTATTTGTTATTGTGGTGTTTTGCATGTGTTGCACTAATGGATCCTGAACCTGAGGAGTGCGGTCTCCTTTCGTGCCTTGTAGGTATTGGTTTCGGTCCTGTCTTAGTAATGTTGCAAACGGTACCGTGGTTTGGTTTTAGGTTTGCCTTGTGAGGTGGAATGATGGCTTCACGACATGTTGTTGAGGGTAGTTGCAGTTTTCCTCCCTTTTAGCTAACGCATGTCCGTTGTGGTCCATTTTTGTTGTATTGTTGTCGTGTAGTATTGGTTACTTATTATGGCGCTTCGGTATGGGCGGTGTTGCCTTTAATTTACCCTGTGTCCCGGTAGATTGGGAAATAAACCCTGGCATGGATTTACTACTCTCTGTAGGTGTGTCTTATCTGCTTGCATATAATGTGTGATTTCTGTACGACCTGGTCTATTTTTAATTTTAATTCTCTGCATACCCTAGTAATCAGACGTCATCATGCAATTATCCTATACTGTAAAGTTCTTCTCGAAATAACCTGCCAGCCTATTGGTCCTTTTTTCTTCTGGAGTGTTTGAAAACCTTGGTTATCGTTTATCATCTTGTCGTCCTACCGTGCTACAGTTGAGTATGGGATCAGCTGGTGCTTCATAGGCGGCACTGAAATCTTCCCACTATCTGGTGATGTGTTGGTTTGGTGGTGTTTCTTATTTCTCTGTTATTTGAAGTGTTTTCTAGTTACCTGGTTCGTGACCTTCCTTTCATACCTTATTTCCCTTGTACTATTGTTGGCGAGGTACCTGTGACTCTGTGGCCACAGTGTGAGTCTCAGTTATCACTTTGTTTTAGTCTGGATTTGTCCGAGATTTCTTGTGGATTGCCGGTAGGGAATCTTGTCAGATCTGTGTTCCCATATTCAAAGGGGTTGCCTTGATTGAGGTGCTTTATTGAACCTTTTAATTGATTGAGTCGCCCATCGTTAAGGTATATGTTTGTATGTGTAGTAAAATTGTGGGAAATATGATTTTAGATTGGGTAACACTCCTATTTCCTTTCGGCCAATTTCTGTCCCGTTTCATCTTGGTGTTAAAGATTGTGTTTCATAACCTCTGCTACCCTCCTATTACTCTTTGCTTGGTGTTGTTTTGGCTCGTTGCTGATGACCAACTATACGCGTACCCTCCATCTGAAAGATCTTGAAGTCTCCAACCGCAGCCTGTACATTCATCTTGTCTTGAGTAATTATTTACTGTGACCCATGAAATTTTGATTCTTACCTAGTATCCTGTTTCTGGAAGTTTCTTTTAATGGTAATATTAAAAAGGGGTAAACTATTTCCCATCCTGTTTCTTGTTTATTTGGGGTTTTGCATGGAATGTATACGTGGTATTAAAATTGATTTATTGCTAAATTTATTTCTTGTCCTTGGGCATGTGCTTAAAGGGGTTAACTCTGGTTAATTGACTCACTGATTGGTGGTTCTATTCCGTTTTAAATTTAACTTTAGGGAGGTTGTAAGCTTAATTAATTTGTAGTTCAGTGTTACGTTTTTCAACATCCTTTTCCTTGGTCTGGGTCTTGGTTTCGTAATATTATGTATGGAAGGGAGTTTCTCTTAGCTTTTCCGTTATTGCAATTACTCAGCACCCTTGAGTTGGTGCTTGTCTGTAAGTTTTTCTATGTAAAGTTGCCTCCTGGTTTCTGTTTGTCAATGGTGACGTTATTGTGTAACCATCCTGGTAGGATTGGTTGTATGCTTTGAAAGGTGTTTGGTGGAGATTACTATCTTGGTTTCACGGGTTATTGTTTTCCTTGTGTATTGAAAATTGTATCCTTGGCCATATATTTTAGTTGGCATGATACCTTAAATGTAATGTAATTTGGTTTTTGGGTATGGATTGTTTAAATGATTATCGTATTCTGTTGCTGTGCCATATCGTAATCTTAAGTCATGTTAATCTAGGTTAAGGTTAGGTTAAGTATTTTCCGGTTGTACCTTGTGATTGTGTTTTACGCTCACCAATGTTGTTTTCTCTCTTCCCTTCCCTTTCTGGGCGTTTTTCCTTTTTGGGGTTGTCGTTACCATCCAAACCAAAGGGTGGAAACCAAATGAAGGCGTTTCTTATCTAACGCAAGTCCTATAATATTACAAAGTTAACAAACATGTAGTAATTTAAGTCTAGGTATGTGATCTGGTGCAGTTAAGACCTAGAAGGTCTAATGTTCTGAAAGCAAATAGTTATGAACTTTACCTAAAGGTGTGTATGTACCACAAGGTAGCGTAACCTCCGATCAGATGACGCAAACGAACTTGCGGAAGATAATAGTTCGCATTAAAGTTTAGCAAGAAATCTAGAGAAGAAGTGTTACCTGTGACCTGGACCATTAATAATTTTCCTGCGACTTGGGTGTTGCACAGTTTGGTGCATGGAACTTCATTATTATTGAAAGTGGATAGACATTTGGTGTCGTCTAAGTGAACTGTACTGTTCCTTTAATTTAAATCACATGTGTTTGGGTTCTTAGTGACTGTTGGACTCGTTCTGCTGGTGGCGCATAAACTGAAGTTGGCGATTGGTGGTCATTTTCACATTCGGACTATTCTACCAAAAACTTAGTTTGCTTCAAGGCCACCGCCTTATGATGGTAAACTTGTGCTGGACATGTCAAGTTTCGGGGAGGGAGACTGTTACCTGCGTAACAATTTTTCCCCCTTGGGAAATATTTTTGAACTAGCCTAAAGGGCTGTGGAAAAACTGTGTCTTTAAAAGTGGTTCGCCGCTTCCTTATTTCTTCTTTTCAAACCTTACAACTGACTGTATGCACGTCCTATCGGTGCCTGACCGTATTCTCCTGCACTCTAGTGGCGTAGGTATGTACTACCTCGCGAGCTACGTTACCACTCAGGCGCTTTGCCTCTGCGCACATGTGATCGTTGAAGCTGGCACTGCGGAATCTTGGGAAATCGCCATTGCGTTTTGGTGACATGGAAGAGATGGACGTGTGTGGCTTCTCTCTCCCTAAGGAGATAATTTCACCGAAAATGTTCGAGCCTGGCTAAGTTATATATACGGGGCTTTGCCCTGGGGATTTCTGCAAGTTTCTGGTTAATTTTTTTCCTCGTCTGGAATTTACACGTTATGTTTTATTAATGTAAGTAAGTCAACTTAGGCTACCGAAGCTGCCCTCACAAACTTTCATCTGGAAGAAACTGTAAGTGTTGTTACAACTAAACCTTTACTGATTTTTGGTGAAAGACCTGAAAATTTTCCTATGTGCAGAAAGTGCGCGTGGTACCATGTAACTGGCGTCATCTACAAAACTAAGTCTTGCCTGGTGGAATTTCAAACTTTCGGCTTGTTAATTGGAAATTATACCATGTGTAATTATGTCTGTTAATTTGGGGCTTGCGTACCGTGTGAAAGTAATTTTTGGATTCTTCAATAATGTAATTGGGTAACCTAGGGTTTATTGATGACCTTTCTTGGCTTAAAGGTTTTGTGCTAAAAAGGTATTATTTAACCTGAATAATTTAACAAGCGAGTCGCTTCAGGGGTGTGGGTGTTACGTGTACATTGTGTCCCGGTTCCTTTCTTTCGTGTTTCTCGGGTTGATTTTATTTTTAATTTAACTTAATTTGATTTAATTTACTGGTTTCTGGGTTATTTTCTGCGTCTGTTTTCTTGGTCCTTTGTTGCTTTACGCCTATTGTTGTTTGTGGCCTGGGATTGGTCCGTTCCTTCCCTTGACCCATTGTTGGTCGTTGCCATGGGAATGCTAATGTTGTTGATGTTGGTTGTGATGATTGATGATTTGTATTTGATGTGCCGGTGATGTATTCTACCTTCTCCGCGGATTTCCTTGGTCCATTTCATTTTTCTTTGTGATTTTAAATTTTACCTTCTGGTCGTTTTCCCTCCCGGTGTTTCGGTGCTTATTATTATTATTATTTTGATTTCTTGAAAAGTGCACGTAATACCTACCCATCCTTGAAGGGGGTCGTTTGACACATCCTAAAAGGTGGTTTTCTGTTTAAAGGAGGTTAAAAGGATGTTAAAAAAAAACTTTGGTACTGTACTAAGAAAACTTTTGGTCGTAAGAAAACTTGAGAGTTGAGGAGTGGTTTCATAAATCTGCATTATCTTAATAAGTCCTTTAAGAACTAAATTATCATTCTCTTTATAAACGGTCGACCGTAGGGTTTTGCTTTGAGTTTAAGTATTTTCCAATTTTTAATTTTATTATTTTCCAGCGAGGATATTACTTTCTTGTTTACTTTTTTATTATTTTGATTAAATATCTTTGTTCCCCAAGGTGTTTGTGTTTTCCTTTTAAAAGGGGTGAAAATTTGGGATGACCAGGTGTATTTTATTCGCTCCTTTGGGGGCCCTGTTTAATTCTCTAATGGTAAGTGCCTTTGTTTTTCCTTCATTGGTCTTTGTCTTGCACGTTTCCACCTATCTGAACCGTGCCTTTCGTACACGGTCAGACACTTGGTGCTGTCACTTGGGGTAGTTATGCTATTAATTGCTCTAAGTGTCACAAATGATCGACTGAAACTCCATCAGGTGACAAAATATGCCACAAGTGGGACATCGCTGATTTAGCAAAACATACCTTTTACAACTTGGCTCTCAATCCAGCTTTACGAAGGCGTTTTTGAGCTTCGTCTGGATGAGCTAAGTGTTCTTCAAAGGTCTCAGAGAAAATAAGTACATTATCTAGATAATGGTGCAGATATTAACATTTAATATCGCAGAAGACCCGATCTAGCACCCTAGTAAGAACCGCCAGTGGGGAGCAAGAAGGGCACGCGGTTGTATTCATACAGATTCTAGTCTGTAGCGAAGGCTGTCAGATATTTTGGTTCTTCCAACGCCCTGTAATCAATTACTGGCCTGAAGCCACCTTATGGTATTGATACCAGAAAAATGGGTGCAGAATATGTCGACTTGGAGGGTCGAATTATACCATCCCTCAGCATTTGGTCGATGGTTTCTATGAGGGCCTTTATTTTCGGCGGAGATAACCTGTAGGGAGGAAATCTTACGGGGTTCGAATCCATAACCTCAATCTTGTTTTCAGTTAAGTCAGTCACATCTAGATTTTACGAAAACACGTCGGGAAATGACTGACATAATTTACGAATGCAACTAGCCTAATCTTCAGGTAGATGCCAAAGGTCAAACGACATCTCACTCTGGAGAGGCTAAATAATAGAAGATGATACAGAATTACATTTCAAAAGAGGTACCGTATATGAAAATTACTCCTAAATTTGAAAGTGCAGGATTTACTTTGCAGATCGAGCACGATAGAGGAATGTGACAGAAAATCTGCTATTAATATCACAGGGCATGGCAAATTTTTAGCAAAAATAACTTAAATTTCCAAGTAAATTTTGAAATCCGAATTTTGGCATCGATAAATTCAAAAATTTCTAGGGGAGAAGAGTTAGCCGAAACACATTATAGAGAAGAAACATATTTAGGAAATTTACAACAGTACTTCAGCTTCGAATGCCATTCTATGGAAATGACGAAAACAATACTTCCTGAATCTAAAAGGGCCGCGAACTGTTCGTTTTCTCAATTTTGAAAGAGAGCACGAAGCATGGGGTATCAGAGGCAATTTCTAGGCATCCTTTAGGACCTTCAAAGATGGTCTTCCTTCTTGATTATCTGACATAGTACCCTCAAATTACACTGGACTGAGCCTTCAGATGAAAATAAGGGTGAGGACTCAGCCAGGCACCCTATTTATAGTAATCGCCACGTAAGGCCATACACTTAAAGGTAAATATCGCCGCCCGATTCCCTTTCTTAAGGCTGATCACTACTGCCAACATGACTAATTACATATTAAAATCACCAGACATAACCACAACAAACTTACATGAATGTAAGCATCGACAATGAACGTTCTCTTACCGCAGTAAATGATAAAAGTTAGGATAAAATAAATCAAGAAATTCCTAATTAAGCCGGTTCCCACGCTTAATCAGGAATGAAGGAAATAAACAGACATTCTCACTCTGACCCAAATGAATGTTACATATTTCTGCCCTTATTTTGATATGCGCACTACTATAATCATATTCCTTAAAATAGGGGTGTATTAAACGATGCAATTTATTAATTAAATCTTTGCAGTGTGATTTGCGAAAGTTCCAGAAATTAAGTGGTGCCTTTCCTTTCTTTTGCGCGAACGTCAATCAATCAATCAATCAATCAATCAATCAATCAATCAATCAATCAATCAATCAATCAATCAATCAATCAATCAATCAATCAATCAATCAATCAATCACTGCTGATCTGCATATAGGGCAGTCTGCCAGGTGGCAAATTCCCTATCTAGTCTTTTTCTAAATGATTGCAAAGAAATTGGAAATAGATTAAACATCTCCCTTGGTATGTTATTCCAATCCCTATAAACGAAAATTTGCCCCAATTTGTCCCCTGGAATTCCAGCTTAATTTTCATAATGTGATCTTTCCTACTTTTAAAGACACCACTGAAACTTATTCGTCTACTGATGTCATTCCACGCCGTCTCTCCACTGACACCATACATACCACTTAGTCGAGCAGCTCGTCTCCTTTCTCCCTAGTCTTCCCAGCCCAAACTTTGCAACATTTTTGTAACCCTATTCTTTTGTCGGATATCGCCCAGAACAAATCAAGCTGCTTTACTTTCGACTTTTCTCATTTTCTTTCTGTTTTCAATAACCACTAAAAGAGATTTTGAGCATATTTTCAGTTTGCAGGCTGGTTATACCTTGAGGCTTATCCAGGTAGCATATAGGAGAGCTAATTTGCTCAGCTATGTAAACGGAAATTTGGTTAGCTTTCAAGTTCACTGCTGAATTCAGAATAATAATGTTATTAGTTCATCTATGGTATCCACAAACGCTGAGGTGCCAGAATTTCGTCCTGCAGGAGTCCTTTTGCATACAGGTAGGTCCACAGGCACGAGACTGGCGTATTTCAGTACCTTCAAAAACCGCCGGATTCAAACCCACAAACCTGAGCCTGTCATACATTCTCTCCTTCACTCGCTTAAATTAAATTAAATTTAAACATTTCCTGCCTTTATTTTGATGCACGCATTACTATAACCGTGTTCCTAAAGGGAGGGGGGAGGGAGAGAGAAAGAGAGAGATCTAGATTGTACATTTTATTGCAATTTCTAAAAGTTCAAGGACTTACCACGTCCTTCCCTTTGCTTGGATATTTTGTTATATTATTTTTCTTTCTTCAATAAGCAATAGGGGATGGGGCCATTTGACACATATTTTTAGCTTGCAAGTTGGTGTATCTCAAGCTTACCACATTAGGAAAACGCAGGAAATCTACAGGGGCACTAAAGAGTCAAAGAACATTATCAGATTTTTATATCCAGGGTGAACAAAAATGCCGCACTTGGAGGTAGGCATGCGATTCCTCATCCCTTTGTAAGACAGAAGTTGCTATAGCCGAATCGGATCTGGTACTGTTGGAAAACAAGTCGAAAACGAGAAGCTGGCAACACTGTCACATCCTGCAGCGCATCTGAATGTAATAGACGAACGTGCATCATCCCGCTCTACCGTACCCGCCGTCGCAGCTCACTGAGTAGACTGCTGGGTTATGGGTTTTCAAACCCACACGCGCCAAGGAGCTACGGCTCGAATCTGCGTAAGGTTTTTCTTTCTTTTGTGTGTGTGACGTAAGGTCCCTAGTTCCCGTCGTGTAACTGCGTTTGTGGGCATGACATCCTGTTCTCACATTACAGTAGTCGAACTCATGACAGTGTGATCCATTCAACTGAATTCATGAGTCGACTAACCACGCAGTACACAACCATAACTCGTCCTGTCAAGTGCATGTAGGACGACTTCCTGATGGAGTACAAAAACGGCGAATACGTCGATATGCTTTTAGTGTTGGGTGCATCCGATAACCAAGCTTCTGCTTCTGCTCGTGATTATGGAGCACGGTACCCTCAAAGACGCCATCTCGATAAAAATGTTTTTCGTCGCCTTGATCAACGCCTGCGGGAAACCAGTAATCTTCGTCCACAGGTAGTGGGCAGAGGTCGTCCAAGGACTAGACGTTCTCTACAAACATAGGACGAAATTCTTGAAGCCGTTCGCCAATCACCTTAAACATCATCTTAAACACTGGTTGTTGACGTGTTTCATGACGAAAAACTGCATCCATATCATTACACGTTAATTCAACGCCAGCGGTCAGAAGACCGCAATCAACGAGTACAGTTCTGAGAATGGCTTTTGACAAGTTGAAGATAACGAACATTTTATGAAAAACGTGATACGGAGTGACGAATGTAGCTTCACTCGGGAAGGTATTTTTAACCATCGCAACAGCCATTGTGGATCTGGTCACAACCCACATGTCACCCGTTAACGTGGCTTTCAGGCACGCTTTGGCATAAACCTGTGGGCTGGAATCGTCGGAGGAGTGCATTTAGGCCCTTACCTATTGCCAGACAAGTTGAATGCGCCCCGCTATCGTACGTTTCTGGTCAATGTTTAGCCTGACGCTTTAGAAAACGTACCACTTGGTGTTCGGCGACAGCTATGGTTTCAGAATGATGGGTACCAAGAACCGTGTGGGATGTTCTCTTGAATGTCTGTTTTTCTTCGTTTAACTGCGGCTATGTGTCTGTTTACGTTGTAACCTGCTTGTTTACGCACCAGAAGGTCAGTTAGTATAGTGTAGTAAGAGTGCAGAGTTTTCCGTCTGTTACTTTTTTTCTGCTCCATGTTTTTTAAAGAAGGTTTGAATCGCCGGTTTAACCTTATGCAACCATTTGTGTACAGTTAAAGGTCACTGTTGGGTGAGACAACTGAGCATATTTGACCACATCTCTTGAAAGTATTCTCTCCAACTTGCTCGTCATCAAGCAACGCATTATTTATTTTCCAATATCCCTTCCCGATGACAGGTATTCTCCTAGTGGCACGAATCCTCAGTAGGATAGCGTGATCACTGAAGGGTATTATTTTAACACTGATGTCTTATACATGCGGTGCTAGGTCTCAGTTTACGTAAAATCTATCAATTCTAGAAGCCGATGCTCCTCAGAAAAATGTAAATTGAAAGAAGTTGCCATGTTTACTTTCCCATCCATCACCAAGCTCTAAGGCCTGACATATCCTTTAAAGCGCTGGAGTAGGGTTGAATTCTCCTCTCTGATCTTTTCCGTGTAAAACACAATTAAAATGTCCTCCGAAAATTAATTCTTTGTAGTTATGTCGTAAACAGAATGGTAGTTGTGTGGTCAGAAATTCCTGTCGCTCGTGACGACGATGTGTTCCAGAGTGCAGGTAGATGTTTATGTACAGTGTGTTATCTTCTGTTAATATCGATGTGATCCTCCCACTAGGGTGTGTTTTACAAAGTTTAATGTGTAATACAGATATGTATATAATTGAAGTACCTCTCGAGTCTTCCCCAGGATTGGCAGTATATTGGTAATTGTTCCCAAGTTAAGGCAAAGTAAAGACGTTAACTTCTTGTAGGAAAAGGATATTGATGTCATAATCTCTAATAAATTCTTGTAATGGTACCTGTTTGCCATGACTTCTCAGGCAATTTACATTAAGTGATGCTACGGAATGAAGAAATAGAATGGTAAAGGAAAATAACACAGCGCCTTTATAATGATTAGTTTGGATATGGAGACGAGTGCTGAAGTTATTTATTCGGAACATCTTTGATAATGTTAGTGTCTTTCTTTTTTTGCCATTGTCATCTACCGGCCTTTTTAACATAGGATCCCTGTGGCTAACTTGAGGTAGTTTTTATCCGTAATTTCCATTTCTTCTACCAACGGGGGTCTCTCGTTTTAGAAGGTCGGTGATATATTGTTCTATTCCCTACTTGCATGTTTCTGTCTTTGACGGATGTTGGTGGTGTCAATACATATCCGCCCTCTGTTTCCACATTCTGATTTACTGGGGGCTGTAACTGATCCTAATTTGTTTCTTGTGGAAGCTGTGCTGGCAATAATGCATCTGACTCGATCGTTGGTAGCCTTTCCGGTTGCGATATTTAATTACTATTATCAAAATTGTTGTTCTCAATTATCTGATCCCCCACCTGTTGACCTAACATCTCTGCCTCCCTGTGCGTAGCAAAAGTGGCCGGCATAGTATTCAGGTGATCATTTTGTGTTTTCTGTGCAGCTTCGTGTAAATCACTAGGTGACGAACTGTGTGAGTTGTCTTCAGGAGTGAACTGCAGTGGAAAGCGCTGTGTCGGCAATTTCCCACTCGCCAAGGTCGCCCAGGTGGGACTAGCAGGTTGTTCGGTTAGCTGGACAGATTGTTTACGTCGTGGGCATTGACCCCGTAAGTGGCCCACTGCATTACAAGACGAACAAGTAGTAGGCTGATTTTCGTAACTGATCAGGACTTTATGCCCACCAGTATCGAAGTAAGACGATATATGTTGCTTTAACATTAATCGAATTGCTCGTTCACCATTATGAACCTTGTACCGGAAACATGAGCTCCATGTTTCATCCTGAATCGAAAAAATGGTCCCATATTTACTAATTTGTTCCACAATTAATCTATGTGGTACCTCCATCGGAAGATTAAAAATTCGCACCAACTTTGTACCAAGACCCGTATCAATATTCACTTTGCTACGGAATCCATTACTGTGTAAGACCCCGCTTACCTGCTCACCTGCATAATCCTGTAGCTGTTTTCCAGTTGTTTCCTGCTTCTTGCAGTTTATGTACACTTGCCCCGATATAGAATTAAGTTGGATCATCTCGATCTTTCTTATAGATGCGAGGTGTCATGAATCCAGTCATGCACATGGTATGGGGCTGGTCGGGGCGTGTCTCTTTCGGTGAAGTTGATCACAATCGTGTTCTTCCTTTCCACTATCATGATCTATAACTAAGAACACATGGATGTCTTGAACAACCCTATCTGTCACCACTGTCGAAAGTTTACCAGGTAGTCACACACGAGTAATAACAGACTCGTTATACCGTACACACAGTTTCAGAGCTCTCTAGCTGTCCTGACTTGCACGCACGCTGGTCCAAGCAGAACTGTCTAGCAGGGAATAGTACTCTTCCGTGATAAGAGTAAGTGTGTACTCTCTGGCTTGACAGGTAGTAATCAAACATGGCTGCGTGCAATATCATTACCAAGGATGAACATTTCACATCAAAATATTAATTAAAGTGCTAGTCGCTTAGCAACCTGCTGAGTGCAGAGTGTATTGCGGGTTAGGGTAAGTCTCCCCCTGCAATTACTGGAGTGATCATTTAATGACTTGGTTTTATGATCACTCAAAGTTGGTTGGTATTAGAAACCTATCAACGTCTCATGATTATCCGGCAAGTAATACCGGAGAATAAAACAATAATGAAGAAAATGAGCCCAATAGAACGGACCGATTTGCCAAATCTCTTTTTAGTAAATTCTTTTAATATATTAATAGCAAATTTGCCTTCTCAAGTTATTATGTGTTTTACGTCGCATCAACACAAATGGGTCTTATGACGACGATGGGGTAGGGAAGGCCTAGGTTTGGGAAGAAAGTGGCCGTGGCTTTAATTCAGGCACAGCCCCTGTATTGGCACGATATGAAAATGGGAATTCACGCAATACCATCTTCAGCGCTGCCGACAGTGGGGTTCGAATCCAATATCTCCTGCGACCCTAAACGCACGGCTAACTCGCGGAGTCATGTTTAAGGAGGTGGGAGGGCATAAAATGATTTGGGTCACAGGCGTTGCAAAAGCTTTGTTAGGCCCTGGGAATGAGTACGCGCATGGAAAAGGATCTAATTATAAAAATGTTATTTTGCTTTACGTCCCACTAACTACTTTTACGGTCTTCGGAGACGCCGAGGTGCCGGAATTTAGTCCCTCAGGAGTTATTTTATGTGCCAGTAAATCTACCGACACGAGGCTGTCGTATTTGAGCACCTTCAAATACCACAGGACTGAGCCAGCATCGAACCTGCCAAGTTGGGGTTAGGCCTTAGGCCTTAACCGTCTGAGCCACTTTGCCCGGCAGGAAAAGGATCTGCATGGCGCCACAATCTCTAGGAGGTAGTGCTACCCGACTTACAACGAATGTTTTCACATTGTTTGGACATGAATTAAAACAATAATCACCATCAATGGTCTTAAAACGTTGATCACGACCACTCTAGGCAGATGTACCAAATCTTGGTTCCCCATGGTGGGTTGAATTCGGAGTACAAGCTGCCGCGGAATTGCCTGAGGCATTTCTGGGCTCTTTTTCTTAATTTCTACTCCTTCCTTTTCTATCCTAAGATCTTTAGATTTAATTTCTCTTACTGTCTAACCTGGCTAACTGCCTCGGGTAGTGCGTGTGCGCTCGCGTGTGTGTGTGTGTGAGTGTGTACGTAGGTCTCAACATCCCCAATCATAAGCTTTGGGTCACGGCGAAGTGGTGAATGCCTACTGGGAGAGTAGTCGCTAGCGGCCCACCTCCAGAACGGCCGCCAGACCTGGAAATGCAGAGCTTTTCACGTCTCCCTTGCTGCTCGTGGACCCGTAAATGGAACCCTCTCAAACTATACTTGTAAGGTGGCACCCACAGAATGGCGTCTCAGAAGGCGAAGAAAAGACGGATCTTGATAATGGTTGTTGTATAAAGAGGCCTAACATCTAAGTCATCGGCTCCTGGATAAAAGTAAACAATATACTCTATAGCACTAGTCGGTGAAACTGACCAGCGTGGGTGGGCAGTGTTGGGGGTGAAGTGAACAACATGCACAAGTTACGTTGCGGGTGCGTGCTTCCTGAAACTTGAGACCAGGAAGTTCGGGTATGTGACAATAAACATCAAAAAGCACAAGTCCCTGAACTCCTGCAAAGAATTTATCCTGCACAGGGATTTAATAAAAGCTTTTGACTATGACCTTATAAGGAACATCACACAGGAGGTTTAAGCGGCGTGTCGCTGACAAACTGTTCATCTCGACTTACGGCGGCCATTAACTGCTGTGAGATATGTACCGTTGGCTGTTCGCCCGTATATAGAAGCTCCAGTGAGTTGTCGAGGTTCGTCGACGTGTGGATGTGAACTAGTGAGTGTCGAGTGTACACGTAAGCACATTTAAGAGGCTTTGTAGTTCTCCGTCTCTTTCGCGAAAGTGAGGTACTTGCATCTCGTGTGAAGGAGCGTCATTGGCGTCTTCCCAGGGTACCGGACTCTCCTAACAATGGGACCTCCTAGCGCTGAGCCGTAATATAAACTTACAACGGTGGTGACAGGCTTAAAATATGAAGAAACACTGAATGTTGATTAATATTGATACAAATGCAAAAAATCACCACAGGTTTCTATTTATTTTGGGTCTTATATTTTAAATTCCTAAGATTATATTTTAAATCTTTTGTGCCCTTGCAGCGGTTAAGCTAAAGGACCCAAACTAAATTTATTTCCTAAGACATGTTGCTTCTCACTAACGAGTAGAGAAGTTCACATTTGAACAAATTTGATGGTATTGGAAATCACAACGTAGCGTGATGAATTAGTCCGCCACGTTTGACGAACTTGAAATATGGAAGACAGACAGTAGTGTAAAGTTGGGGGTTCTGCCGCCAACTCCACCTCCGGCCACTTGGACGATGCTTACACCTCATCGGCTGTGCTGACTTAGAGTTGTGACGATTTATAGCCACAACGTATTGGTTGATTAAGATTCATTGACAAGACGTTCAAAGAGAAAAGAGCTGGGACCAATGGGAGGTTAGTGGATGTAATAATAAGAAGAAAAAAGGTTAATCAAAACAGTATATTGTTTCTACAAAGGGAATTAATTTTAAATTTTACAACTCAAAATTTTGTAACCTGACACACAAAAGAAAACACTCATCGTGAATGACGTACATTAGAATAGAATCCCTAGACCATTTACAAGTTATAATATGTGACTAATCAAATGAACATGGTAACCTATAAGCCTCGGAGAATATGGACACAGATTTCCAAAAAAGTAAACGAAGGGAGAAGAAAGGCACGGGAAGGAACAAGGACGGGGATCACAATAATGGGAGTCGCCTGAGTATAAACATTGCCAAATGCAGGAACAGTTTTATGTGATAAGTTGTACCGTCCAGGCCACAAGTTCAATCACTCACCAACTCTTGAAATTGCATATTACTCGATGTTCATTTGTTAAGGAACAATATCACTCATATCAGGCTTAAAAGAAAACCGGCCACAGAAATGAAGATAACTCCAAAATCCATAGGAGAAGAATAATAGTGGTAATTATAAAATAAATACTCTGTTGCTCACCCCATACAGCAAATAAAAGAAGTGGAGCTTCCCAGCAAATACTGGGAAGTCCTCAGACGACCCTCCAACCACACTCGGAATCAGTGCTGGACTGAAGACCGAGTATGTGGGGGAAGCCTTTATACCGCTGCAGAAAGTTCCGGAAAAAAGTACACAAAACGTCGAGAAATATCGGACACTGACGTAGCGGATGACGTAACCCAGAGGAGACTCAGTGTGTAGTCAGCAGTTCACCAGGACGGATGCATGGCGAGGCAGCAGAGAAAGTCCAAGGCCGGTTAGATGAATGAAGTATCGGTGAGTATATGAACATAGATGGAGTTCCAGATGACGGTAGCCGAAAATAGGTGAGTAATCGTTACATATTCCCCCGCCGGCCAGGAATCCGAAGGATTCCGGAAGTCAAGATGGACCCGACGAATGGCGACGGGCGAAGAGGAAGGAAGAGAAAGAGGAGCTGGAACAAAAGCAGACTCGGCAAGAAATAAAGTTTAAATAAACAAATAATAAAAGCACAAGGAAGGGAGGGGGTATTAAAAAATTACAATAAACAAACACAATATGGTCTAGGGTAATTTTTTGTTTTACATAATACATAAAAAATAAAACAAAAGAAGGGGAACATTCCCTAATGTTCACCAAGATGGGAGAGTCCAGTTGACCCGGGTGGGGTTTAAGGGTCACTGGGTAGAGCAAAAGAGAAAAGAAAAAGAAAGAAATTACTGAAATTAGTGTTTCAACTGCGAAACATGGGCCTTTTTAACAATGGAAGGATCATTTGCATCCTGTAATAATACAGAAACCGGAGTAGAGAAGCGAATGATTGAAAAAGGGCCTGTCCAACGAGGGCAAAGTTTCGCAGATAAATGATCACTCGCGGAACTTTGAGGAGGGTTCTTTAACAGTACTTTATCTAAAAGTTTAAATTTTGATGGACGGTGCCCACGGTCGTGAACCCGTCGATGGACCTCCCGTGCCTGGTGTAATTTAGTTAAGGCCCTTTTCCACTCCACTTGAGTGACTTGATTAGGGGGGGAAAGGAGCAAAGAAGGTAGATCCCATGTTAAATCTAAAGGAGTTTGCAAATCTCTACCCCAAAACAATTTCGCCGGGGAAAAAGAGGTGGAGTTATTGATGGCAGAATTAACTGCTAGCGCAAAGGCAGGTAATTCAGAATCCCAATGGCGTTGATCTTCGGAATGAAAAATGGACAATAGAACTTTCAAATTTCTATGATATCGTTCGACAAGATTGGCTTGAGGATGGTAGGGGGAGGTAAAGACCTTGTTAATACCATTCATAAAGCAAAAGTTGTAAAAGGATTGTGAGGTAAAAATGGTAGCGTTATCCGAAACTAGGTATTTCGGTAGACCAATAATAGGGAAAATTTGGTCATTCAAAAGCCGAATAATAGTCTGAGCAGAAAGCGTACGCAACGGACGCAAAATCAAAAATTTAGAGAAACCATCAAGCAGAGTAAAAATATATGCATTGCCGTGGGAAGATTTCGTGATAGGTCCGACAACATCAATATAATACCTCTCAGCGGGATAAGTAGAAGGTGTGGCGGAATGAGCACCAAAGGACAATGCGTTCTGGGGTTTGTGTTTTTGGCACAAGGTACAAGATTTAACCCAAGTGAAGACATCCTTACGCATATTGGGCCAAAAGAATTGAGATGCCAACCGAGAATAAGTTTTAGCGCGCCCAAAGTGTCCCCCTGTAGGAGACCCATGATAATTCTGAAACAGCATCGAACGTAAAGGGGAAGGAATGACTACTCTAGGGGTTGATTTAGGAGTTGGTTTAAAAACCAGCAATTCATTATGGATCCGAAAAGGTCCATCATAGTTAGTAGCAGAGAGAGAAATCTTAATATCTTTACAGTAAGAATCGGTAGATTGATGCTGATGACAAGAGTCAAAAGATAATGGAAAATCAATAAGAGAAGAAATCGCATTGATTTCATAAGAAGGAAGTTGATCTAAAATTGAAGAGGGAGATTGGTCAAAAAGGCGAGAAAGAGCATCAGCGACTGAATTCTGATAACCTGAAACGAATTTTACAGAAAACTTAAAACGAGAAAGGCGGAGGAGCCATCGACCGGTCCTGCCTATTTTAGGGGCATTGTTCAGTAGCCAGGATAAGGCCTGATTATCAGTTTGAACAAGAAATTGCCGATGGTCAAGGTATTCCGAAAAATGCTCAATAGTGAGGATTAACGCTAATGCTTCCCTTTCATAAACAGAATACCTACGTTCAGTAGGCGAAAGCAAGTGACTAAAATAAGCAATAGGAAGAAGTTTACCGTCTCGGTTTTGATTTAAGACTCCTCCAACAGCAACGTCAGAGGCGTCCGTAGAAACTTCAAAGGGTAAATCAAAGTCAGGTATTTGAAGAACAGGGGCTTTGGTTAAGGCAGATTTGAGAGAAATAAATGCAGTTTG
Organism: Anabrus simplex; assembly: GCF_040414725.1. Classification (NCBI taxonomy): domain Eukaryota; kingdom Metazoa; phylum Arthropoda; class Insecta; order Orthoptera; family Tettigoniidae; genus Anabrus; species Anabrus simplex. Next base: position 11,690,338 of record NC_090278.1, on the reverse strand, counting down.
TTGCTGCTCTCCCCAGTGAAATTTCATGCCTTTGCGTTTAAGTAAATTAAGTGGCTCAGATATGTGAGAATAGTGAGGGATAAATTTACTATAAAAACCAACCATACCTAAGAATGTTCGCAAGTGCTTCAAATTTTTCGGTGGAGGAATACGATCAACTGCAGACACCCGATCCGGATCAACAGAAATGCCATTATTGGACAGAATATGGCCCAAAAATTTAATGGAAGTCTGAGCTAAAATAATTTTAGAAGGATTGACGGTAAGATTAACAGAACGTAAACGAGAGAGTACTTCACGAAGATGTTTAATATGAGTGTCAAAATCAGGACTATAAATCAAAAGATCATCCACGTATGGAAATAGATACTGATATTTTATATCAGAAAAAAGATTGTCAACAAATCTTTGCATGATTTGTGAGCCAAGGTTTAATCCGAAAGGTACTTTAGTGAATTGATACAGCACAGTAGGAGTAATAAAGGCAGTATACTTAGAGCTACTATCATCTAAGGGTATTTGATTATAGGCCGAATTGAAATCTAAAAGGGAAAAATACTGTGCATTGGAAAAATGTTGAAACGCACTTTGAACTTTAGGCATGGGGTAAGCATCGTAGAGGATCTTAGAATTAATTTTACGAAAATCAACTACAAAACGAAAGGACCCATCAGGTTTATCAACAATGAACGCGGGAGAGGCATAGTCCGAAGTGGAAGGTACGATGGTATTGTCAACCAGCATTTTCTCTACAAGTTGATTAAGAATTTTCATTCTGGGCGGACTCAAATGATACGGGGGAGATCGAACAGGCGTGGTATCAGTGAGATCAATATGAGCTTGAAAATTGGAAACGGTTCCAAGTTTAGAGGTTACAACATCAGAAAATTCAACTAACAAATGATCAAGTTGGGATGATTGAGAACGATTACAATACACGTAGTCCTTACGAACCGAAGGAAGATGTGAAAGAGGGAAATCAGAACAATTCACTAATGGAATCCTAATATCCGAAAAGGTGAAATGAATAGAGGAAGAAAAGGAATCAAGTACCAAACCAGTATGACGAAAAAAATCATATCCTAGAATTAATGGATATGATAAATTTTCTACAACATTAAAAGAATAGGTCCAAGAAAAATGTTGAATTTTTAAATTGAGCTTGACTTGGCCAAGGGTCTGAAGTAGATTATTTGATACAGAAGTACAACGACGGGAAGACTGAGAAAGTTGAAGATGAGAAAAAATAGTCTGAAGAGATTGGAAAAGTTCTAAACTAATTAACGAAGTCGTTGAACCAGAATCTAAAAGTGCAATAGTAGGAATATTGTGGAGCAAGACTACAATATGTGAAGTTCTGGGTAATGAGCAAAAAATGTGAGAATCATATTTTACGCTCGGTTTAGTGTAAGAAGATCGAAAAGGTTGCCGAGTGGTAAAGGTGTCGTGATGAAAAGCATGTATTTGATTAGGCAGATTTGCCCCTTGAACGCGTCCACTGCCTACGGACGGGGGTTGGGGGCGTTTCCCGAGATGGGGGAGGCACAAAATTTAGCTATATGTCCTGTACCTCTACAGCGGTAACAAATAATAGGTTTACTGACTGTAACAGAACGAGATATTGGTAATGATAATGACACCGGGGGAGAGGTAGTAGCAGAAGGTAAGACTGGTGGTGGTACACGAGCATAGTAGGAAATATCTGCATACGAGTAAGTCGTATGAGCTTGTGCTGCGGTATACAATTGTAGCAAAGAGGTAGGGGGAGAATGTATCTGAAGAAGTTGTCGGAAAGAAGGAACAGCATAAAATGTAACAATTGAAATTAAGTCCGATGGATTATTAGCGATATTAAGAACATCACTAAAAGTAAGAAGTGAGTCTAAATAATCATGTACAGGTTCGTCAGAACGTTGATGACGGCGGACAAATTCCAAACTCAATGTATGACGTACCTCATAAGGTAGAAAGTAATTATGGTGACATGTGCGAAATTGAGCCCAATCCTGAAAATGTGCCATATTTTCCAGCCAAAAATTCGTTCAATGTCCAGTAGTTTTAGACGTTAATAAACTAATGAGTTGAGAAAATGGGGCAAGGTTAATTTTAAGAAATTTACGGACAAAAAATAGCCATATAGTTAAATTTCGAGGATTTGAATCAGTTAAAGGAGGCACTTGTGTTAATGACTGTTTAATAATCTCTAAATTTAATGTGGAAATGAGTGGATTTGGAGAAATAGGCGATGAGGTGAGTGGCCTAGAAGATTCAGGATGTAAATGATAAGTGGTACTTGGAAGTTTTGGTTTTAGGTCTTGATCAAATAAGTCTGAAGTGTTAGAATGCGAAGACGAACAAATGGTGGATGAAGGTTCTGAGGGCGAAGTGTCATCAAAAGTAATTAAATCCGCACAAGGTGGATTAGGTAGAGACCGGGAAATCGGGGGTAAATATAAAGAATTGTCAGAAGAATTTAATGGAAAATTATCGGAAAAAGTTGCCATGTTGAAAAAGAGAGCACAGTAACAAAGAGTAAAAAAAGGGAAGGATTGAAAAAAGATAACAGTAAATAAATCAGGTGAGTTACTCTGCTACCATTTTGTGACGATTTATAGCCACAACGTATTGGTTGATTAAGATTCTTTGACAAGACGTTCAAAGAGAAAAGAGCTGGGACCAATGGGAGGTTAGTGGATGTAATAATAAGAAGAAAAAAGGTTAATCAAAACAGTATATTGTTTCTACAAAGGGAATTAATTTTAAATTTTACAACTCAAAATTTTGTAACCTGACACACACAAAAGAAAACACTCATCGTGAATGACGTACATTAGAATAGAATCCCTAGACCATTTACAAGTTATAATATGTGACTAATCAAATGAACATGGTAACCTATAAGCCTCGGAGAATATGGACACAGATTTCCAAAAAAGTAAACGAAGGGAGAAGAAAGGCACGGGAAGGAACAAGGACGGGGATCACAATAATGGGAGTCGCCTGAGTATAAACATTGCCAAATGCAGGAACAGTTTTATGTGATAAGTTGTACCGTCCAGGCCACAAGTTCAATCACTCACCAACTCTTGAAATTGCATATTACTCGATGTTCATTTGTTAAGGAACAATATCACTCATATCAGGCTTAAAAGAAAACCGGCCACAGAAATGAAGATAACTCCAAAATCCATAGGAGAAGAATAATAGTGGTAATTATAAAATAAATACTCTGTTGCTCACCCAATACAGCAAATAAAAGAAGTGGAGCTTCCCAGCAAATACTGGGAAGTCCTCAGACGACCCTCCAACCACACTCGGAATCAGTGCTGGACTGAAGACCGAGTATGTGGGGGAAGCCTTTATACCGCTGCAGAAAGTTCCGGAAAAAAGTACACGAAACGTCGAGAAATATCGGACACTGACGTAGCGGATGACGTAACCCAGAGGAGACTCAGTGTGTAGTCAGCAGTTCACCAGGACGGATGCATGGCGAGGCAGCAGAGAAAGTCCAAGGCCGGTTAGATGAATGAAGTATCGGTGAGTATATGAACATAGATGGAGTTCCAGATGACGGTAGCCGAAAATAGGTGAGTGATCGTTACAGAGTACATGCTTAATCTCACATGACCTCACTAGACCTTATACGACCTTACGCTGGCTAAGTGTCCAGGCTTAACCTTACAGACCTCGGGTTCAACCCTGGGCTTAATGGCCTAAGGTCAAAGATCGATGCCATAAAGTGCACGCTTACCTTAACAGCCAAACTGATTATGGTTATGAGAGGGGAGCTTAATCTGAGAGGCATAACGTGTCTAGAATGAACCTCGCATATCTCGGGTTCTACTCCAGGCCCAAGGGCATTAAGCGTACAGAACATAGTTCGAAGCCTAAGAGTAAAACCTTTAACCTAGGAGACTCAAAGTTCAACACAGGGGCTAACGACATACACATAGGAGCTTAACCTAAAAGACTTCCCGTTCGATACCCCGGATAACTGCAGGCCTAACGTTACACTGACAATGCGTTAACCTAACTTAAACTCTCAGAACTTGGAGTTGAAGGTGGAACAAGTTGGCGGTTATAAGGCTTAATTCGTATGCCTTATTTATTGGGGCGTAATATCGGAAGGTAACTCCGGGGGCTCAGAGCTGAATTAGAAACAAGATGGCTGCTGCACGAGGGATTAGGGAGACGTTCTAAAAGCTTAATGCATGTACGATATTCATGTGGGCCTTCCGTTCTAGAGCGACTTAAGGGAGCTTTTAGCGGAACTTGGAACAAGATGGTGCCTGTGCTACGCGTTACGCGATGCTCGTTTTTTAGTGTCTGGAACACTCAGTTTTTATTTGAAATTAAGAGCTTATAGATTTGAACTCTAGAGACTCACAGTAGCCTATAATATTGTTGATATCCAGCGGAGACTACACTCTTGTGTTTAAAACCGAATAACGTTTAGCATTACTTACCAGCTACCTTAGAACTGAAGTTAACACTTTCCTGATATATACTGACAACATTTTCCTGACATGTAACTGGAACATAAATAATACTTACCCGCAGCAGGTTGCAAAAATATACTGGGTAGCTGTGCATATGTTCGTTGATGAAAGTAGATTGCGGTATTAGAAGTGGTGAATGAGTGGATAGGCTAATTGAAATAAATAAAAAAATAATATTTTTTAGTTTATCACATATATATTAACACATCTGAGATACAGCTTTGAAAGTACATATCTTTAAAATAAATGGCTTAATTCAAGCATACACCGCCCACAGCCCTTAATCATAGGACTTAATCCATTCCAATCGGTATTACCGTTTGCATCTCGGATCTTTTAGTGTTGCTGGCAACGCCTGCATGCAGCTACTTCTAATGCCATCTTACAATGGATAGGTAGCATCCCCCAAGCGGAATGTATACCGTAAGTATCATACTTTGATAGAAAACCAGATGACAAATACATAATCAAATGCTACGGCATGCAGCGTAAGCGTTTATATTTATGAAAATCTGTAATAACTAGCGTATCATTAGGTTCAATGCAAGATTTGCACAAACAAGTTTTTCTTGCTTCTTCGTCTCTACTTTCTTCTTTCCTATCCATGGTCCTCGATGTAGAAGAACACATACACACTAATAATAATGAAGTAAAAATATGTTTTATAGTCATGTGGCGATATTAGATAGTGGATAGTAACTAACATCAGCCATGTGAATAATAAAGTAATACGCTGTAGTGTTAGCAGGAATATTTTCAGATGTCTCAAATTCTAGACGAATGTCGACTGGTGATTCTTTCGCAGGTCTTTCATGATAAGAGCAGTCTATTACAACAATCGGTGCTTTATTCTTAAATTATTCAGGAGAAAATAGCGGGCGGTACTTTTTCTGGTAATATGATGATTGAGATTTAGTAACTTGACATAGACCAAGACAAATATATTTTTCTCGAAATTAATATCCATGTATTCGTAAAGGTAAGTAACTCCGTAGAGGTATAGTCTGATATTTGCAGTGATAAAAGTGAGAGCTATCTTTCTTATGGTTGAATTTACGATCCGCTCGAAATCCACAAAAATTGTACAGAGGTTTTTCAGTGAAACGTGTTGTTTTTACTGCCCAGCTATGCTTGTTTGTAGGTGGTAACACAGGATACTAATGCAGCTCCCAACTTCGAAACCGTATTGGAAACGGTGTATCATTTTCTACATTCTTGAGCAATCAAAGCTTTTCTCGATCAGATAATGTTACGTGTGGAATCCTCCACAGTATACGTTGAAAGGTACTTTATGAGTGTACAGTTACCACTGCTGATTTAAGAGCACTATAATCATTGGGATCACGGATCAGAATTAGCTCTTGTTTTGCGATGATTATACGTCTATAGTCTTCAGGAAAGCCAAGAATATGTTTCAATGATAACATACCTGTAAAAGTACCATCATCATTAATCATCCAGTTGTTGGTAACTCGTGGACACCATCCTGCCAGCCGTAGAAGATTACTTTGTTCAATAGTAAAAGATGGGTAGAGTTTCGTTGCACTTGTAATGCCAACATTCATAGATCGATCTACTTCAACACTATTTACTTCATAACGCGCGTCCGAAAGGAGAAAAGCCAGACCATGGTTTTTATTTGAGATGTACACGGCCCACTCCCATCAGCCTATCTGTTCGTCCTTCGATATAGATGTAGCTTTCGTAAGGTGGGGTGTAAAATCATGCGAATTTCATCATTGTTACTAAGTGAAAACGTAAAATGTTGATAAAACGTAAAATGTTGATAAGAATGGAACTCACTTCGTACTACAACTTCTTGAGTTTCTAATGTGTTCATAACGTCTAGCATCTCTTCCATATTGTTGTTGTAGCGTATAACCTAACTTCCATATTGTTGTTGTAGCGTATAACCTAAGTCGTGGAGTATCTGCCAATGCACATCTGTTAACTCGATAACTCCTCGCAAACATGTGGCATGTCTGCTCGATTTACACCGTGCTTTATAGATCTTTTTTATATTGATTTAAGCTGAAGTTTGTAATCTACGAACCTGTGACTATCTAAATTATTAAGCTGAAAATGTTCATTCACAAGTCAAAGGGTAATGTTACTGATGTGTTCTACAGTCACTGGATGATAAAGTACAACTGACGGTTTTCACGAATGCTGCAACCACCTGCTTGTGTAATGATACAGTCGTGCAGGACGAGCGAAGGCTGTTGATTACTATACACGTCTGTAATAATATTACAGTAATGCTTACATGATGGTCATCGAAATGTATTATAGGTTCCGAGTTATTTCTCTGGATGAATATCCGAGCAACAGACCAATCGAATCAGGTTGTCAATCTTGAAGGAAGATTCAATTGCACGTTTATATGCAATGTTGTTAACTGAAAGAGAAAACTTGTAATTATTGTTACTTTATCGGTCGTACACCCGCGACGCGCATTTAAATTAAGCGGCTTGCAGAATGCCATCTGAAATTAAATCCTTGCAACAACTAGCGCGAGAAGTTTGAACATTTCTCAACAGATGCCGCTACTGTAAATTTATGTTATGACCTCTGGTATGAAGATAAACTATTAAAATTCTAGAGTAATTTTGTATGTAAAGGTTTTCTAAACTGAAATATTTATTCTTTGTTTTCGTGTGCGAAATGTTTGAACACTTCTGTCTCTTCCCGCCAATTTAAGATGCTGGCCAAAGAGACATTTAGGTATTTATTCGATTATCCAATGAGAATTGGGGGTGTGTCGGGCCTTAGCCCAGATTTATCTGGAACATTCCCCTCGGCTATAAAAGCTTGCACATTTTCGGACCAGGTTGTCTTAGTGATCGCTCCAGTCTAGAGTGTGTTTATAAACGAGGCACGGACGACACGCCCATCTTCGAGAGGTGCACCAGTTCTAGGTTATGGCAGATCCTAATTATAATCTGATAATCTTTTAAAGCTAGCTGTAGAGGAATGCTTCAAAACTTTAGTAATAAAACTTCATTCTACAAAAATTTTAATTTCAAACTCTAAATGTAAGTTTCAAGGACGTCGAAAGAAATAAACCGAAATGTGCTCCCTCTCAACTTGATTGTGAGGTGACTATGATTTTGTAAACTTTTCTGTATTTAAATTCTGTAACTTAAACATTTTTCTCCATCTAGTCACCTCCGTAGTATAGGCTTAGCCTCTGTAACTTAGGGCCATAAGCCCAAATAAGGATTCATGTATTGAAACAGGAACGCCCGTACTTCAGTCTATCGGAGAGCATGAGAAACGATAAGGCGTGTACGGCCCATGCTAAGAGAGTGAGAGAGAAGGGTAGTGAAAATTTTTTTATGATTAAGTGGATCCTTCAGTTTATTCAATAGATATGCAAAGAATTATGTCACCTTTTACAGCTGAATCGTGGGGTTGTCCTTGAAGGCGTGGAGGGGACGTAGTCCTGCGGCGTCTGCGTCGTCTTGCGGTCGGCGTCGGCGTTGTCTTCCGTCGTTGGTGTTTTCTCTGTATTAGTGTTGATGGCGACTCGAACCTGAGGCAGGAACGGGGAAATGTGGAGCTTCCGCATCGGACGTCATGGGACTCTGCTGTGACACCTCTCTAAGGCGAAGCACACCGAAATAGTTCCCACAATCAATGATGTTGAACGCACTTTAGCAGCAAGGATAAAGTCAGTCACAGTTCCATGAGAATAAGATGGAAGGAATTATCGTATTTGGAATAATAAACAAACGAAAACAAACTAGGACCTTCCGAGGTGCAGTGATTAAGCACTTCACAAAGAAAATTAAATTCACCGGGTACAGTCTCTGCACTGCACACCATGAGCACAATATTCACACACTTGTTGAAATAAACGACAGTCCAAGTTCTGTTACGTCGTAATTTTCAGAAGATTATCACTGACACTTAAGATCATACGTGATTCAGAACAGGTTATGATGGGAATTGGCATGGTCCCTCGGAAAGAAATTACGATACCGTATTCCACAAGTTAATACTGTCTTTAAGAGGGAATGTTGGCACAGTTTATTACGAACACAGTTCAATGGATAGACACAGTCTTTACATGAAATGAAGGTCGGCACAGTTTAATTACGAACACAGTTCCGAAAAATGGATAAACACAGTCTTTAAATGAAATGAAGGTCGGCACAGTTTTATTACGAACACAGTTCAATGGATAGACACAGTCTTTAAATGAAATGAAGGCTGGCACACTTTATGCTAGAAACATTCATAGTCCACAAACGAAATATAATCGCCCAGTCGTACAGACTGATAAAAATGAAATTACGTTTTTGTTCATGTACAAAGTTCAAGCCCACGGAGAAAGCTTCCAACACTAACGTTTCCGAACTCAAGTACACAGCCGGACCGAGTGACGAATTATATCGCGACGTGCTTACTTGCACACACACTGAGCTCACGGCTTACTGCCGACTCCTCTCACTCTCTCTGCCTACGGCACACTGCAGCTGCACACTCTCTGCTTTACCCCAGGCTGGCGATTCGCTTATATTGCCGAAGGTCGGTGGGCGTGGCTACACCTGTGGGCCCCAAGAAAATTTTATATCTTGGTCATTTTTACACCGATTGACATGAAATTTCGGCTAGCAGCGTTCATTATTCCTGCCTGCAAGGTGACGTTATTGAAATATTGATATCACATTTCGTTCATGCTGCAATGCTATGGAACACGAAAGAACCTTCTGCGTGACGTCGCTTGACCTTGGCCAGTGTTCTGGAACAGCGCGAGCTTGCTTGCAGTTCCCACAATGCCTGTGCGCTCGGCGCAAGTTTTAAATGCTTACGGCCGGGTGTTAGCGAGTTCCTCTTAATAAATGAATGAAACGTGAATGCTCGTAGGGCATTCCAGTTTCAGTGTGTAATGTAAATTTCTAGGAGTGCCAGAGTTCGCCTCCTTACCATTTTGGTTTTTTGGCCAGTCATTTAACCTTTTGTTTTAATCATAGACCTGGTCGAATGGTTATTTGTTCCCCCTGTTGATATCCATTTATTTTATATTAAGGGTATCAGACTGTTGAGCAGTTCAGACAGTGAATACTGTTTAATTTTGTTAAATATAGCTTGTGCCTTTGATAGGCCTCGAAAGTGTGAATTTTCTTAAATGGATTTTTATGTGTAAATTCATAGATCAAGGACGCTCTTATGTTTAATGTACAGGTTGAACGATGCCTTTGTAAGGATGGAATGATGTAAGGTGTGGAGAGTAGTCTCCTAGATAATTTTGTGGAGCAAATATTCTATTACTAATGGTGTAAAAGCAATTGGGAGATCCGTCTCTTTGACTATTGATTGAAAGGGAGCAATTGTGCCCGTGTAAAATCTTTAAATTGGAAGCTTCAAGCTCATGTTGTAAATAGTTGTTGTTTTCTCCAATGTTATCGCGCAAGATTACGAGCTAGCCTCGTTCCTGGTCTGTTGTTATTCGTTCAGCAAAGTGTAATTATCTAAGATTTAAAAAAGGTAATGTCATGGAATGAAATAAAACTGCCAATTTTAAAGTTTTAGATCAATCATTCGATTTTCTTATATCCACCCATTCATGCCCGCACCCTCTTTCAGCTCTGTAAACCACGGTATCCCCGTAACAGTTATTAAAACTCCCATCACCAAACGGTTCAATCAACACACTTTCAATGTATTCATGAAGAAGTGCCTGACGGTAGGTTTAGGACATGCTCATCGTAGTAGAACTTGTTTCTGCCATCTCGCACGTTATAGACGTTATTGTAGCTTGTTCAATCGGTGTATTGAAGTAGGCAGTTGTTTACGCTCCTTCTCCACGTACAGTAAACGTTCTTGCAACGATTATCATCACGTGCACACTAATGCCTTTCGTCTGCAGTTTGGGGTTAATATAAGAACATTAGACATATTCGCACACACATGCATGTATTGATATTTTGCACACGGTTTTTATTGTAAACAATGTCATCACTGCTTCCGAAATATTGTATGAGCTCAGATGGAGCGGGTGAGTCTCCATAACTATCGAAAAACAACAATTTAGAGTTATGTTTTACGTAGGCCACGTAACGAGTTCCAGGCCCACGACTGTCGTCTAAGTTCATTACAGAAATCTCAAGCTTCCGTTAAGGTATGCTGATAGCTGATCTTGCATATACACACAGCGAAAATCGTGAATTCCTTGTTGATTAGGATAGGTAGCACCTACTTCTTGGGTTTGAGCTCGATGTGGCAGTGCATTCAGTAGGCATTATATGGCGATATGTAGATACCAAAACCTAACTTGTACGGCGCTAGCGTCATGTGCAAACCTTTACCTCCAAATGCAATGGCTTCTATCGTCTTATTATGACGGTCACTTTCTTTCAATTTCTGCCTCACGTCTTTTACAGCCTTAACAGATCCTCCTACAGCAATGGCACCACCTAGCAGGGATCCTAAAGCTGCTAGTGGAGAAAACAGCCCAGGAGAGAATCCTCCTTGCTATAGCACTGGCATCACCTAGCAGAGATCCTAAAGCCGCTAGTCCAGAAAACAGCCCTGGAAAGAATCCGCCTCGTTTCGGTACAGGAATAATTCGAGCACGGTTGCTAAACATTCCTTTACTCTTAGGAGAATTTCTCGATCTAGCTGCACGTAGTGCTTTAGTAATAGGTAATCATGGATTTGTTCTCCTCGAGTAGCTTTTCCCGCAGCCATTACAACTTCTTTCTATCCAGCAATCTCAGTTTTATTATTCATAATATCAGGATACCTTTGTTTCACCATTCTCGACACGACTTCTCTTGTCAACAGCGATTTACGAACCGATAGTTACTTGTTGTTACGTCATTCGTTATGTATTCATGTGATGTGCCACTTCTTTATTCAGTCAGCATGAAGATTATAAAGCAGCAAGACACATTACCGTACCTGTCAGTGACATAGTGTCACAACTCCTACCGAGTTCTGCTACAACTACGCAAAGTCGTCATGGAGCATTATTTCCTTCCACAGTCCGATGCTCATAACTGGGTCACCAGGATGAGACAAGACAAATGCTTTACTTACACGTATTATTTCTTTAAATGGCATTTACATTTACATTTCCGCAAAGTCATTCTATCAACCACTTTTTGCTATTCTACAACTTATTATGCAAGATCTCGTAAAAGCTAGTTTGAGATATTATCAATTAAATGCGCGTGAGCAAGTATTGCCACCATATGATGTGGTACCAAATTCCCTTATGATATTTGACGATGTCACTAGAGAACGGCAGGATGTTTTTCGTGTATACATTAGTAAAGGACGTCATAAATATGTAGATTGTTTTTATTTGTGTCAAACCTATTCTCGTTTGCCTAAGCAGTTGATGCGTGACAACGGTAATATCATTGTGCTCTTTAGACAAGATGAATTCACCAGGCGACATGTGTATGACAATCTTGTTAACACTGATATTACATTCAATGACTTTAAACGACTGTGCACTACATGTTGGTCATCGTAACGTTACGGCTTCTTAGTTATTGATAAAGAGAGTAATGACCATCGTTGACGGTACCGCATGGACTTTTATCATTTTATAAGCATCAAGACAGCTGCTACACACTGCACTTGATCTAAACCCGACATCATGTCCACATCAAGTTAAGAGATTACCCAAACTATTATCCATGCGCGGAACAATATTGAACGCAAATTTAAAGAGCATAAATATATTATTTTGTGGACCACTAAACAAAGATTTGAGGAAAAGACTTGCTAAGTGTTACATTTGGAGCATAGCGCTGTATGCAGCAGAGACTTGGACATTGGGAAAGAAAGATGAGAGAAAATTGGAGGCACTAGAGATGTGTGTATGGAGGAGAATAGAACGAGTGAAATTGGAAGACCGGGTAAGGAATGAGGAGGTATTACGAGGAGTTGAAGAGGAACGAAGTGTGTTACAAATCATTAGAAGGAGAAAAATGAACTGGATCGGACATTGTTTGCGGAGGGACTGTTTACTATTCCCTAAGAAGGAATAGAAGGAATGGTGAAAGGCAAACGAGGAAGAGGAAGGAAAAATTATCAAATGTTGGAGAATATCCAAGGAAATAAATATTCGGACATGAAAAACTTGGCGCAGGACAGGCAACAATGGAAGAGGTTCATCCCATGACAAGACCTGCCATAAGGCAGGATACCTAGATGAAGAATTCTACGTCATCTTCTGAGTCTGCTTCAAGTTGTGGTACCATGAAAGTATCTAAAAACAACGAGAAGCCAGAAGAGAAGCCTGAAGAATAAGAAGAAAAAGAAAAAGAAGAGAAGCAAGATGAGGATGAAGAGAAGCAGGGTAAGGATGAGGAAGAGGAGGACGAAGATGATGATCTTGACGTCTATTTACCATGCAAACGGGTTAAGTTTTAACTACAGATGTTGTTGCTGAAACACCTAATACACCAAAACACGATTTACCTTCCTTGCCTGGGGTGCTAATCACACCCGAGTATCACAATCAGTTAGAGACTTTTATTCAAAACACCTACGGCTCACCTTTTGCACCTAACACAGAAAAAAATCCTTACAGGGCAATCCGAGACAACCTACGGTATTCGCTATGAAAAGACTGTTTTCTGATAAGCAATACAAATTTAAAGATTAATGCTAACAGTCTCAGTGTAAAATGTGTTCCTTATAAATCTCCTAAAGGTCTTTTGGAACTGCTTTTTTCTCGGATACCTGACAAAGATATAAGTTTGCAAGATTATCTAAATACTTTCTGCTACTAACACTACTCGCCGTAATTAAATGGGGACAGAAGCTGTAAATGTAAATAAGAGTCGCAAGTATCACGATTTTATATCTAAGCCTTTTCTTTCAAATCAACTGTTTGCACGTGGTCTTAACGTTGTCTACAAGCCTCTGTAACCCCATGTAGACTTAACGTACTGGAGCGACCCTAACTTTCTCGTACAACGTTTGCAACTTCTCAAGATGCCGGTCACACAGGCCATGAATTAGAGTTTCTAGAAGTAGAAGAGGAATTACGTCATGCTGGTATTATTGCTCCTCAAAGCAAGACCTCGCCATCGCACACGAGTTACATAAACCAGCTCGTCGCGCCTACTGTCGCAGACGTGTCTTCACAAGTGGAAAGGATGACCTGACTCAGTAGAAATGATTCCGTATGTCTCTAGCAATAAACAGTTTAAGTACCTACCTACTGTCATCGATGTTTACTCTAAGTTCGCTTTCGTACAACCGGTGCGTTCTAAGACAGTAGCTCATGTCAAAGACGCCTTTCAACGTATTGTTCAACAATCGAAACGCTGCCCACGGGTTCTCATGGTAAAGAGTTTTACAACAGCGTTTCTTCTACTTATCTCAAGTCAATCGGCATTCATCACAATTCTACGTACAACAATCTGAAAACTAGCCTTGTGGAACGCTTTAATAGGACGCTCAAGACTATGATGTGGCGAGAATTTATAGCTCAATGCTCTCATCGATGGATGTGATCTCCTACCTAGACTTGTGTCTACTTACAACGATACGCCTCATTGCACTATCAGCACAAAGCCACATCTTGTTATCAACAATACACAACGGTTAAACGCTATTTATCTCATAATCAATACAGCTGAACTACATTGCCATCGCTATCAAAACGGTGATGATGTTCCCATCAGCAAACATAAGTCTTATTTCGCAAAAGCATACACCCCTAACGGGAGCACAGAAAATTTTAAAATCTGCAGAGTTAAGCTTACTAATCCAGTGACCTCTTTACTTCACGATCTTTCACGACAGCCTACCAAAGGAGGATTCTACGTAGAAGAGCTTCAGGAAACGAAACATCCTAATTACTATTTAACAGAACGCGTTATTCGTTGTCGCGGTAATAAACCGTATGTCTAATGGCTTGGTTTTAATAACACACTTAATTCGTGGATTAATAAAGGGGATGTGTTTTAAACCGTTTGTTTAATTTTATTTTTTTGCTGTAGAACCTCTCCCTCTCCTCTCTACTATTTCATAAACTTATTAGTTAGCATTACTACTAGTAGTTAAGATTGTACAAACTCGTTTGTCAGCATCACTACTACCAGTTAAGTTAGGATTTGGAATAGTTAAAAGAAGTAAGAAGTTAAAAGAGTAATCAAGCAACACGTGCACTATGTTTTACAAATGTTACTTATTTCAGCGTATATGTACAATTTCTTCATTCACCAAAGTAAACCTGCTTAGTCCTTAGATATTTCTCGGCCGTTTTTGTCTTTTAAGACCTCCACCCAGCAACAGTTCCCTTTCATTGCCCCGGCAAAGACAAGTGCTGCTACCTTCTCAGCAACTGTAGCATTAGGTGACGTCACACGCTCCATAACTTTACGAAGCAGATTTTCATCAGTTACACGTCTTATTTCATGTTTATTTTGACGATAAGCAATGCCCTGCTCTTTGAAGGCAGCATCTAACATATTAGTACCGGGATCAGCGCGTCAAGTCGAGTTCGAGGGCCACAGAATGGTAAGTTATTGGTGAGTGCTCGCCCAGCACGTTCCTTCACCTTTGCTTGCTTAATATTTTCGCAGCCATGAAAAGTGTTTACAAGCGAAGTCAAGTCGTTTGTTTTGACATGTACGGCACTGTCTCACAGAAAGTCTCACATATTCGTGATGCAAACTACACTTTGAATCTCTGACAAAACAGGATCTTGAGTTCACTCACGAGGCACCTTATCCCAGAACTTCTTTACAGTATTCGCAGCTACATTGACCAAAAATGCCTTTGGTAATGCATTCAAAACTTCTCCAGTAAAAGTGTTTAGTTTCCTTTTGCTAGCACAAAGCTCTACGATTGCCTTTTCAACTTCGTTACACTTAGTATCAGATAGAAATAACAAGATGTCTTACTCTTCAAATGTTTCTTTCACACAGTCGTCATTTCGACACTGCAGTTTACATATGTTATTCACCTCCGGGCATGCACTGCGACACAACCAATCAAAAGTATGCACACATGTCGTGAAGACTGTTTAATTGTTTCCCCACTATGATCCTAGAGAAGAGTTTTAAAATGTGGACATCCTAATTCAGGCATATCGATAATTTCACATTTTGATGGTAGATACTCACGCAACCATTGCTTCTCTTCACAACCAGTAGAACAACAAAATTGGCTCTTTTGACAAATAACTGTGAAAGAATAATGATATAAAAATTAGGACTATTAGGCTGTACCTTATGGCTGATAAAACAGGCATGAGGGAGTTTTTAATAAGTAACTATGATCGGTGGAAAACGGTAAATAAAAATGTACACATACTCTGGGATGGCTTTAAAGCAATTGTTGATGAATGTGAAAATAGGTTTGTACCTTTAAGGGTGGTAAGGAATGGTAAAGATCCACTATATTATAATAGGGAAATAAAGAGACTAAGAAGGAGGTGCAGGTTGGAAAGAAATAGAGTTAGAAATGGCTGTGGAAGTAAGGAGAAATTGAAGGAACTTACTAGGAAATTGAATCTAGCAAAGGAGTCAGCTAAGGATAACATGACGGCAAGCAAAATTGGCGGCCATACAAATTTTAGTGAAAAACGAAAGAGTATGCATAGGTACTTTAAGGCAGAAACAAGTTCCAAGAAGGACATTCCAGGAATAATTAATGAACAAGGGGAGTGTGTATGCGAAGATCTTCAAAAGACAGAAGTATTCAGTCAGCAGTATGTAAAGATTGTTGGTTACAAGGTTAATGTCCAGATAGAGGAAGGGACTAACACTAAAGAAGTATTAAAATTTACCTATGAAAGCAATGACATTTACAGTAACATACAAACGTTGAAAACTATAAAAGCAGCTGGAATTTATAAGGTTTCGGGGGATATACTAAGGACAATGGGTTGCAGTATAGTACCATATCTAAAGTACCTACTTGATTATTGTTTGCATAAAGGAACATTACCAAATGAATGGAGAGTTGCTATAATAGCCCCTGTATATAAAGGAAACTGTGATAGATATAAAGCTGAAAATTACAGGCCAGTCAGTTTGACATGCATTGGGAAAGCATTCTTTCTGATTATATAAGACATGTTTGCGAAATTAATAACTGGTTCGATAGACGGCAGTTTGGGTTTAGGAGAGGTTATTCCACTGAAGCCCACCTTGTAGTATTCCAGCAAGATACAGAAGATATCCTGGATTCAGGAGGTCAATTGGACTGCATCGAGATTGACCTGTCTAAGGCATTTCATAGGGTAGATCATAGGAGACTACTGGCAAAAATGAGTGCAATATTGGACTTGACAAAAGAGTGACTGAATGGGTGGCTCTGTTTCTAGAAAATAGAACTCAGAGAATTAGAGTAGGTGAAGCATTATCTGTCCCTGTAATAATTAAGAGGGGAATTCCTCAAGGCAGTATTATTGGACCTTTATATTTTCTTATATATATCAATGATATGTTTAAAGAAGTGGAATAAGAGATCAAACCGGCACCACCCTCTAGGTCCCCTGTACAACCAAGGGATGATGGGTTTATAACCTTACCCTCCAGTGTGAGAGAAAGAGAGAGAGAGAGACCCTGGTGAAAAGGTTGCTAGCGTGCCCGCCCCAAAAGGGAAGATTAAGCGAACACTAGGGAGAACAAGGGGCACAAGTAAAACAACGAATCAAAGGTCAGAACACAATAAAACAACATGATACATTAGAAATTACCCAAAGAATGAAGTTAGTACACTTACAGAAAGCAGCGGAGGAAGACGACTTAAGGCCGTGGAAGCAAATACTCAAGAAAATTAGTGACAGTGCTCCACCGAACTTGGTGAATGAAAACGAACACTTTAATGGAATCAAAAAACTTTAATTGAAAAATTAGTTGTATTTTAAGAGGAAAGACCACAATCAGGAAATAAACCCAACGTAAAATTTGAAAAGGGGTGAAATGTAAATAACAATTAACGATAATAAAATTAATCACAGAATACCTGGTATGGTTTGGAAATAATTAACACATTAGTAATCAACAATTAAGAAAAGTAGATATTCTTTAAAAAATAATAAATTACTATTAAAACAACGAAGTAGAGAAAAGGTTGACCTCCGTACCTTAATGTTAGTTGAAATAAAATGAGATGTGAAAATAGCGACAAACATTGATACCAGCATTAATAAAATGTTAAAATAATATCTGATCGATCACGGAAAGTTAGTTAATTAAAAATACTGTACCCAGTGAACAAGGTATTCAGTTAAACTAATGGTCAACGCGGCCGCTTCTCATGGTTATCACAATTAATTCATTCAATTTCCACCGAGGACAGTTTCCAAGGTATATAGAAGTTTTACATAGAAAGTACACAACAACCCGGACCAAGAAAAGGTAAGAAAACTTTAAAGGGTGGCCAAAATTAATTAATGTACTTTTAAAAACAGCAAACGATACACACAACACGGAAATATATTATTCAAGATCCAACAGGAACCGTGTGCCTGACTACAACATCAAAATCCCAACAACAATTACCCACACAAGAAATGTTGCCTAGGTAACAGCCAAACAAAAGCAACGCCTCCATCAATCAAGGAGGAAAACAGACTTGAGAAAATAATTCACAGAAAACCCCAGGAAGAAAGAAAGCATACCGAACAAAGGGGAAAGAATTACAGAAATGCAAACAGAAACCCTAAGGAAAGCTAAACCCGTTATCTTGGAGACTGCACCTTGGTTCACACCGACAGTTACAAATTAAGGAGCAAAAAAACTTTTATTTTATTTTTAAATTAAATATTCAAATTCAGCTTGCTGTGGACCTTCCACGCTAGTGTGATTAATTGCCGAAACCGTTTTCCAGACTTTCATAACCGCACACGACAATAACTACCAATTTGAGGACGAAGTCCAAATTATTATTATTATTATTATTATTATTATTATTGTTACCGTGTTTTGGTGGTAGTTAGAGGTGAAAGAAGGTGCGGGTGTGAACGGGTCTCAAACTACGAAATTAAAGTTAATGTAAAATTTAACAAGGTTATATTTTCTTTTCAAGATTAAGTAATAACAAATAGAACAGGTACTTAGTAGCCGAAAACACAATTTGAAATGTACAATTACAGAGATTACAGAATTTGGGCTCCGAGAGCCAAACACACGATTCTTGAGCTAGAAGCCCAACCTTACGATATACAAAATTCAACAAAAGGGGCAGAAGACCCCAATCATGCCCTGGAGCACTAGCTCCTCTTTACACAGAAAAGCCTCCTCGAGGCATACAAAAATCAAGTTCCAAAAAGAGCAATCTGCTCTCAAAGTTTAAGCCAATCAAAGGCCACACCAAACTCGACCTTCAAGCTGTCCTCTAACGACCTAAACACAGGGGTAAAAGACCCAACCTACTGAGGCCTATTAAGAGAGAAAAGAATAATTACATGGCTTCTAAAATACCAAGTTGAGAGGAGGCGAACTGCACTCCTAATACATTTTGTTTTAAAACCTAATCTGGCTCCAGGCCGCTAATGCAAGGGCTAATCCCATACTATAGAGGTGACTTTCGAAAAGAACAATTTACATTACATCAAGGAAGAATAGGTTGTGAAAAGTAAGTTCACCTCAAAACAATATGAGTGGGAGCTCGAGAGGGTTAAGCACTCTCTATCCCAATATGTAGCTTTAAAAGAGAATAGATGTAAAGAGTAGTTACATTTTAGGAAAAGGTTACATGGTGGAAACGCTTCGAACCCGCCCCGAGAGTTAAACTGCCGACCTAGCAAGAAAAGAAGTTGTTAATAGGCCATTACCTGGTGTTGAACAGCTGGTGAAGGAAGAGGCGCTTCCCGCCCCCTG
The DNA here is from genome assembly GCF_040414725.1 of Anabrus simplex. Taxonomy (NCBI): domain Eukaryota; kingdom Metazoa; phylum Arthropoda; class Insecta; order Orthoptera; family Tettigoniidae; genus Anabrus; species Anabrus simplex. Next base: position 11,671,029 of record NC_090278.1, on the reverse strand, counting down.
CTATGTACTTTACACACGAAAGGATGGAACAGAAGTGGCGCAGAGACCCTAAAATCAGCAGTTTATATGCTCTCGCGGAAAGTTCGAGGCGTTTCCGGAAGGAAAACACCCGCCCACAATCATTTTATTGGTGAATAAGGAGAACCCCTACATAAGATAAGAAGAAACACATTATTGGTGACAAATTAATTAAAGAAATTCGGGATTGGCTAGATTCAAAACAAGGGGAAACAAAGGGTTAATATTGCCAACTTAAACAATGACTGAAAGAAATTTAGCAAAGAACAAACTTTTGAAATTAAATTTTCTCCAAAAAAAACAGTTCTTTCACTTCGCACTAGGGTGCACCGTTGTAGTTCTTCAGTAGTGCCCTCTAGAAGAGAAAGTTCACACTTCTTACAACAAGCGAAACAAAATACGTCGAAAATGACACAGTTCAAAAACTCCGAAATTTCCAAGTAGTGACATCTTCTGAGACACTTAAAAATCAATACCGTAGATAAAGTTCAGCCTTCCTCCAGCAGAGGAGCTTCAACTGGCGCAAATTTTAAATAAGCGGCGTGGAGGTGTACCGCCCGGTACAATTATATTTTCTGAAATTGTCGAAACCACAAAAATCTTCTTCTTCCCGGTGAGTAAGATGTTTCAGACACTGGTACATACCTTTTGGTGTGAAGAAATTTTGAGAAATCCAAACCTGGTCATTGTTGATGAAGGAAGCTACCACGAGGCCAGCAAACAAGACCTTGTTACCAAGAAACCAGGAGAAATATACCACTAAGAAAGTATTTCACAGGTACTTTGGAAGGTCAACTATTAGTTCATCAGGGAAACGTCCCTGTTAGTCAAGAATTCACGGGGGTTTTAGAATAATCCTCCGCTCCATAGCGAAGCGCACTCTCACACTTCTATCCATCATGGCTCCCACTAGCGAACTACTGCTCCAGTTTCTGGCGCGGCCAGCACCAGCTTGGCTTGGTGACTACATGCGCATGCGCCGTTAGGCGGAGACTTTCACTAACAGAATAGAGTAGCGAACACGCCTCGACGTAACTTAAAAAGGTAAATTGGCGTAAAGCCGTATGACACAGTTTTCCAATGTTACTAAGACCAGTCCGAAAAGGTTATAAAGGGAGGCTCACACTACTTAATACTGTCTCAAAATACACCCAAGGGAATAACATCCTAAAAATAACTTTTGGGTAGGCAACCCGCTCCTCGGAAAATGTCCTGCTTCTTTATGTAAATTTGTTAAGTAGGTAACCCGTTCATCATAGTTGTTAGGCTACTGGCGTAATTTCCCTACATTTGCAATAGGCTAGTTCTGCCCATGTGTTGCCGTAACATGTGTGTTGCCTGGTTTGGTCATCATGCCGTGGTTACTCGAAGCATTTTAGGTTAGTTGTGACACCATCTCGAGCAGCCTGACGTGGCGTAAATGGCGGAAAGCATAAAAAGTCGCAAACGTAAAATTGATGATTTTAATACATTGCGAGCGCAGAGAAACTGACGGGACCGACACAAAATGTTTTAAATGACCTTAAAACATAAAATGCTGGAATTTAAAAGCGGGGCAATACTGTAATTTTTTTAACGTTCACAAAGGGCTTTAGGAGGCTGCTGCTTTATACTGAGCTGGAGAAGGGCGATGAGCCTTGGAGGTCAGAATGAACGGGGAGAGTGGACAAGTCACGTAGAGAAACTTCACATTCAATATAAGCCGTGATGTGAAATAGATTGGGAATCCAGTCCTAGTATTATCAGTGAAGAGACTATGAGAGCAATAATACTCTACAAGAAAGGAATAGACACCAGGATACGATGGAGACCACATGGGAACAAATGTTTTAGTTTTAGGAGTGTTCTTCGAACAAGAGAAGAAATCACATATATATACAGGTTTTGTCTCAAAGATTCTGAAATGTCAGTTGTGATATATTTGTTTCTTAGATAATGAAAACCTTTGACATTACGCAACATTCTAAATTTATACGTGTCCTCAGAAACTGGAATTGATAATGATATGCGTACTTTTTTTAAACTTACACTGGAATGGAACATTTGGTATATTAGTTAACAATCTTTAAAGATTGGCATCCAGTCTGGTGACCGACGAGTGTGCGTTTTGTCTCCGGGACTCTTGAATTTATATTAAGGGAGGCCTTGGTAGATGAGCGCCAGGGAATACTTATTAATGGTGAGCATCACGATATCAGGTACGCAGATGATAGTTCCTCTTGCCGATTCCTTGGACGCTATATATCAACTGATGGTTAAGATATCAGAAGTAGTGCACTATATGTCTTAAAAATCTATGTGAAAAAGTCAAAATTTATAGTTATTAGTAAACAACAAAAATTTTCGGTGCAATGTCCAAACGGTCCCGAAATTAGATAAAGGGAAATCTTTAAATACCTAAGAAGCTATATGAATTGCGATTGAGAACAATCAGTCGAAATTGAAAACTGATTAGAACAAGCATGGAATGTCTCTGTAAAAATCAGTTAAATACTAAAAAGTTAACTATTTCAACATTGCACTAAGCTTTGATTTGTGAGATACTACACCTTCATTAACTTTCTATATTGTGTAGAAATAAGGACACTGACTGCAGCCACTGGAAACTACAATAATATGAAGTCTTTCAGATCTGAGTCTACAAAGGGTATTACGAATATCCCGTACACGGTACACATTATGAATTATTACGGACAATCTGGAAGGATATAAAAATACCAAAACTGGTACGAAAAGTAAACAATATCCGGGACACAAAGATAAATCCTGAGATGTTAGGCTTACTTCTGATTATACATACAGGAAAAATATTTCAGTCGTGGGCGTGAAAGATTTCGGAAGAACTCACTAAATAACTTTTGAGATTAGGCTAAATACTGCAAGGACAAAACTTTTCCAAACTCCATTTTTAGTAAACTGATCCTCCTCTTCGAAGGGCACCTGTGTTAAATATTTACCATCATTACTAATTCTTCAGAATTGGATCAACCTGGGATCAAGAATAAGGTTTCACCAATCCCACAAAAAGCATTGTACAGGCATCATTATAGGATGCAAGGAATAAAGAAAACCAAACCATGATGATATTTGCTGTTTAATATGGATCCCAAAACTGTGCAGGAATCCAAAACTGTACAAGAATCTTTAGAGGATGCAAAGGAATAAAGAAAACCAGATTATGATGATATTTGTTGTTAATAACAGGCCTAACATCTAGATCACTGACGCAAATGTTAGGAGGTGCAATGCCAGTAAATGACAAATAAAACTTCAAAATGTATCCACTGACTAGAATCTAAATCGAATGACGAAAAAATGAACATGAATCCAAACTAATCAGCGGATCAAATTCACAAGGCCTTACTTTCTGAGATGATGTCTGTTGTCCAGAGGGGTCCAGATTCAGGTCACTGGCCCCACATAACTGTTAAAGCAGAACCATTGTGTTCCTCCTATAGTGGTGTTAATCACGGGCAACTTAGACCCATCATGATCCTCTGATGGTAGTACTAATAACGGGCAATGCACAACCCCGTGGTGTACCTCACATAGTGGTACTACTCCCACGCAACCTAGACCCATGGCATTTCTTACATTGTGCAGACTTCCCCAATTTAAGCGGAAAGCTCCCTACTTTTGGTCCTTTCTCCCTCTCCCCTGATCCCAGAGACTTATCTGCCGATTTAGGGAAGAGATTTAGTATTCCTGTATTTCTTGAATATCGCAGGTTTTTCCTCGTTCTTTAAATATCTGGAGAGAAGTGATATTCAGTGGGCGCTAACAAGACAGATGCTTGCCAAGTGTAACGTCAGGAGTCGCGTGCGGTCGTTTCGACCGGAATTCAATAAGACACCAAACGCTTACTTAATGCGCTATTTATTATAACAATAATATAAGACGATACTATTTAAACACAAACACTTTTCGACATAATATTTATAATAATGAGGTTTGCTTTTTCCTGATGAAATTGAAGATACAAATTCATGTTCTGTGTATGGAAAATGCTTTTAAAATGATGTTCAATTTCATTTAACACACATCTAGACAATGCTCCTTCTCAACAATGCGTGATAACAGTGCACTTTCCGCAATATAAATAAGTCTACGCCATGAGTCGCGTCTGGTTGAATAGAACGGAGACAGGTAACATGAGGAGTCGCGTGCGAACGGAACGACCGGATAACCAGGTTGTCAATCACTGAAGGAGTGGAGAGGGATAACAATGGTGTGACAGAAGTGTGGACGAGTCAATTGAAGGGTACTGAGGGGAAGGAAGTATAATAAAGTGTGTTCGCGGAAGGATTGATTAAAATAAACGTGAATGGTTGAACGACCGGACGCGACCCTCACAGGTTAAATATGGCAGAATCTCTAACGCAATGCCTTTTATTTTATCATTTCTACATAACAATGCCGACTGTGAGAGTATATAACCATATTTATGAGGACAAAACTCAATTAAGGTCAAAGCTTTCCGAAATATAACTCTATAAAAAATTAATCCTTAAAATCCATCCTACAAAGCCATGGTGTTCCTCACATAGTGGTACTGATCACAGGCAACCTAGACCCATGGTGTTCCTCACATAGTGGTACTGATCACAGGCAACCATGACCCGTGGTGTTCCCCATATAGTGGTACTGATCACAGGCAACATAGACCCGTGGTGTTCCTCACATAGTGGTATTGATCACAGACAACCAAGACCCGGGGTGTTCCCCATTTAGTGGTACCGATCACAGGCAACCTACACCCATGGTGTTCCTCACATAGTGGTACTGATCACAGGCAACCAAGACCCGTGGTGTTCCCCATATAGTGGTACTGATCACAGGCAACCTAGACCCATGGTGTTCCTCACATAGTGGTACTGATCACAGGCAACCGAGACCTGTGGTGTTCCTCACATAGTGGTACTGATCACAGGCAACCTAGACCATGGTGTTCCTCACATAGTAGTACAAATCACATGCAACCAAGACCCATGGAATTCCTTATAGAATCACGGGCAAAATAGACCCATGGTGTTCCTCACACAGCTGTGCTAATCACAGGCAACCTAGATCCGTGCTGTTCCTCACATAGTGGTACTAATGACAGACAACGTAGATCCATGGTGTTCCTCACACAGTTGTGCTAATCACAGCCAACCTAGACCCATGGTGTCCCCCACATAGTGGTACTAATCACAGGAACCGTAGATCCATGGTGTTCCTCACATACTGGTACTAATCATAGGCAATCTAGACCCATGGTGTTCCTCACATTATGGTACTAATCGTAAGTAACGTCAACCCATGGTGTTCCTCACATAATGGTACTAAGTGCGCTCATGGTTCTAAAGTCATCATCCCTTGGTCGCTCCTTTTAGTCGTCTCTTAAGACAGGCAGCGGATACTGTAAGTATTTTTCGTCTGCGCCTTCCACGCGCACAGGATCCAAAAACCAGACATTTCTGATTAGGCTGGTGGCAAGCAAAAAGATAAAAGGTCCATATACAGTACGAAGGCTTTGACAATTAACAAATACAGTACATATCACTCATTCTGAAGCATTTCTTTGAATGCTCTATGCATTAAGTCAATGTTCATACAGGGCAATGCTCGATCAAAAATAATGTGTTGCAGACTTCTACCATGAGGCAATTACAAAAAAAAGTGTCATTGCAATGAACACCAGTTTAAATAAATGTTCAGAATAGCGAAATTATATTAGGCACCTTCTCGTTTCCCTACTTAACGTGTGTTAAAATTATTTCATTCTAAAAAAATTCGAACTTTCGGAATAACGAATTGAAATGTAGCCTTTTTCTCCAAAATATAATTGAAATTCATCCTTTTTTTAATCACCAGGTATTTCGCACATGTCTCTATACAGTAGTACAGCTAATACCAGACTGGGTGCGCAGTAGTTAGTTAAACTGAGGCAAGCTTGGCGATAACACGTCTCCCTAACAGTGCACTTTGCCTTGTGGCTGTTGACTTGTGCGAAATAGTAGTGATAACAATATGCCTTCCGTCCTTTCAAAACTATACAGAAAAGCTCTTCATTCTCAGGGTCGAGAAATAGTGTCTAAGGTGTTACAGTTCATGCAGGAAGTAGCCGATAAAAACAAAATTATTCCAGCCAAAATAGTGCAGGAGCGGGTGTGTGCTGCAACTCGTGTGACTGCGTGCACCGTGAGGTCCGCTACAGGTCCAGGCAGGAACATTGGCATCGTTCAATACACCTCGCAAGCGTTCGTGCACTGGATTAGATGATTTTGAAATGTGCGTTGTTCGAAGGACAATCAATGAATTTTATATAACTGAGAAAGAAATTCCGACTGTGAAATCTGTGTTGGCAAAACTAAAAAGTATACAGTACAAGGGCCAATGCAGTAGTTTGCGAAAAATTTTCAAATTACTTGGATTTCGGTGGAAAAAGGTAGAAACTAACAGGTGTTTACTGATTGAGCGTAATGATATTCGAAGTGCTCGAATCACATTTTTGCGTTCTGTTACTAGGTATCGTCAGGAGGGTCGCCCAATAGTTTACAGTGAAGAAACCTACATTAACAGCTCCCACACAACACCGAAGGCTTAGTGTGACCCCACATATCCTACAGAGGATCTTAAATCGCCGATATCGAAAGGACAGCGCCTTATTATTGTTCATGAAGGCTATGAGCTGTGTTTTATTCCGAATGCCCTCTTGATATTTAAATCAAATCAGACTTCCGGCGATTACCATCGAGAAATGAATGCCACGAACTACATGAAATGGATGAAAGAAATGCTTCTGCCAAACTTGCCACCAAAATCTGTTCTTGTGACAGACAATGCATCCTATCACAACGTTCAGTATGATAAATGCCCTACTTTAACGCTCGCAAACAGGAAATTCAGAACTGGCTAACAGAGCACAACATACCTTACGGAAATGATATGCTCAAGACTGAACTTTATGAAATTATAAAGATCAATAAGCTTAGAACTAAGAGCTATATTCTGGACCGTCTTTTATATGAATACGGGCACACTGTTCTTCGCTTCATTAGAGACCCTTATTTCAAATGACTGGGGTATCATCATATTTGCCATGAAATAACATTACTACTACTGCTATAATAATAATAATAATAATAATAATAATAATAATAATAATAATAATAATAATAATAATATGAATGAACTTTTAGTTGGAAAGTTTTCTTAATGTTAATATAGACGTCGCTAACATTCCAAACTTCTGTTTCGTATAGATGTTCACGATTTTTTAGCTGTGCTACCAATTGTGCTATAGGAGCATTTAATCACACCAGGTTAAATCTCTAAGCAATTCGTCGCTCTTACGTGCAATATAAAAAGGAAACGCGACTATAAGCAATTGTCTGTTCAAGCGAGGGAATATATGGGAGTTGTGGGGATATTCATTGCATTATACGGTATATAGTATGATGTGAACATAGCGCTGATTACAAGCGTTAACGCTACTCGATTCCATTTTGTGATCAAAATATGGAAACGCTAGACCAACCTCAACAACATCTCACGTACTCTGGCGGCAGCTGCTTGGCACTCTGGCTCTGGAGATGGGTAGTTTGGCCTGTGAACTCCGCGGAGAGACTCGCACTCAAGTTTCTCATTAACTGCACCCAGAGCTGTTGTTTGATTGCGCGGGCTCTACCGGTACAGAACGCCATTACAGTAAACCCTCGAAGTCGTTGAGACGCAAAAATCGGACTTGGAATTTACCAGCAACTGGTAATTCAGAACTGCTAAATACAGTATTGCCGCATCACAAAATATTGTAAGACCCATTACTGCATGCAATTAACCTTGATTCAAAGTTTAAACTTTTCAAATGTCATGGAAAGGGCTATTTCCAAAATGTATCCAACAAGGTGCACTTACAGTATTCAGAAAATGCATTCGGATAACTCACCGACAAACATAACCTCAAGCAGAAATCTAAGCTGGCTCCCATGTGCAAGTGCTTTAATCATTAGATTACTGTATTGTATTCAACCCTCTACCCTTCAAGCCTCAGAGACATCTTCGAATGTTAAAAACTAACCTTAAATTACTAAGCAAGAAGGATAAGAGAGAAGAAAAAATTAAATAAGATGATCTGAATGAGAACCTTTTGTAAACACAGATTTATTGAAAAAATAAAAATAAATGCTAAACTTTGGCAAAGTAACACTCCTATACAAACTAACAACAAAAAATAATTTCGGACCATGTATTGATACATCACTCACTATATCATTCGGTTCATTTGAATTCTATTCAATTTACATAATTATGTATTATGAGGCACTCCTCACACCATCATTTGTTAGGAATTCACCAACCTAAATTACCAAACTAATGTTTCCAATTTGTCAACTCTGACTCTGAGATATCAACAACCTGGTTCATGAATTCAAAATCTCCTCTAAACACATCACTCGATTTTATTCCTATTACTTCTCATTTTCATTTTACCAACCTTACTTTTCTCTACTACTTCCATTTTATAAAACAATTCAATTTCCATCATCTCTAGTTAACACCACATTTCAAAAAAAATAATAAACTATTAATGAAATTAACCATCATTACATCCATTAGTTCGTCAGAGTGACCTTCGAAATTCAAAATATGAATTCAAAAACCTTCATCCATTTATTCCTGAATCGATCAATCTGCATTCACTTTCCATACTTTCAAATTATTCAGTTATTGAATTATGAACCTTGTAATTATAATTCTGAAATCATTTACTTTATTACAATATTCCATCATGAAATTATGAAGCTGTATGAAATCATTAAACCCAACATCCGTTGTATAATTCGTGAACTCCTCGTTTTATTAAATCAAATTAATTAAATTATTATTCATTTAATTTGAGGTTGTCACCATTATTAAAGTTATTACATCTGGAATCGTCAAAAATTATTCAATTATTTTTGTGAAACCCAAGAATTACTGAATCCACAGATTTGTTAAAATCATATAATTATTGTTTCAATACTTTATGAAATCATTCCTACTATTATTCAAAACCGAAAAATATCTAACTCATACTTTCCTGTAACATCCTCCACTCCTATATTCCCAATAATACGGAACGCGACCGAATCGACAGTAACCCCTGACATGAATAAATTAACTTAATATTCTGATTCATTATCAAACAAAAATATCTCGCACATACATAATCAGCTGTTTCCATAATACGTAAAATATACTCCAACTCTGTAGCAAAGAGCCTATACTAATATCATAAACCACAAACTTATTCTACACTGATTCTAAGACAATAGGACAGAACCACATTGTCGCAATAAATCAACCATAATTGAAATGAAGTCACACATCGACAAGAAATTATGCAACTGCAAACCAGAATTTGCATTGCCAAACATAGTAAACATATAATACAATGAAGCATATACAACATCAGTCAAATAAATAATCACAGGAAAATCATGATCATTGACCTGGCCGGGCATCAAACTCCGACCCTCAGCTCCGCATCATTACAAAGACCTATCATTCTGTACATCACAATGAACTGTCTCGAAGTATATCTATCATTTTAATCTCAATGTGCTGTCCTAAATTCCTCATGTCGATCTATATTATGAATGACATTAATTCTTTACTTTAAGACCCTAACAACGCTGTTTGAACACCTCTAATACACATATCCAGTTGACACCGGCGACTATCTTATCTCGCGCCTCTCATCTGTTTACCTCAATAACACGCCATTCATAACCAACAGCACCAAATTAATATCTCTCTCTCCCCACTTTAATGAACTCATATGTTTCCTCAAATCAACTTTCGTATTACTGCTTCTCTGAGCTAACAATAACCACCATTTATGAGCATTCACCGCTTTCAATACACATTATTTGCTCCATTTATCACGTGTTTAATTTCACACTCCTCGCAACTTTCAGTATATTAAGATACACATATATCACTTGGCCGTTACTGATTCCCATATTACTGCACCTCATTGGTTCGACTCCTGCTACTGGCATGTGTGTCTTAAAGGTTCTACTTCGAAACTAGACTCACTAAACCTCGGATAAAATATATATGAAGAATATCTATTCCCTACAGCACATTTCGTCTACTAGTTAAAACTCAGGTTACTTACTGATGAAATAAACTCTAAAATTTCACTGTAATGTGCCTGGATAGCCAAGGTTCGTATCTTCTCGGTCAATGAAACTTTGCTCGATGATCTTGATATCATGCAACATGCTATACTAAGCTATTTAATTCGCATGACTACAAAAATTATACTGAATGCCTCCTATATCACTTCAAATATTCACACACACGCTGATATCTTTATTAGAAGATCGCGCACTAAAGAAAAACCATATTTCACACACGCATATATCACTATAGAAGATCATATTTATACACCTGTTATCTTATTATTTAAGATCATATTCAACACACGCATATTATTTACATATTCACTCCCAGGCATCAGTATGAAAATTACGCCCTATAACTCTAACTATCCTTGCTACAGTGAAAGTAAAAAAAATGAACATCATGCACAAAATTAATTATATGTTAACAGCTAATCATGCATAAGCCAGATATAGTAAATCAGGGGTACTTATCGAATTCGGCGACGTTCCATACTCAGCTCCACTGCCTCATGATTTCAGGTCGGCCCCATGATGAGAATTAAGCCATCATATTGGCGACCTTAGCATGCGAACCAGTGCCATTCTCGATACCCATGTTCTTCATTCTTGCAGATTTTAATGTTTCACACGTCTTCACATATTTCACACTAAAATGCACAAACACATGCATAAACAACTTATAATAACACATTAAACACTTTTTTACACCAATAATATATACTTTGACTCTGCTATTTCACGATTATCAGCACGCGGCACTGCCATGCGTCTGTATACCGATATCGTTCCGGTCTTCCCTGCTTTATCAAAGTTAATATTACGAGATTATCTTCCCAATTTCTATAAGATTTTCACCATTATCTAGCTAAAATGAAATCTATCGGATCCCGTTGTATCCTCTCGACAGTTATAATCATCAGACTGAGAAATGCTCAAGATCGTTAGTCCGCATCGGACACCATGCGCCTTTCGTCCGGTCCATTCAACATCACGCAGCAGAGTGAGTTCTTCCAAGCGGCACGCGGCTTCTCCCTGCACACTAGCTTCCGGGTACGGAGTTCGGGGAACCCAATCGTTAGTGGTGCAATATCCTGTCATGCATGACTGCATTTATTGGTTACGATAGATCATTAGGAATATGTCTTCTTTAATTCTCGTCCACAGGAGAACTTAACTTTGATTCCACACTGTCCCTCGGTAGATTTAGTTAATTTTGGAGGGCATTCATACGGGCGTCCATGTTAAATTTTCCCCCATCACTTGGAACTTGCTGCGCTCGTATTCGCTACTCAGAAATGTTGCCAACTTATGATCTGAGTACCTCGATCACACACCTCTCTCATGATATCGTAGAATGTTCCATGTCTTCCATATTACGTCATCAAATGACCCTGACACGTGAACCTTAGCTCCAAGCTTGGGCAAGCAAAATTGCACCATATATCCGAACTCTAATGTAACTGTAATCCATTTCCCTGTACCTTTCTATAATTTACGATATTTTAAGACAATGATATGGACCATTTGGGTTCAGTATGCATTTCATATTCCCTGTACTTGCACGGAAAGTGCCCGATGACCTTCAAACGTTGTGGCTTATCACAGTTTTCTATGATGAGGGGATAAAGTCTCTCGCTTCCGTGTGCATTGTAACACAGCACAATGACTTCCCGGCTGGCACTTCTCTCCGTTTGGGCTCGGAATTAACAGATACATTGCAGTTTCATAGACATTGACAATATCGTTCGCTGCGTGCTAATTGATTATATGAACTGTCGGCACAGCCAGTGCCTGCAACGTGATATTGTGGCATTCCTTAAAACGCTCAATACAAAATAATTACGATTTCACTCGAACATACTAATATGAAGCACAATGTAGGCGCGCCAAAGTAAGTGAAAGTGTGGAAAGCTACCGTGCACGATCCGGAAGACGCGTTCTATGACACGGATACGTATTGAATTTACGTTACTCTGTATAGTACTATTTTTTATATGTAAAGGCAGTCTTTAATTAAATTTGTGTTAAATTCATGTGCACTGGTTGCTGACTACCTTTATTCGTTTGTGTCTCGGAGTGTTCAGAAAACAATCACAGAATTTATCAAAAAATAAATTCGAGAAGATAATGTACCGGTACAGGGTAAAATTTGAAATGCTGAAAACTTCTTACACGTACGTGTAATTTATATCATAACTTCACGTAAGTATACCGTATTTTCCCGCATAATTAACGCCCTTGCATAATTTACGCATCCCAATATTTTTCGGTACAAAGTGGGGAAAACGAGAAGTTCATGTATATGACGCACCCACTTCTTCGAATATCCACCATGCAGCTCCGGATACTAGTAGGTAATATGGATGGTTCGGGCGCCTCCACCTCCACCGGCACCCAGGGGCCCGCTCCTCCTCCTCCTCCCGAGGGACCTTCCCAGGGGCCCGCTCCTCCTCCTCCTCCCGGGGGGCCTTCCCATGGGCCCGCTCCTTCTCAGCCAGGGGCCTCTTCTACAGTGCTGCCAACTTAACCTTACTAGCGCGAGATTTGAATAGGTAAACAAATCCACGTTCTTTTTGAAAGCCACGTACTTTTGACAGACAACAACGCATCGCTAAACTCACTGCTGCCATCTCGACGGGCCTAAATCACAGTGCTGCCAACTTAACCTTACTAGCGCGAGATTTAAATCGGTAAAGGAAGCCACGTGCTTTTTTGACAGCTCCCATCAGCCATCTTGCATCACAAATCTTAGTGCTGCCCTCTTTAGCTACATATCTTTGAAATGTGGTGGCGGATAATTTGAAAAATGCTTTTGGACAGCAGCCATCTTTAATCAAGAGAGCACCGTGCTGCCCCCTTTAGCTAGATACCTGTGGTGGTAGGCAATCCACCATAACAGCAGCCATCTTTAATCAAGAGAGCACCGTGCTGCACTCTTTACCTTTGAAATGTGGTGGCGGACAATTTGAAAAATTCTTTTTGACAGCAGCCATCTTTAATCGACAGAGCACCGTGCTGCACTCTTTAGTTGAAATGTGGTGGCAGGCAATTCCACGTGACAGCAGCCATCTTTCATCAACAGATCACAGTTCTGCACTCTTTACTTTTGGAATGTGGTGGCGGACAATTTGAAAAATGCTTTTTGACAGCAACCATCTTTAATCGCTAGAGCATCGTGCTGCACTCTTTAGTTAAAATGTGGCGACAGGCAATTACACGTGACAGCAGCCATCTTTAGTCAAGAGAGCACCGTGCTGCCCTCTTTAGCTAAAATGTGGTGGCGGCAAATTCTACGTGCTCTTACAAACTCACGTGCTAGCTGTCATTCACCATCTTGCGTCACAAACCTCAGTGCCGCACTCTTTAGCCAGATACCCATGAAATGTGGTGGCGGATAATTTTTAAAAATTCTACACCAGCCATCTCTCAACGCTAATTGCACAAGATGGTGGCTATACATGACTCCTTAAGGGTGCTTACGCAAGATGGCTGCTATACATAGGTTCTTATGATTCTCCCTTGGGATGCTTGAGTTAGATGGTGGCTATACATGGCTCCTTATGAGACGCCCTAGGGTTGCTTGCGCAAGATGGTGGCTGCTCTTATGAGACGGCTTAAAGGTGCTTGCACAAGATGGCTTGAGACTCCCTAAGGATGCTTGCGCAAGATGGCGGACATAAGATGACAGCTATACACGACTCCTTATGAGACGCCTTAAGGGTGCTTGCGCAAGATGGCTGCTGCTCTTATGAAGAAAGCTAGCCTAGAGGCTAACGTGCCGTGCTACTTCGATTACGGCTTAAATGCAAAATGTTAAATATCTCGAAAACGGTGCATCGTAGAGAAAAACGGACAAATTTTTTTCCGCCTACTAGCCAGGGTCGCAGTAAGAGGAACATGATAGCATAAGAAAAACATAGTCTAATAATGAGATCAACGGTTCGGTTCCTACATAGGCCCTTTGGCATCTGCTCTGTTTTAGCTTGTATTGAAGCAATTTTTGTAACATGATCAGATCTAGCTATGGTATGAGAGTATAACGTGCCGTTCTGGTTCGATTCATTACATTTGAGGCTTAAATGCAAAATGTTAAATATCTTGAAAACGGTGCATCGTAGGGCAAAACGGGCAAATTTTTTCTACCTCACACGTAAGTTCGCAGTATCAGGAACATGTTATCATAAGAAAAAGTAGTCTAATAATGAGATCAACGGTTCGGTTTCTACTTAGGCCCTTTGGCATTGGCGGCTATCTAATTCTACAAGATGGCGACTGCTCTTATGAGACAGCTTAAGGGTGCTTGCACAGGATGGCTGGAGACGTCCTAGGGATGCTTACGCAAGATGGCGGACACAAAATGGTTGCTCTACATGGCTCCTTATAAGACGGCTTAAGAGCGCTTTTACAACATGGCTTGAGACACCCTAGGGGTGCTTGCGCAAGATAGCAGCGACAAGATAGTGACTACACATAGCTCCTTATTGTGGCTACTCCTACCACTGGTCTTATACTTACATCTCCTTCACACAATATACATAACATTTGTTTGAGCGCCAGTTGCTTTTTTTAAGAAAAACAACAAAATTCGGTAGAGCATACCTCTTATATCAATTATCTCAAGGCGTGAGGTGATAAACTCACATATCTGGCAATATACAGGGATATGGATCAGGACATTATTAAATTACTGTTGCATTTCCACAATTGAGGATTGTACATGGAACTGGAATCACTTATTATAATTAAAAATAAAACTGAGTTTATGACTAAATTTACGTCACAATGAACAATCATTTACGTCTTTTAATTTAACAAAAGAAATATATCGTGAGATTTGCGGTACAAAGAAAAGGAAAATTTAATCTAAACAAAAAAAGCTATTGGCATGAACTTGAAGTGAGATGTGATATCGCCGCTGATTACACTCTTCTTCATGTTATGAATGCATAACATGTCTGATGCTTTAATTACCTGTTGTCTGCATACACCGCTGTTGAACTTGAAATTCTTGGGAAAACCTGTGAGTTGAAGTCGGGAGCCGTCTGCTGTAATCTTCTTATGTCACAAGGAGTTGGCCTACATACCATGTACGCGTGTAGGGAGCTCCAATGTAATTACGTCCACTCAATATATTTTAAATAATTGGAAAATATTATTGAAACATCTTGTGAAGTCCATCCTCACAAGAAGATGATGTTTCTTTATCAGCATAGTACCCGTCTCTGCTCGGATACAACCACCACTTGTAGACTTCCTCGATGATTACCTCTTCAAACACAACTCTTAGCTCTGACCATCACACTAAGACCACTTCTTCCATTTGATACATCAGACTGTTACATATGATCTGCACGATATCAACTGCTTATGAACTGAGTAAGAACAGAATAAGAACAGAATACCTCTCCCCACCGTCGCCTTGACTTTATATCACCTCGCGATGACGACTCATCTCCCCACTCACTGTTCATCCCTTCCACTTCCACATACAGTAGCTGGCGAATACTGACACTTGGTCGCAATCACGTGTCCACGCACTGATGTCATCAGTCATGTGTCGTCTAAGCGTACCCAAGCGGTCCAAGAATGACTATGCCGAATGCGTCACCGGGAAAACTCCTTGCACAGCTAAACATAGCCTCGATTGCAAAATACTATGCCAGCTCATCTAGCCAAAGTTACAAGCCACAGCATGACAATATGAAACCAACAAATCTCACTTACTACAATACAGAATAATTACAAATAAATTTCACTTAACCTATGATTAAATACAATAATATCCGTGATACCTACTTATTACAGTCTAAATGATGAGAAACAGAATATAAAATCTAATGAATAGGGTTAATAATAATAATAATAATAATAATAAATACAGAATGGAGTCTGTAACCCTGTTGTACGGTTACAGAACGCCTCCCTCATGAAATAATCGATGAAATGAATCGATTGATTCATGAAATATATACACAATCACCTGAAATCGAGTACACCATATATACATGTATAAAAATGCCCTTTACAAAATTGGGTACATAGTATCATCCATCTGGATGTTCGTTGTTACACATATAAAACATTGATCACTTATCATTTTCACTTTGATTATACAGTATTATTTACATACAGATTACATTTCTTTCTCACTTCTGTCGTTTCAAACGTTCATTGAGTGTTCAAAAGTAATTCTCGAAGACATTTCATTATATACACTGTCTCCAAGCACTGGAGTTTATTGCACTGCCGTGCTCACTTAATATCACAACACACGCTAATTTCACTGAAGTCCTGTTCGCAATGACAGCTTCATAAAACATGGTGAATTA
This sequence comes from Anabrus simplex, assembly GCF_040414725.1. NCBI lineage: Eukaryota > Metazoa > Arthropoda > Insecta > Orthoptera > Tettigoniidae > Anabrus > Anabrus simplex. The sequence continues at coordinate 11,654,525 of NC_090278.1, read as the reverse complement.
ACATAATAATGAAAATTAATCAACAAACTCACATGATATATTTCTTAAGATTTCTTATATTGTATGTGCCTACGATATTTCCTTCCTTGTCTTCTAATGAATAAGCACATTTCCCAATCCGTTTCACTACGGTGAAGTATCCCTGATATAACAAGAAAAACTTACAAAATTGACCAGCTTCTGCTGATGACGGAAGTGGCACTCTGAGTAAAACCTTGTCACCAAGTTCAAATTCATCCAATCTAGTCTTACAAAAATTATCATGCACAATCTTACCGTGTTATCCTTCTTAGGTATAATAAGTGGATTCAAATTAGGACTACATGATGGTTCAATTATATTATAATCTAGCATAATGTCAATCTGCTCTTCAACAGCGCTAGCGTATTTTAACGGAATGGGATATTTCGGTCCTACAAAAGTTGAGTTATCAATAACATTAAATTTGTGTTCGTAAAGATGTGTTCTACCAGGCCGATCGCTAAAAACATCACTATGTGATATCAATAATTCACACAATTCGTCCTTCTGACTTTCCGCTAAATTACATTTCTCCACTGTCTCATACAATTCATCTCTAGAATCTCTCTGTATGGACACATGGCAGACATCAATATTTTTCCTAATATTAGGAATTTCACAAGATCCTTCCGTACTAGAACACACTTTATTCGCACTAATTTCTGACAAAACATCATATGGTAAACTGACTTCCCTGCTACTCTTTCCCCAAATAAGATTGACATTACACAGATCAAAATTTAATTTAGCCTTGTGACACGTTAACCAGTCGGTACCTAAAATAACGGCATAAACTAAATTAGGCACAACTAAGCATGGTTGGAAAATACATTCTCCACTTATGCTAATGGGGACAGCTATTTGTTTATTCACTCTTTGAGACTTGTTTCCAACAGCTGTTACGATGAACGTATTCCTAACTGGAATTTCCGCTACCTCATACTTCTCTCTTAAAACTTCCTCATACAGCTTGGAATTTACACATGACTTCTCACTACCAGAGTCCAACAAAATCGTAACTTTTCTGCCCCATATCAGCAGTTCAATCGTCGGTGTAACAGTAACACTACTTAAATTATCCTCATTACATAATATAAGATCAATTAACAAATCTTGCCTTATATCTAAATTTAAATTACACTTATAAAATTTATTGTTTACGATTAGGTCGTCACTTAAAACAGTTGAATTATTGCTACTTAGGTCACAATCATGTTCACTTACAACTATAGGCTGGTCGACATTAACATACTTATCTACCTTATATGTGAACTCACCATTTACGGACTGTCTCAGTGACCTGTTTATACAGTCCGTTGCGCGTTTAAAGTACTAGGTTCGGTTACGACTTGTTGGTTACACACCTCAGTCGGCCTCCCCTGTTGCCTATTTCCTCTAGCGTCATTATTATTATTATTATGGCCTGTATTCTCTCGCCTCCCAGCTTCTGGTTGATTACCATAATCACGCCTCCCAGTCCTGAAATTTTCCGAACTATTCTGATAATTTCTCTCCCTGTGGAAATTATTATTAGGTCTCTCCTGATATTCTCTTCTGTAGTTACGATTATTCATAGTCCTGTCCTGATTATTAGATTGGTTACCCCTTCCTTCTACATTCCTATTTAGTGTCCTATTATTATTCAAGCTACTACCTAAAGCATCAAAACTTTCCAACAAAATCTCCATTTCCTTAATAGTCTCCACTCTTTGCATACAAACAGCTTCTCTTATTCTATCGGGATAGTGCTTAGCCATAAGTCTAACTATATCAGCCTCAGGTCCAATACATTCTAAATTTCTCCACACCAAAACATGAGCCAAAAAATATTCAGTCATTCTAACACCCTCGTTAGAATTATACCTGCCAAACATTACTCTCTCTCTCTCTCTACTCTGAACACCTTCACTCCAAAATTTAGCCACGAATTTCTCCTTAAATTCAGTTAGACTAGACATCGAGCTTTTATATACTTGAAACCAAGACTTAGTCTCTCCTACGAAAGCATTAGATAAGATCTCCAATACAGTTTCCCAGCTAATAATATTGTCTCTTAATTGAACAGAAAATTTCTTCTCTACTACTCTCATAAATTCCATCGGGTTAAATTCTTTCCCAGAAAACTTAGGTAAGTCATGATCTCTAGTGATTAAACCATTATTTACAATTATTTCACGTACATTTCTACTATCACGCACTTCTTTCTGGAGTACTCTCTGGCAACTCAGAAATTTTTCTTCCAATGTTTCCTCAGCTTTTTCTTCAATTTTTCTTAACTTCTCCTGTAATTTTTCTTCCGATTCTCTCACCTTCTGTGATAATGATTGTTGTTCACTCTCTAGATCACCTACTTCTCCAAGTTTTCTTTCCACATGTTCTACCCTACTAATACATTTCCTAGTTTCTTGCCCCACTGTATTGGTTATCTTTTCAAACCTTTCTTCTACTAACTCATTGATTTCTCCTTTATTAGACTCGATCTTGGCACTTAATTCATCAATCTTATGCCCTTGTTTGATGCATGTCTCACTAACTTGCTCTATTTCCGTATGGAGATTGCTCCGACCCAATTCCATCTCAGCTCTGATGTCACTACACTCCCTATTTACCTTACTTTCTAAATTATTAATTTGCTTACTTATTTCTAACACCTTATGATCTATCTTATTACTAACATCATCGATCTTCTTATTAATACTAATACCCTGAGCTTCAATTTTCTCACTAATGACCGCTTCAATTTTCTCACTCATAATATTATTCTGAGATTCAATTTTCTCACTAATAACCGTTTCAATTTTCTCACTCATAATATTATTCTGAGATTCAATTTTCTCACTAATAACCGTTTCAATTTTCTCACTCATAATATTATTCTGAGATTCAATTTTCTCACTAATGACCGTTTCAATTTTCTCACTCATAGCATTATTCTGCTCAGTCATTTTGGACATCAGCAAATTAAATAAACCCAGGTCAATCACCCCTTTACTTTGATCTTGCGTGACAGCATTTTCCTCAGTTTCTACTATTTTCTGACTTTCAGCAGGTCCCACCTTAGTCACCAACTTCCTATTTATGTTACCACCTTGGATTTCCTTGGACACAATAACCTCAGCCTCATCACCTGACTGCATATTGCTATCCTTGTCCATCTTCGGTTTCCTACTAATTTTTCGCGATCTCAAAGCTATTTCCCCTTGCAATTCCTCTGACATTACCCCTTAAATACAAACTTCAACAAAATAACCTTCCTAACATTACTCGGTGAATTTAACATGTGCGTACTCATTAAAAGAACTGATCCATGTATATTGCCATTCAGAAACACTTTTTTTTGAACCTTTCGAGTCCCACGTTGCTGGCGACACGTTGTGGCTACTCCTACCACTGGTCTTATACTTACATCTCCTTCACACAATATACATAACATTTGTTTGAGCGCCAGTTGCTTTTTTTAAGAAAAACAACAAAATTCGGTAGAGCATACCTCTTATATCAATTATCTCAAGGCGTGAGGTGATAAACTCACATATCTGGCAATATACAGGGATATGGATCAGGACATTATTAAATTACTGTTGCATTTCCACAATTGAGGATTGTACATGGAACTGGAATCACTTATTATAATTAAAAATAAAACTGAGTTTATGACTAAATTTACGTCACAATGAACAATCATTTACGTCTTTTAATTTAACAAAAGAAATATATCGTGAGATTTGCGGTACAAAGAAAAGGAAAATTTAATCTAAACAAAAAAAGCTATTGGCATGAACTTGAAGTGAGATGTGATATCGCCGCTGATTACACTCTTCTTCATGTTATGAATGCATAACATGTCTGATGCTTTAATTACCTGTTGTCTGCATACACCGCTGTTGAACTTGAAATTCTTGGGAAAACCTGTGAGCTGAAGTCGGGAGCCGTCTGCTGTAATCTTCTTATGTCACAAGGAGTTGGCCTACATACCATGTACGCGTGTAGGGAGCTCCAATGTAATTACGTCCACTCAATATATTTTAAATAATTGGAAAATATTATTGAAACATCTTGTGAAGTCCATCCTCACAAGAAGATGATGTTTCTTTATCAGCATAGTACCCGTCTCTGCTCGGATACAACCACCACTTGTAGACTTCCTCGATGATTACCTCTTCAAACACAACTCTTAGCTCTGACCATCACACTAAGACCACTTCTTCCATTTGATACATCAGACTGTTACATATGATCTGCACGATATCAACTGCTTATGAACTGAGTAAGAACAGAATAAGAACAGAATACCTCTCCCCACCGTCGCCTTGACTTTATATCACCTCGCGATGACGACTCATCTCCCCACTCACTGTTCATCCCTTCCACTTCCACATACAGTAGCTGGCGAATACTGACACTTGGTCGCAATCACGTGTCCACGCACTGATGTCATCAGTCATGTGTCGTCTAAGCGTACCCAAGCGGTCCAAGAATGACTATGCCGAATGCGTCACCGGGAAAACTCCTTGCACAGCTAAACATAGCCTCGATTGCAAAATACTATGCCAGCTCATCTAGCCAAAGTTACAAGCCACAGCATGACAATATGAAACCAACAAATCTCACTTACTACAATACAGAATAATTACAAATAAATTTCACTTAACCTATGATTAAATACAATAATATCCGTGATACCTACTTATTACAGTCTAAATGATGAGAAACAGAATATAAAATCTAATGAATAGGGTTAATAATAATAATAATAATAATAATAATAATAAATACAGAATGGAGTCTGTAACCCTGTTGTACGGTTACATTATGAGACAGCCTAGGGGTGCTCGCACAAGATGGCGACTACTCTTATGAAGAAAGCTAGCTTAGAGGCTACTGCGCAAGATGACGGCTGCTGTTATGAAGAAAGCTAGCTTAGAGGCTACTGCGCAAGATGACGGCTGCTGTTATGCATGCGGTGGAGGGCAATTTGTGACGGCCCTCATCTTTAATCAACAGAGCATCGTGCTGTTATCTTTAGTTGAAATGTGGTGCTGGGTAATTAAAAAATCTTCATGCTTTCTTAACAGCTGCGATCTTTAAACAATAGCGATTATACGTAAGCTGTTAAGGCCTCTTCCTATGTCAAGGCATTGCTCTATCGAACATGTTTAAACCTCCATTGCGAAGGCAAGAGTGTGCAGCGATAACATTATTGTGCATGTTTAGATTTGCGAAACGTAACAAGACTAGAATCGATGTCGTTAACCTCAAGATGTGATCGGGGCATTGATTGATGTTTTCAGAACACTACATAAGTGATTAAGACTAGAATCGAACACCGTACTCGATACAACATGTGTTTAGAACATGTTAGGGGATACCTGAAGATCAGATTACAAAAAGTAATGAAGAATAGAATCGAACACTGTACTCGATGTCGTTAACTTCAACATGTGATTAGAACATTGATTGATGTGTTCAGAACAATATGACTTTTTCTCTACCTCCTCCTCCTAGGGCTAAAGGGCTAAAGGGCTAATGGGAAAAAGAGCTAATGGGCTAAAGGGCTAAAGGGCCAAAGGGCTTCTCTACTACCTTACCACGTCCTTCTCCTTCCGGAAGGAGTTAACTGAAGTAGGCACATTTTTAACACCCTCATCGATCGCTATCAGCAAGAACGCTTCTAGTTCGTTAAGTGTAGAAAATTAATCTTTATTGGTGAATGATTTTATGTTCAGAACAAGGAATGGAACTCGAGGGTCACATCTTATCGGAATTACCTAATAATAAAATCCCCGAGGTGCGATGTGTTGCGTTTTCTTCTAACAGAAATCAGCAGTGAGGTTAACGATGTTCTGTTGTTGGATTTTAAATTCCGCGCTACAACATGCATAAGTTGGCAGCCTTGAGGTTTAGCTCCGTAAAGATGGTGGCAGTGAGGTTAGCGATGTTCTGTTGTTTGATTTTAAATTCCGCGCTACAACATGCATAAGGTGGCAGCCTTGAGGTTTAGCGTCGTAAAGATTGCGGCAGTGAGGTTAGCGATGCTCTATTGTCCTTCGAAGTGAGGTTAGGGTCCGTCAAGATGACAGCTGTCAAAAACGCACGTGGCTTTGTTTACCAACGAGTGCACGTGGTCGTGACGTCACGGTCACGTAATCAATTCTTAGCTCCACGTTGTTAAGAGCAGCATTAGGATTAGCTATGTTTAAAAAATCTTGGGAACATAGCAGCAGTAAGAACAGCAATGTTCAAAAGCAAGTACACATCAGCTATCGATAATGCATGCATCAACCATCGTACTAAACTCCTTCTACTAGAGCGTGCGGCAATAACTATATGTAAAAATCTTGTGAACATAGCAAAGTTTTATCCACGAAGGCGTGGACTTTGACCTTCGCAACCTGACGTAGCATACCGCGTAACCGTGACGTCACGACCACGTGCACTCGTTGGTAAACAAAGCCACGAGCGTTTTTGACAGCTGTCATCTTGACGGACCCTAACCTCACTTTGAAGGACAATAGAGCATCGCTAACCTCATTGGCGCCATCTTTACGGCGCTAAACCTCAAGGCTGCCACCTTATGCATGTTGTAGCGCGGAATTTAAAATCCAACAACAGAACATCGCTAACCTCACTGTCACCATCTTTACGGAGCTAAAACTCAAGGCTGCCACCTTATGCATGTTGTAGCGCGGAATTTAAAATCCAACAACAGAACATCGTTAACCTCACTGCTGACTTCTGTTAGAAAAAACGCAACTCATCGCACCTCGGGGATTTTATTATTAGGTAATTCTGATAAGACGTGACCCTCGGGTTCCATTCCTTGTTCTGAACATAAAACCATTCACCAATAAAGATTAATTTTCAACACTTAACAAAGTAGACGTGTTCTTGCTGATAGCGATCGATGAGGGTGTTAAAAATGTGCCTACTTCAGTTAACTCCTTCCGGAAGGAATAGGGCGTGGTAAGGTAGTAGAGGAACCCTTTGGCCCTTTAGCCCTTTAGATCATTAGCTCTATCGTGATATTGGAAGAACAGTCAAGTAAACATACTAGTCTCGTTTCTTTTCTATTTATTATTGTTATCAAAAAATCTAAAAATCTAAGATATAACACTTATGACACAATGATATTAAATAAAGATATAAAACATAGCACAGTCCAAAGAATGATCTTGAGTAGTGTCTGTCAATTCCCAACATTCTCCCCACCCTGGTCAACCTCTAGGGGGATGACCAGCTGAATTGGTCGGGCTATTTTATGTCCCTGTGGGGTTCGAAGAATCACAGTCCTTATCTTCTGGTCCCTTTCTTCTAGTAACCTCTCTATTCTTGCCCTTTTCCACAATTGGCGTGGTCGTCCAACTTCTTGAATCAACGCCAGATCTCCGGGTCGAAACTCGATGGATCTCCCAGACACACCTCGAGCTTCATGAAAACTCTTAAGTTCTAAGAGGTACTCCTTGGTCCATCTTCTCCAAAAGTCGTCTGAAAGTTTTTGTCTCAGTCTGAATTCTCTTATCAAGGCAAGTCTGGTAGTCGGTTCTGGTCCTGTTGGCACGGTCATGAGTCCTTCACCAACAAGAAAGTGTGCCGGCGTCAGGGGTTCAGCGTCATCTCCATGGGAGATCGGTCTTGAATTTATCGCAGCTTCAATATTGACTAGAGTGGTGTTAAGCTGTTCTTCTGTAAGTCTTGATAGTCCCAGCACCTTTCTTAGGCATCGCTTAACTGTGCCTACCATTCTCTCCCACCATCCTCCCCACCAAGCTGCCCGTGGGGCGATGAACTTCCAAGTTATACCGTCTTTGGCGAGGAATCGATGGGTCTCCGAAGATGACAGTGCCTTCCAAAGTTCCGACAGTTCTGAATTGGTAGCCTGAAATGTCCTTGCGTTGTCTGTATATATAGTATGTGGCAGTCCACGCCTACCAGCAAACCTTTGAAGGGCCATAAGGAATGTGTCAGTGGTCATACTGGAGCATAACTCTAAATGCACCGCACGTGTAACAGCACAAGTGAATAGCGCTATGTAAGCCTTTTCCATCGTCATGCCTATTTTGATATAGAGGGGACCGGCGAAGTCTATCCCGGTAACTGCAAAGGGTTTCGACGGTCTCACCCTATCCGCAGGTAGTGGAGCTTCGATTTGCTGCCCTCTAGGGTTCTTTATGATTCTGCATGGGAGGCAGGCGTGCAAGACCCTCTTAACAGTTTGACGAGCTCTAAGGATCCAGAACTCTTTTCGGAGCTCCGACAGGATTACCCGAACTCCAAAATGATGTAGTCTTATGTGTGTTTGCCGAATGAGTAGATACGTGAATCGATGAGAGCCGTCTAGAAGTATTGGGTGCCGTCGCTCCTTAGCGAGGTCCGCACAGTGCAATCGACCCTCGAGGCGGAGGAGTCCGCCTTCAATGAAGGGGTTGAAGGGTCCTATTTTGGATTCTTTAGGAATTGGTCGACCGTCTTGGAGTGCTTGAAGTTCTAGTGCAAAACATTCTCGTTGAACAGCTCCTATCCAGTATCTACGTGCCTTTGCGAGCTCCACCGCTGTTAGTTCTCCTGTAAGCTTCTCTCGATTGCGGGTGTTGTGTGTAAAGCGAAGAATCCAACCAGTAATACGCATCAGTTTCCAGTAGGAACTGAACTTCGAACTGTCTATAACGCTGGAATATGTGGTCGTTGTCATTACATGTTTTATGTTTCTCTTCTTCTCCTCGGGAAGTTGCTCGCTTGGGGTTTGAGCACCAGATGGCCAACATTCCTCACGATGTGCAAGCCATGTGGGTCCATTCCACCACTTGCGCTCATTCCGTATCTGGTCACCACGAAGTCCTCGTGTAAGGTGGTCAGCCGGGTTCTCATGTCCAGGGCAATGCCTCCACTGACTTGGAGTTGAGTACGATTGAATCTCCGTTACTCTGTTGCAGACGAAGGTTTTCCATCTGTTTCGGTTACTGTGTATCCAACCCAAGGTGACAGTAGAATCCGTCCATAGTATTGCCTGAGTGATATCGTGGCCTGTAGCTGCACAGAAATAGGACAGTAATCGTGCTCCCACTAGCGCTGCTAGTAGTTCGAGCCTTGGCAAGGTTACCTTCTTGATCGGGGTGAGCCTGTTCTTGCTGCAGGCCAGATGGACGAGTACGTTGCTTCCCTCGTTCGTGCGAATATACAAAACCGCCCCATATGCCCTTTCTGAAGCATCACAAAATACGTGGATCTGAACCTTGCCCGCCGTTGAAGTGGCTAGCCACCGCGGAATTTGTATGCGTGAAAGAGAGGATAAGTAGGATGTCCAAGTGTTCCATGATGCTCCGATATCAAGGGGTAGCAACTCGTCCCAGTCAATTCCCCTGTTCCACGTATCCTGGAATAACAGCTTACTGAGGAGGGATACTGAGGATAACAGTCCGAGTGGATCATAGAATCTAGCCGTAATCTGTAATAACTTCCTCTTGGTGATTGGTCCTTCAGGTAAAGCCTTGGTGATCTCCTCTGGGTTAATGTAAAGGTTATCCGTTTCTGTATTCCAGTAAACGCCTAGTACCTGCGTCTCTACGTTGGCGTCTTGACCTTCTGCTCTCCAGATGGCCTTTAGCGAGTCTGAATTAGTGGCCCATTTCGCTAGGTGGAAGTTCATCAATTTCATCAGTGCAGTAAGTTCGTAATACAGGGCAATCACACCATTGTCATTCTCTGCGACGGACACGAAGTCGTCCATAAAGGTATTGTCATCTATAAGGGATGCTGCAATAGGAAATGTCGTCTTGTATCTGTCGGCGAGTTCCCTCAGTGTTGCTGAAAGCAAGAACGGACTGCAAGTCAGGCCGAATGGGAGCCTAGTGAAACGATAGGTCACTACCTCGTCCGTCGTGTGGTAACTTCCGTTACTGTCCTGGGTGACCCTGTACCACAAGAATCTGGTCAAGTCCCTGTCATCCTCGTGCAAGATCAGCTGAAAAAATGCCTGTGTAATATCAGTAATGATGGCCATGGGATGTAGCCTGAATCGTAGTAGAATAGCCAGTGTCTCCGGTAACAGATTTGGACCTGCCTCTAAAGCATCGTTGAGAGACGGTGAGTTGGTTTCGTGAGAAGATGCGTCGAAAACTATTCTCCATTTTGTTTTTCCCAGTTTCTCCTTCTTTACAGCTTGGTGGGGGAGATAAAACGTGGTGTTCTTTGGATCTCCAGTAGGTGTGACTTCTATTTGTCCTTTCATGATATGATCCAGCATCTGGTTGTAGTACACCTCCTTTAGAGTGCTATTGTTTTGAAGTCTTTTGATCAAGTTATCAAATCGAAGTTCCGCGTTTATTTTGTTACTTGAAGGAAGAACATCCTGCTTTCTTGGTAGGCAGACCACTCTCCGGCGACCTTCAACGCGATAGGTTGCCTTGAATTCTTGAAGAATGGCAGAGTCTTTCTCAGTTAGGTCTCGATTTTGATTTGCAACTATTCCCATTGTCTCTAGATCCCAGAATTTTCTTAGTTCATCATCCGAAGGTGAGCTAGCTTGTCGAATGAAGTTCACAACAGTAGAATTCACACAAGTCCCTGATCGGCTTCCATTTAAGATCCATCCAAAAATTGTTGGAATCAGAACGATCGATTCAGATATTCGAATCGGTGAACCGTCCTTCACTATTTTCCAATATTGGTCACTGCCAATTAAGATCTCCACGGGCAGGTTTTCTTTCGAATCAGACCTAGGGTCTGCTAACTGCAATTTGCGTACGTGCGCCCAAGTTTTGATGTCTTGTGGAGCTGCTGGTTGAGGTGAGAGTGAGTGTGCACTTTCGTAAGCTTTCATGGAAACCGTAAAGTTGGTGTAAACTCCTTTCATACTGAACCTGACAACTCTGCGCTGACATGATGGGTAAGTCTGGGACTCAAATGTGCAAACAGTCAGTTCTCTTTTGTCGGTGGTTAGTAGCTGTAGGTCGTCTATCAGTGATCTTGATATAAATGTTGCCTGACTTCCACTGTCTAGTATACATCGAGTAAGTCGGCTTATCCCTGTAGGTCCAGTGATTCTTACTTGAGCTGTCTGCAAGAATGTGAAACCTGGTGTGGTGATATCTATTTTTCCTACAGAAGCTGTGTTGGCCTGATCTTCTGAGGTCTTGTGACTCCTTCCGTTGTCGCAAAGGGATTTATGGTGCGACTTCTTGCAGTTAGCACACTGTGCCTTTCCTTTCTTTCGACAATTGTACGCCGTATGCCCTCGATTGAGGCACAGGAAGCACCGGTTAGCTCTCTTCAGCCTCTCCTTTCGCTCCGTAACGTTTGTGATTTTCTTACAGTCCTGAGCCCAGTGACCTCTTGATTCACAAAAGACGCAAAATGGTTCCGGCCCCTTAACCTCTTTTCCTGCTAAGCCTTTAGGATCGGCACGGACGTGAAAAGCTTCCGCCGTAGGGGGGTAGCTTGATGATATGGAGGTTTCACCACGAATCTTTTGTGTAGTAAGCGCTCCGTCAACTTCCTCACCGAGAAACTCCATTAGTTTGAGGATGTTACCCTCCGAAAGGTCTTTTCGCTTTGCGTGAATGATCCAGCGACGGCATATATCGTCTGGAAATGCTCGGAGGATCTTCGGTGCAAGTACTCGGCCATAGGCGTTCACATCTTCCCCGAGAGCGCGCAGAGCTTGAATGCGGCGATTGCAGTCAATAAACGTAGAATTAAGTGCGTTCGGTGTGGCAAACTGGATGGGCTTAATACATTCTATGTAGTCCAAGTGGGCCTGTATGATTCTATTCTTGTCGCCGTAGCGAGCTTCAAGAATTTTCTTAGTCTCTTCATAAGTCTCGGCCGTCACTGCGATGCCGTCAATCAAGTGCCTCGGTTCCCCCTCTAAATAACCCCTCAGAAATACATGTTTATTAATAGTAGAGAGTGACGTGTCCTTATCGATTGACTGTTCGAACTGTTCCCAGAAACGTGCCCATGTTTCTATATTACCTGAGAAGGGTTCTAGTCTTATTGGGGGGAGTCTTAACGTGGTTGAGGGAACAGCTGAGGCAAGTGTTGGTACCGTCTGTGTGTTCGTGAGTCTAAGATTCGACATCGCGCTTTCAAGATTTTTCTCCATCCCATGTGAAATGCGAATGATAGCACGCTTGGCGTTCTCTATATATTCCTCACATGTACTTATGTCATCAGCGTACGCGGTGTCATCCAGGAGGTCGTGAACCTCATCGTCCAGGGCTCTTAATTTATCCAAAGTCTCTTGTAACCTATCCTTACAGTACTCGTAATCCTCGGGAGAGGTAGACTCAGTAAACTCGTGTGCTTTCTCCACGAGACGTGTGATGTTTGCCCTTTCCCTAGCACGTCTTCTTTTCAATTGGTGTAGTCGTGTGTTCGCGTTACCGCCTTCCATACTGGACCTCTAGACGTGAATTTGCTATAGTAAAATAGTGTATTTGATAGGGACTTCGTAATAGCGTGGGAAATATTTCGTTACTTGATCTATTATTAATCGTACTCCGATGTATTGCGACGTAGTTCAAGGAAAGCCAGCAGATGGCAGCACTGGTCACTTAGTCGTGCGTGACATCTTCTCCAAGTGACGTAAATAAACAATATGGCTACCCTTCCAGCTTAACCAATAAACTATCTATGCGTTTGCACTACAAATACTACTTATACCCCTTTTTTATCGTACTATGCTTTATGCGGTATTGGGAAGTTCCTTAAGTATTTCAGATATTAACAGGAACAAAATTACATCTGAGAAATGTTACCGTACGTTGATGGCTTGGCGTGATAGGTTTTATTTCCACGGCAGCAATTTTTCCGTAGTCTCCTTACGGAACGTGTAGTAAACCAATGATTACCTATTTAGTCTCTAGTATATTGCCTTCGCGCTGGAGTGTAGTTCTTCCCGGGTTTCCGGCACCAAAATTATATCGTGATATTGGAAGAACAGTCAAGTAAACATACTAGTCTCGTTTCTTTTCTATTTATTATTGTTATCAAAAAATCTAAAAATCTAAGATATAACACTTATGACACAATGATATTAAATAAAGATATAAAACATAGCACAGTCCAAAGAATGATCTTGAGTAGTGTCTGTCAATTCCCAACAAGCTCTTTTGCCCATTAGCCCTTTAGCCCTTTAGCCCTAGGAGGAGGAGGTAGAGGAAAAGTCCTTTTGTTCTGAACACATCAATCAATGTTCTAATCACATGTTGAAGTTAACGATATCGAGTACAGTGTTCGATTCTATTCTTCATTACTTTTTGTAATCTGATCTTCAGGTATCCCCTAACATGTTCTAAACACATGTTGTATCGAGTACGGTGTTCGATTCTAGTCTTAATCACTTATGTAGTGTTCTGAACACATCAATCAATGTCCCGATCACATCTTGAGGTTAACGACATCGATTCTAGTCTTGTTATGTTTCGCAAGTCTAAACATGCACAATAATGTTATCGCTGCACACTCTTGCCTTCGCAACGCAGGTTTAAACTTGTTCGATTGAGCAACGCCTTGACATAGGAAGAGGCATTAACAGCTTACGTATTACCGCTATTGTTTAAAGATGACAGCTGTTAAAAATCATGAAGATTTTTTAATTACCCACCACCACATTTCAACTAAAGATAACAGCACGACGCTCTGTTGATTAAAGATGAGAGCTGTCACAAATTGCCCTCCACCGCATGCATAACAGCAGCCGTCAGTAGTATAATAGACGGGTTCTGCGGCCTCCTCCTCCTCCGGCTCTCGGAAGAGGCCTCCTCCTCAGCCAGTGGCCTCTCACCTCCACCTCAGCCAGTGGCCTCCCAGTGGCCTCCTCCACCTCAGCCAGAGGCCTCTTCCAGTGCTGCCAACTTAACCTAACTAGCGCGAGATAAACAAAGCCACGTGCTTTTTGACAGACAACAACGCACCGCTAACCTCAGTACTGCCATCTTGACGGGCCTAAACCTCAGTAGTGCCAACTTAACCTCACAAGCGCGAGGTAAACAAAGCCACGTGCTTTTTGACAGCCACGTGCTTTTTGACAGATTTGTAAACAAAGCCACGTGCTTTTTGACAGCTGTCATCGACAACAACGCATCGCAAACCTCAGTACTACCATCTTGACGGGCCTAAACCCCAGTAGTGCCAACTTAACCTAACTAGCGCGAGGTAAACAAAGCCACGTGCAGCTGTCATCCGCCATCTTTGAGCACAGTGCTGCCCTCTTTAGCTACTTACCTTTGAAATGTGGTGGCGGATAATTTGAAAAATGCTTTTTTGACAGCAGCCATATTGCATCGCAAACCTCAGTGCTACCCTCTTTAGCTAGATACCTGTGGTAGCAGACAATTCCACGTGACAGCAGCCATCTTTGAGCACCGTGCTGCCCTCTATGTGGTGACGGCAAATTCCACGTGCTCTTGTTTGGAAACAAACCCACGTGCTTTTTTTGACAGCTACCATCCACCATCTTTAATCAACAGAGCACAGTGCTGTACTCTTTAGCTAGATACCTTTGAAATGTGGTGGCGGCAATTTGAAAAATTCTATGTGCTCTTGTTGGGAAACAAAGCCGCGTGCTTTTTTTTTGACAGCTGTCATCCGCCATCTTTAATCAATAGAGCACTGTGCTGCGGGCAATTTCGTTAGCTGTCATCCGCCATCTTTAATCTAGAGAGAACAGTGCTGCACTCTATGTGGTGGCGGTAAATTCTATGTGCTTTACAAACCTATGTGCTTTTCTGACAGCTGTCATCCGCCATCTTTAATCCAGAGAGAACAGTGCTGCCCTCTATGTGGTGGCGGCAAATTCCACGTGCTCTTGTTTGAAAACATACTCACGTGCTTTTTTGACAGCTGTCATCCGCCATCTTTGAGAACAGTGCTGCCCGGTGACGGCAAATTCCACGTAGAAACAAAGCCATGTGCTTTTTTGACAGCTGTCATCCGCCATCTTTAATCCAGAGAGAACAGTGCTGCCCTCTATGTGGTGGCGGCAAATTGAAAAATTCCACGTGCTCTTGTTTGAAAACATACTCACGTGCTTTTTTGACAGCTGTCATCCGCCATCTTTAATCCAGAGAGAACAGTGCTGCCCTCTATGTGGTGACGGCAAATTCCACGTAGAAACAAAGCCATGTGCTTTTTTGTCAGCTGTCATCCGCCATCTTTAATCACCGTGCTGCCCTGTGACGGCAAATTCCACGTAGAAACAAAGCCATGTGCAGCTGTCATCCGCCATCTTTAATCACCGTGCTGCCCGGTGACGGCAAATTCCACGTGGAAACAAAGCCATGTGCTTTTTTTGACAGCTGTCATCCGCCATCTTTAATCACCGTGCTACACTCTATGTGGTGACGACAAATTCTAAATGCTTTACAAACCCATGTGCTTTTCTGACAGAGCTGTCATCCACCATCTTTAATCACCGTGCTGCCCCGGTGACGGCAAATTCCACGTGCTCTTGTTTGGGAACAAAGCTTTTAATCCAGAGAGAACAGTGCTGCCCCGGTGGCGGTAAATTCCACGTTCTCTTGTTAGTTCGTGATTTAAAATCTAAGCTAGCTGTAAATCCCCGATTCTCGACAGATTCTTAATCCGAGTTGTCAGGAAGGGCAACCAAGAGCTTAGATACTGCTAGTTTTGCATCAGGGAGGGCGACTAGTCTTAAAAACAAATTCTTGCGATTTAAAATCTTAGTCAGGAAGGACATCCGGCCGTAAAACAATAGTTCGTGATTTAAAATCTAAGAAGTGCATCTAGCTGTAAATCCCCGATTCCCCGTGTTAGACGTTGTAAAACAGATTCTTAATCTGAGTTGTCAGGAAGGGCAACCGGTCGTAAAACTATGAGGTTAGATACTGCTAGTTTTGCATCAGGAAGGATAACTCAACACATTCATGTGATTTAAACACATTTTTATCCCCAAGAGAATCGAACCCGAGACTACCGGGTGAGAGGCATGCATACTGTAGGCTATAGATTTGTTCTACAGTCCTCGAAGTATCAGCACAGTCATTCTGAGCGAGTTGTGTAGAATGCATGTGTTAGCTGAAATTGTACACGTATCTTCCGGCTCGACCTTGAGCTAGGACACTGATAAGCGGCTTGTAACTCGCGAACGTCTTCTTATGTGAGTACCATTCAAGCTCTTAAAACACAGTACTAATTAAGGTTGTAAAATATTCTGAAATAGTCCACCTCTGTAGTGCAGTAGTTAGCTGCTACCCTCGGAGGTCCGAGTTCGATTCCTGGCTCTGCCACGGAATGTGTAGCATTTAGCCTATGTAAGTTCCTAACGTAAACTATCATGATTGTACGGAGAGGTTAAAACACACACAGTGCCTACTCCTATCGAAAGAACCTGCACGGTACCGGCATGTAGGCTTCTCCTGGTGAAGGAGCTTGCACATGGTTTAACGCCTCCTATCAACAGCCGTTACTTAATGCTGGCATTTTTGCACACCCCGCCTCACACCATACGACCGGCTGCCCTTCCTGACTAGGATTTTAAATCGCAGTATACGTGATAAATTTGTTGTAGCGGGTTTTATAACTAGATATCCCGGTACCGATACATAGCCTACTCCACTGAAGAAGCCTGCACAAGGCTTATTGCCTCCATCCGACAAATGAATCAGCATCAACACTCTTGTACTCAAAAAATCATTTTCGAAGGAGTCTGCACAAGGTTTAACGTCCCCATCAACAGCCCTTACTTAATGCTGGCTTTTTTGCACACCCCGCCTCACATCATACGACCGGCTGCCCTTCCTGACTAGGATTTTAAATCGCAGTATACGTGATAAATTTGTTGTAGCGGGTTTTATAACTAGATATCCCGGTACCGATACATAGCCTACTCCACTGAAGAAGCCTGCACAAGGCTTATTGCCTCCATCCGACAAATGAATCACTGTCAAGTCTTGTACTCAAAAAAATCATTTTCGAAGGAGTCTGCACAAGGTTTAACGTCCCCATCAACAGCCCTTACTTATTGCTAGCTTTTTTGCACACCCCGCCTCACACCATACGACCGGCTGCCCTTCCTGACTAGGATTTTAAATCGCAGTATACGTGATAAATTTGTTGTAGCGGGTTTTATAACTAGATATCCCGGTACCGATACATAGCCTACTCCTGACTAGAAGAAGCCTGCACAAGGCTTATTGCCTCCATCCGACAAATGAATCACTGTCAAGTCTTGTACTCAAAAAATCATTTTCGAAGGAGTCTGCACAAGGTTTAACGTCCCCATCAACAGCCCTTACTTATTGCTAGCTTTTTTGCACACCCCGCCTCACACCATAGTTTTATACGACCGGCTGCCCTTCCTGACTAGGATTTTAAATCGCAGTATACGCGATAAATTTGTTGTAGCGGGTTTTATAACTAGATATCCCAGTACCGACACATAGCCTACTCCTGACTAGAAGAAGCCTGCACAAGGCTTATTGCCTCCATCCGACAAATGAATCACCGTCAAGTCATGTACTCAAAAATCATTTTCGAAGGAGTCTGCACAAGGTTTAACGTCCCCATCAACAGCCCTTACTTATTGCTAGCTTTTACACACACCCCGCCTCACACCATAGTTTTATACGACCGGTTGCCCTTCCTGACTAGGATTTTAAATCGATATCCCGACATAGCCTACTCCTACCGAAGAAGTCAGCTTAACACCTCCATCCAACAAATGAATCACCCTCAAACACTCTTCAATCATTCTCGCTACTTCGGAAGATAGCGGGTTCGAACTGGAAGCCGTAAATGTTAGGCGAGGGACCTGCGTGATCGTCATTGCATGATCTAGCCGGATGCCCTTCCCGACGGTATAAGTTGCCAGGATTTGAATCGCGTACCCTGACTAGAAGAAGCCTGCACATAGCTTAACGCCTCCATCCGACGAATGAATCACCCTCAACACTCTCCAATCATTCTCACTACTTCGGGGGATAGCGGGTTCGAACTAGAAGCCGTAAATGCTAGGCGAGGGGGGCCTGCGCGATCGTCATTACATGATCTAGCTTTAGCTCAATACCTACAGGTAAGGAATACCGCGTATGTACCCTCGAGAAGTCGAGGATCACACGCTAACTTTCCAAGGATCGAACTCTTAAATTCTGACACCTCGGTATCAACAGGAGGTTTGAATACGTCAGCCTGCAGGTAGGAGCTCTTGTTTGCATTCGTTCCGACTGTACCGCAGTTGTCAGCTCAGCGATTATCATATCCGCTTGGTAACAAGCAGAATATTTAGCCGCAGCAGTCTGCGCGAAGTGCTCACAGTTCTCTGTATGCGTTTATTACGTACACACGCATCTCCCGTCTGCAGTGAATATTATTCTTCAGCTTAAGGTAAGGTAGAACTGTTAATTACCTTTTTTTTCATTTGCAAAGCAACTTCTACGCTAGACATCTACATTCATATATGTTCTTTTCTTTTTAGGTACCGTTCGAAAGTACGCAACAATTTTATTCATCCCAGTAACAGCCTGCAGCACGTGCATTTTTTTTAAAGGTATGTTTTCGAACTTTGAGTTGTAAAGATAATTAGGTTAGATGATGTACCCTACACTACATTCATATATGTTTTTTCTTTTTTTAGGTACGACCAGAATATTATCATTCGAGTTTCAGGCTTGAACGCACGCATTTTATACATCCGAGTAACAGTTTGCAGCGCGAAGATTTTAAGGTATGTCTGACCTCTATTCGTTGAAACTTGGTTTCTTCTAAAACATCGTAACTTTAGTCTATTGATAAATAGTTGTTCTCTTTAATCCTCACGCTATAGACGAGGTGCGTACATAGCTATGTCTGCCCTCAACAGGCTGAAACTTGGTTTCTTCCGTAACTTTAAGCTAATCATAAATAGTTGTTCTCTTTAATCAACATACTATAGACGTGGTATAATTTCAAACACGTACACATAGCTATGTCTGCCCTCAACGGGCTGAAACTTGGTTTCTTCCGAACATCGTAACTTTAGTCTATTGATAAATAGTTGTTCTCTTTAATCTACATACTATAGACGAGGTGCGTACATAGCTATGTCCGTCCTCAACAGGCTTAAACTTGGTTTCTTCCGAACATCGTAACTTTAAGCTAATCATAAATAGTTGTTCTCTTTAATCCTCACGCTATAGACGTGGTATAATTTCAAACACGCACACATAGCTATGTCTGACCTCAACGGGTTGAAACTTGGTTTCTTCCGAACATCGTAACTTTAGTCTATTGACAAATAGTTATTTTCTTTAATCTGCATGTCATAGAAGAGGTTAATCTTATAATTTCAAACACGCACGCATAGCTATGTCTGACCTCAGCAGGCTGAAACTTGGTTTCTTCCGAACATCGTAACTTTAAGCTAATCATAAATAGTTGTTCTCTTTAATCAACATACTATAGACGTGGTATAATTTCAAACACGTACACATAGCTATGTCTGCCCTCAACGGGTTGAAACTTGGTTTCTTCCGAACATCGTAACTTTAGTCTATTGATAAATAGTTGTTCTCTTTAATCTACATACTATAGACGAGGTGCGTACATAGCTATGTCCATCCTCAACAGGCTTAAACTTAGTTTCTTCCGAACATCGTAACTTTAGCCTATTGATAAATAGTTGTTCTCTTTAATCCTCACGCTATAGACGTGGTATAATTTCAAACACGCACACATAGCTATGTCTGACCTCAACGGGTTGAAACTTGGTTTCTTCCGAACATCGTAACTTTAGTCTATTGACAAACAGTTATTTTCTTTAATCTGCATGTCATAGAAGAGGTTAATCTTATAATTTCAAACACGCACGCATAGCTATGTCTGACCTCAGCAGGCTGAAACTTGGTTTCTTCCGAACATCGTAACTTTAAGCTAATCATAAATAGTTGTTCTCTTTAATCAACATACTATAGACGTGGTATAATTTCAAACACGTACACATAGCTATGTCTGCCCTCAACGGGCTGAAACTTGGTTTCTTCCGAACATCGTAACTTTAGTCTATTGATAAATAGTTGTTCTCTTTAATCTACATACTATAGACGAGGTGCGTACATAGCTATGTCCGTCCTCAACAGGCTTAAACTTGGTTTCTTCCGAACATCGTAACTTTAGTCTATTGATAAATAGTTGTTCTCTTTAATCTACATACTATAGACGTAGTATAATTTCAAACACGCACACATAGCTATGTCTGCCCTCAACAGGTTGAAAGTTGGTTTCTTCCGAACATCGTAACTTTAGTCTATTGATAAATAGTTGTTCTCTTTAATCAACATACTATAGACGTGGTATAATTTCAAACACGCACACGTAGCTATGTCTGTCCTCAACAGGTTGAAACTTGGTTTCTTCCGAACATCGTAACTTTAGTCGTTCTCTTCAATCCTCATGCTATAGGCCTAACTCACAGCCATGTCCAACCTCTATAGGTTGAACATCGCAACTTTAGGCTAATCTCTATTGGTTGTTCTCTTTTCAGAACTTGTTGCATACGCTGTTCACCTAAACACTTTATTCGAAGAAAGAGAAGACACTATGTTCCCATGCGAGCTGTGTAAGGCAATGTTCACAAGACGTGACAACCTTGCACGCCATGTAAAAACAAAACATCATCAGCTATCTGCTTGCGACTATAACCCAACTATGTTCCCCTGCGAACAGTGTAAGGCAACGTTCGTAAGACAGGATAACCTCGCACGTCATATAAAAGCAAAACACCCTAGCATAACATCTGCTTTATGTGATGTTTGCGGGCTGTACTTCGCTAATGTAGAGCAATACCAGGCTCACTTAGCAGAGGTACATCAAATATCTACTTGCCCTCAGGTAGTAGTAGGGAAAAAGCGTGCAGCTACTGATGTAGCTGTAGAAAGTACTAGTAGTAAAAAACCTAGGAAAAATGAACTTCAAACTATTCACTGCGAGCACTGTAACACTGATGTACCATCTTCGCATTTTCAGGGATACTTACGGAGTAATGCGCATAAAAATAATGCGTGTAGAAGTGGTAGTAACGCAAACATCGAGGAAATTAATACAGCATTTAAAAGTAGGATTGCTAGTTACCGAATTCGCACCAGTCAAAAGTTTCAGAGCACTTCAAACTTTTTAAATTGCGTTCAACCGGATGTACAACAGCTTCTTGCTAAATCTTTGTCCAATCATAGTTTATTTAAAGTTAATTTTGAACTTTTCGCCTTGTACATTAAAAGCACGGATGAATCCGAAATAACGGACATTAAATCATTTAATACGAAGAATTTTGTCATAAGTCAGTCGACTAATTTTGGTGATGTACTTAGGGATGTCTCTAACATTATTTCAACTAAGAGCGAGGAATTTCAGGAAAAGGAATCAGGGTGGGCTTTAGTTGAAATAATGTATCTAGAAGTTAACATCAATAAGTACAATCCCATGCGAGGTTCATCGTACATCGAGCTGCCGACATGGATTCAGCAAAGAAAAGCTGTTGTAAACATCCAAAACAATGACGAAGCATGTTTTGCATGGGCGGTGATGTCGGCTTTAAATCCTGCGAAATCAGACGTAGCTAAGAGAACATCATCCTATCCACACTATTCAACGCAGCTAAATTTCGATAGTATAGAATTTCCCGTACAGTTAAAGGATATTAAGCGCTTTGAGGAACTAAATAACATTAGTATCAATGTGTATGGTGTAGAGAAAAAGTCTGTAGTAGGTCCTCTGTATTATACATGTCATAAGAAGAGTACTCACGTTAATTTACTCTATATTGAAAACAGTGAGAATAGCCACTTTTGCTGGATTAAAAATCTGGGTAGACTTGTTGGTAGTCAGTTATCCAAAGATAAGTGTAAAAAGTGGCTATGTGATGGATGCTTGCAGTATTTTAAAACTGAAGATCAGTTAACGAAGCATTCCAAGAATGACTGCAATCATGTACGTACAGAGATACCTACTACAGGCAATAATGTTTTAAAATTTACAAATTTTCACAAGCAGATGTGGGTACCGTTCGTGATTTATGCAGACTTTGAAGCCATCCTCACGCCATGCAACACATGCTCACCTAATCCTGACAACTCTTTCACTAATACTACGCACATGCATGTCCCGTATAGCTTCGCGTATTACATCAAGTGTAGTTACGATAGTACGCTTAACAAGTTAGAGCTGTATCGAGGACATGATGCTGCTAAAGTATTTTTAGAAAGACTTGAAAGTGATGCAGTTCGTCTCGGTCGTATTCTGAATAGTAATATTCCTATGAAGCCACTCACCGACATTCAGTTAAATGATCATGAACGTGCTACAAAGTGTAGCATTTGTGATGGGGAATTTTCCGAAAATGACCCTAAAGTTTTTGATCATGATCATTTAACTGGTTTCTACAGATGTGCCGCTCATTATAGCTGTAATCTTAAGTATAGAGTTCCTAAATTCATCCCTGTAATTTTTCATAACTTATCCGGTTACGACTCTCATTTCATCATTTCACAATTTGGAGCTTCGGATGAAAAAGTAGATATAATCCCTCAGAATAAAGAGCGGTACATTGCGTTTGCAAAGTCTGTAAAAGTAGATGCTGAGCATTCTATAAAACTGAGATTCCTTGACTCGTTTCGCTTTATGGCGAGTAGCCTCGATAAACTTTCTAGTCATTTACAGCCTGAACAATTTACGGAAATTCGACGCGTTTTCCCTGAAGAAGCGCAGTTTAATTTACTTCGGCGTAAGGGTGTTTTTTGTTACGAATATCTCGACTGCTTAGACCGCCTCGAAGAACGTGCCTTACCATCGAAACAATCCTTTTACAGCTCGCTGAATTCAGCAGATATTAGTGATGATGACTATTTACATGCACAACATATCTGGGAGCAGTTCCACATTCAAACGCTGGGTGAATACTCCGATTTATATTTAAAGACAGATGTACTTTTGTTAGCTGATGTTTTTGAAAATTTTCGCTGTATTTGCATGAACACCTACAGCCTTGACCCATGTCAGTATTTTACTGCACCTGGGTTAAGTTGGGACGCGATGTTAAAATACACGCGTGTGAATTTGGAGCTGCTAACGGATATCGATATGGTGCACTTTATAAAAGCATCCATTCGAGGCGGTCTGAGTCAGTGCAGCGGCCGGTATTCGAGGGCTAATAATAAGTACATGCCGAGTTTCGATTCCAGTCAGGAATCTCGGTATATCGTTTACCTCGATGCTAATAATCAGTATGGGTGGGCGATGAGTCAGCATCTACCGGTGAGTGGTTTCCGCTGGCTGACGCAGTGCGAAATTGATGCTTTACAGCTACACGCCCTAGGTGATGAAGCTGATAAAGGTTATTTCCTCGAAGTTGACTTACAGTATCCGAAAGAGTTACACACTTCTCATAATGACCTACCGTTCTGCCCTGAAAATATGAAGTCCCCGTACATTGCATCAACGACGAAAATGCTCATTGCTAATTTATGCGATAAATCTAAGTATATCATTCATTACCGAAATTTAAAACAGTGTTTGCAGCATGGTTTGAAGTTATCCAAAATTCATCGCGTACTAGAATTTAATCAGTCACCGTGGCTAAAGCCATATATCGATCTGAACAATAATTTAAGAACGAATGCGGTTAACGAGTTTGAAAAAGATTTCTACAAGCTCATGAATAATAGTGTGTTTGGTAAGACTATGGAGAATGTTGACAAACGCGTTGATGTAAAATTGATTACAAACTGGGATAATATTAAGAAAAGGTATGGTGCTAACTATTTAATAAGTAAACCAAATTTCCACAGCTGCACCATCATACACGAGAATTTAGTTATTATACAGATGAATCGTGTCAAGGTTAAGTATGACAAACCTACCTACGTCGGCTTCACAGTACTTGAATTGGCTAAAACACTCATGTATGAATTCCATTACGATTATATGATGAAGAAGTACGCGCATAATGCGCAATTGCTCTACACAGATACCGATTCGTTTATTTATCAAATCAAAACTGATGACTATTACAATGATATAAAGCCTGACTTGGGTAGGTTTGATACGAGTAACTATCCTGCAGATAATCAATATCATCTACCGCTAGTGAACAAAGAGGTTCTAGGTAAAATGAAAGATGAATGTGCTGGGAATATTATCGATTCATTTGTAGGTACTAAATCCAAGTCATATTGCATAAAACTCTTAAATGAATTACAAATAAAGAGATTGAAGGGGGTTAAAAAGAATGTCGTTCAGAATCAGCTAAGTTTTGAAAACTATAACAATTGCATTAAAAGTAATCCACCTGTTTTGCATAAGCAAATGTCTGTCATTAGAAGCAAGAAGCACCAGTTGTACACTCATTTAATTAGTAAGGTAGCCCTTAATAGCGATGATTGTAAACGGTTTGTCATTCCAAATTCTACCAACACGCTAGCCTGGGGGCATAGTAGTATTGATAAGTACTACTTTACATAAACATTATGCTAGAGGTGTGTGTACTTACGTTACGCTGTCTTACATCACAATTCGGGGAGGAACGCTGGTACGACAAGTCTAAACTTGTACATTCAAGAATTGCATCGAGAAGTACGCTAGGGTGAAATGATTCGAGATAAAACTTGTACATACAAGATGTAAATAAATAATGTAGAATTGGCATATTCTTTTATTTTAGGTTAGGTATCACCTTCCTCCCGCTCCTTATTTGCAGGATAGAGTTTTTGTTTATTACTCATAGAAGAAAGAAGGTGATGAGCAGTTTCGTGAGTATAGTTCGGTAAGTATCTCGAGAGCAGAATTTTTTTGTCAAAAAAGCACATAGCTTTGTAAAGCACGTAGAATTTGCCACCACCGGGGCAGCACTGTTCTCTCTGGATTAAAAGCTTTGTTCCCAAACAAGAGCACGTGGAATTTGCCGTCACCGGGGCAGCACGGTGATTAAAGATGGTGGATGACAGCTCTGTCAGAAAAGCACATGGGTTTGTAAAGCATTTAGAATTTGTCGTCACCACATAGAGTGTAGCACGGTGATTAAAGATGGCGGATGACAGCTGTCAAAAAAGCACATGGCTTTGTTTCCACGTGGAATTTGCCGTCACCGGGCAGCACGGTGATTAAAGATGGCGGATGACAGCTGCACATGGCTTTGTTTCTACGTGGAATTTGCCGTCACAGGGCAGCACGGTGATTAAAGATGGCGGATGACAGCTGACAAAAAAGCACATGGCTTTGTTTCTACGTGGAATTTGCCGTCACCACATAGAGGGCAGCACTGTTCTCTCTGGATTAAAGATGGCGGATGACAGCTGTCAAAAAAGCACGTGAGTATGTTTTCAAACAAGAGCACGTGGAATTTTTCAATTTGCCGCCACCACATAGAGGGCAGCACTGTTCTCTCTGGATTAAAGATGGCGGATGACAGCTGTCAAAAAAGCACATGGCTTTGTTTCTACGTGGAATTTGCCGTCACCGGGCAGCACTGTTCTCAAAGATGGCGGATGACAGCTGTCAAAAAAGCACGTGAGTATGTTTTCAAACAAGAGCACGTGGAATTTGCCGCCACCACATAGAGGGCAGCACTGTTCTCTCTGGATTAAAGATGGCGGATGACAGCTGTCAGAAAAGCACATAGGTTTGTAAAGCACATAGAATTTACCGCCACCACATAGAGTGCAGCACTGTTCTCTCTAGATTAAAGATGGCGGATGACAGCTAACGAAATTGCCCGCAGCACAGTGCTCTATTGATTAAAGATGGCGGATGACAGGTGTCAAAAAAAAGCACGCGGCTTTGTTTCCCAACAAGAGCACATAGAATTTTTCAAATTGCCGCCACCACATTTCAAAGGTATCTAGCTAAAGAGTACAGCACTGTGCTCTGTTGATTAAAAATGGTGGATGGTAGCTGTCAAAAAAAGCACGTGGGTTTGTTTCCAAACAAGAGCACGTGGAATTTGCCGTCACCACATAGAGGGCAGCACGGTGCTCAAAGATGGCTGCTGTCACGTGGAATTGTCTGCTACCACAGGTATCTAGCTAAAGAGGGTAGCACTGAGGTTTGCGATGCAATATGGCTGCTGTCAAAAAAGCATTTTTCAAATTATCCGCCACCACATTTCAAAGGTAAGTAGCTAAAGAGGGCAGCACTGTGCTCAAAGATGGCGGATGACAGCTGCACGTGGCTTTGTTTACCTCGCGCTAGTTAGGTTAAGTTGGCACTACTGGGGTTTAGGCCCGTCAAGATGGTAGTACTGAGGTTTGCGATGCGTTGTTGTCGATGACAGCTGTCAAAAAGCACGTGGCTTTGTTTACAAATCTGTCAAAAAGCACGTGGCTGTCAAAAAGCACGTGGCTTTGTTTACCTCGCGCTTGTGAGGTTAAGTTGGCACTACTGAGGTTTAGGCCCGTCAAGATGGCAGTACTGAGGTTAGCGGTGCGTTGTTGTCTGTCAAAAAGCACGTGGCTTTGTTTATCTCGCGCTAGTTAGGTTAAGTTGGCAGCACTGGAAGAGGCCTCTGGCTGAGGTGGAGGAGGCCACTGGGAGGCCACTGGCTGAGGTGGAGGTGGAGGTGGCCACTGGGAGGCCACTGGCTGAAGTGGAGGTGAGAGGCCACTGGCTGAGGAGGAGGCCTCTTCCGAGAGCCGGAGGAGGAGGAGGCCGCAGAACCCGTCTATTATACTACTGCCGTCATCTTGCGCAGTAGCCTCTAAGCTAGCTTTCTCCACAAGAGTAGCCGCCATCTTGTGCGAGCACCCCTAGGCTGTCTCATAAGGAGCTATGTATAGTCACCATCCTGTCGCTGCTATCTTGCGCAAGCACCCCTAAAATGTCTCAAGCCATCTTGTACAAGCGCTCTTAAGCCGTCTTATAAGGAGCTATGTATAGCAACCATTTTGTGTCCGCCATCTTGCGTAAGCATCCCTAGGACGCCTCCAGCCATCTTGTGCAAGCACCCTTAAGCTGTCTCATAAGAGCAGTCGCCATCTTGTAGAATTAGATAGGCGCCAAAGCCAAAGGGCCTAAGTAGGAACCGAACCGTTGATCTCATTATTAGACTATTTTTTTCTTATGCCATCATGTTCCTGATACTGCGAACTTACGTGTTGGGCAGAAAAATATTGTCCGTTTTGCTCTACGATGCACCGTTTTCAAGATAATTAACATTTTGCACTTAAGCCCCTAATTTAGTGAATCGAACCAGCAAGGCACGTTGTACTCTCTACCATAGCTAGACCTGATCATGTTACAAAGACTTGCTTCAATACAAACTAAAACAGGGCAGATGCCAAAGGGCCTAAGTAGGAACCGAACCGTTGATCTCATTATTAGACTATGTTTTTCTTATGCTATCATGTTCCTCTTACTGCGACCCTGGCTAGTAGGCGGAAAAAAATGTGTCCGTTTTTCTCTACGATGCACCGTTTTCGAGATATTTAACATTTTGCATTTAAGCCGTAATCGAAGTAGCACGGCACGTTAGCCTCTAGGCTAGCTTTCTTCATAAGAGCAGCAGCCATCTTGCGCAAGCACCCTTAAGGCGTCTCATAAGGAGTCGTGTATAGCTGTCATCTTATGTCCGCCATCTTGCGCAAGCATCCTTAGGGAGTCTCAAGCCATCTTGTGCAAGCACCTTTAAGCCGTCTAATAAGAGCAGCCACCATCTTGCGCAAGCAACCCTAGGGCGTCTCATAAGGAGCCATGTATAGCCACCATCTAACTCAAGCATCCCAAGGGAGAATCATAAGAACCTATGTATAGCAGCCATCTTGCGTAAGCACCCTTAAAGAGTCATGTATAGCCACCATCTTGTGCAATTAGCGTCGAGAGATGGCTGGTGTAGAATTTTTTTAAAATTATCCGCCCCCACATTGTAATATATTCAGTTACAATTTATGTGAGCGATTTCTAGAACTTACGACTGTAAACCATGTGATTATAATCAGCTGTATTAGTGTCACTACGGCGATGTGTACGTCATGGGTCATGTGGTCGTTCAATAAAGCTTGTCATTGGCTACTCCTATCTCACCGATCCAACGCCTGAGCCTTCCCTTGACCTCGAGTCAGTCGTGATGTAGCCTACACCTGTTTCTCTTCCGTCTGAGCCGATGTAGTACTTCGAAAATAACTTCCATTGTTACTAGTTATGTACTTATCTACCTCAAGATGTTCCATACGTAAAAATTGGCGACGAGGGAAAAGTCATCTCATTGCAGTGAGTGTCAATGTTTCCTCAAGGCAAGAACACGTTTCTCCTGTGTTTTCACAGAGCATGACGCAACAGTACAGTCCGTTCTGTCAGGCTTCCTTCTAAAGCAACGTAATATCGTGTGTGCTTTTCGCTACATGCCTTTAGACAACAATTGTTTCACCGCCTTTGCAACTTTAGTTCAATTATATCACGCCATGTTTTTAATTGGTAATATTGGACCATTTGACAGTTCGGAAGAAACTTGGTCAACCTACGTGGAACGCTTTGAACTTTATGTGCAGTGCAATGATATTCCGAGTGCTAAAAAGGTCGGTACCTTTCTAACAGTGGACGGTGTTAAAACCTACAATTTACTGAAAGATTTAATCACCCATGATAAACCTTCTGACAAACCCTTTGATACCATTGTTCAAATTGTCCAAGACCATCTCCATCCTAAACCTTCATTTATAGTTGAACGATATAAATTCAGCAGGCGAGATC
Organism: Anabrus simplex; assembly: GCF_040414725.1. NCBI lineage: Eukaryota > Metazoa > Arthropoda > Insecta > Orthoptera > Tettigoniidae > Anabrus > Anabrus simplex. The sequence goes on along the minus strand of NC_090278.1, from coordinate 11,625,839 downwards.
AATTGGAACATGAGACTGTGTCAGAATAGATTGTTCACCTAAAGCAGTTATCCAAGTATTGCGAGTTCGAAGACAAACTTCCTGATTATTTACGAGACAGATTAGTCAGTGGTATCCGTGATGAATCCATCAAGAAACGACTGCTGTCGGAGGAGAACCTCACATTCCAGAAGGCGGAACAGCTGGCGTTATCATTGGAAGCAACTGACAAGGATGCGGTGTCCTTGGCCTACACCACACGAGACTCCAGAAGAACACAGCACGGCATTCTCCACGCAGCAATGTACCTAATGTGTTATCACGTGTTGTGAAAGTGCCTCAGTGTTTTTGTTATGGTCAGAAAGGTGGGCATTCTACTGCTCAGTGCCGTTATCGTGAATATATTTGCAATTTTTTCGGAAGAAGGGTCATTTAGAGAGGGTTTGCAAGTCAAAAAATAACAGCAAGTCTGAATTTCATGTAAAACCAAACATGTCTACAAACAATCCTTCATTTCCAAAGGGAATTAAGAATCAGCAGGGAAACAGACTTAGACCCAACCAGCACTATATAGACTTACATGAACCCAATGTTAGTAAAGAAAAATTGTGTGATGAAGTGTATGATATTTCTAACATTTTTCAGTGTGATGAAAATGATCTAATCATTCAGCCTAAGTTAGGTAAAATAACAAAAATTGAGCCCATTTGGTTAAATTTAAGTGTTGAAGGAAAGCCAATTAATTTTGAAGTAGACTCTGGTGCTTGTGTGTCTGTTGTTTCTGAAAATTTTTATAAGGCTAACTTAAGTCATGTAACATTGACTCCCACAGACTTAGTTTTAAATTCTTACATTAACGAGAAAATCAAGCCTGTGGGGAAGTTAGAAGTAAATGTTAAATATCAGTCCCTGGAAAATAGTTTAGATTTGTATGTTATTAGTAATGGATCTAATCCTCTCATGGGGCGTGATGGGATAAAAGAGCTCCAAGTTGTTATAACCATTCCCAGCAGTGTAAACAACGTAAACTTATCAAGTGTAAAAACCAATCAAGAGTCTAAATTAGTGCACGACTTATTTAATGAATTTCCAGAGGTATTCACTAGTTAATTAGGGTGCTTTAAAGGAGACCCAGTAAAATTAAACCTTAAGCCAAATGCAGTACCTAAGTACAATAAACCTAGGTCAATACCATATTCTTTAAGGGAAAAGGTTGAACTACAGTTGAAAAGTTTAGTGATGAGGAAATTATTTCCCCAGTACCTTCAAGTGAATGGGGCACTCCGATTGTTCAAGTATTAAAAAAGAATGGTAAAATCCGTATTTGCGGAGATTATGAGGTCACTTTAAACCTCTTTCTAGAAGTAGATAGACACCCAATACCTAGAATTGAAGACATCTTTGTTGTCTTACAAAAGGGAAAACAGTTTTCTAAAATAGATTTGTCATCAGCTTACGTGCAGTTGGGGTTAGCGGAAGAAAGTTAAAAACGATGTACTATAAGTACACATAAAGGGTTATTTGCTTACAACCGTCTTTGTTATGGAATCTCGTCAGCACCGGGTATTTTTCAAAGAGTTATTGAACAAATACTACAAGGTATACCACGTGTGGCCTCATTCCTTGATGATATTATTGTGACCGGAGCAAATACAGCAGAACATTTGTCAAGATTACGAGAAGTTTGTAAACGCCTAAGTAGTAATGGGTTTACTGTTGGTAAAGATAAGTGCCAGTTTTTCCGTGACAGTCTAGAATATTTAGGCTATGTCTTAAGTAAAAATGGTTTAGCTACAGCCAGTGATAAGGTCAAAGCAGTTGTTGAGGCTCCAGTTCCTAGAGTTGTTACACAGCTTAAAGGATTTCTCGGTCTTGTGAACTACAATGCTAAATTTATCCCTAATGTAGCAACTGTTCTTACACCCTTGTACAAGCTTCTTAGAAAAGATGCAGATTTTCACTGGAATTTAGCTTGCCAAAAATATTTTGAATTGGTCAAAGAAAAATTAGTTTAGGCTAAGGTACTAGCACATTACAATCCTGACTTACCAATCAAGTTGTCATGTGACACGTCACCTTATGGCATTGCAAGTGTTTTAAGTATAATAGAAAAAGATGGCACTGATAGACCAATTTCTTTCGCAAGTGGAGTCTTAAACTCAGCTGAAAAAACTACTCTCAAATTGATAAAGAAGCCTTGAGCATTGTGTATGGTGTAAAGAAGTTCAATCAGTATCTATGGGGAAGACATTTTACTCTGCGTACAGATCACAAGCCGCTTCTAACCATTTTTGTTCCAAAGAAGGGTTTACCAGCCTTTGCAGCAGGTAGATTGCAACGCTACGCATTTTTTCTGTCAGGTTTTGACTATGACATTCAGTATGTTAATTCTCAATGCCATGGCAATGCAGATGGCTTATCTAGGCTACCTTTATCAGCCGATAATTTTGAGGATTTTGGTGTTAGTTTAGAGTACGTAGATAGTTACTTACAATGCATAATGGAATCTGATGTTCCCATAAACTTTAACGATATACGTACTGAAACCCAAAAAGACCAGGATTTAAACAAAATCCTAGGTTATGTGTTGTACGGATGGCCTACTACGCCAGATCCAACTTTAAACAACTTTATTAAAAGACAAGTTGAACTAACTGTAGCACAAGGAATTTTGATGTGGGGCTACAGAGTCGTAATTCCAAGGTCCTTTAGAAAGTCGTTGTTAAATGAATTACACAGTGGACATCTCGGGGTAGTGAAAATGAAATCATTAGCTAGATCGTACTTATGGTGGACTTCAATTGATACGGACATCGAAGCAGTAGCCAGCAGTTGTTCAGCGTGTCTTGCCCAGCGAGAAAGTCCTAACAGAAGTACACTTCATGTATGAGAATTTCCACCCAATGTATGGCAAAGAATTCACGTGGTGTTTTTTAGGACCTTTTAAAGGAAAATTTTATTTAATTGTAATGGACGCTCATAGCAAATGGTTGGAAGTTGAAACAGTCAACTCAACTTCAGCTAAGCAAGTCATTGAGAAATTGCGTCCTATGATTTGTAGATTTGGTCTTCCCTAGCTCATTGTTAGTGATAATGGCCCTCCCTTTTCCTTTGAAGAATGTTCTCGATTTTTGAAACAAAACGGGATAAGGCAATCATTGATCGCACCATACCATCCTGCGTCTAACGGGCAGGCTCAGAATGCAGTTAAAACTGTTAAAAAACGTTTTAAATGTGCAGTTTTTGAAAATGAAGATGTAAATTTAGCTTTGAGCAGATTTTTAATAGCGTATCGTAATGCTGTAAATAGCACTACTAATGAAACTCCTGCTAAGCTAATGTTCAATCGTCCTTTGAGAACTAAGTTAGACTTGATCAGACCTAATATGCAGAAAGCTGTAGCAATTAAACAGGACGAACAAATAACTAATGCAGGAGGTAGTTACACTAGACAATTAACTATAGGACAACCGGTATTAGCTAAAGACTACAGAGGAAGAGATAAGTGGATAGAAGGCAGGATTATACATAGACTAGGCCCAGTTACCTATTTAATTCAACTCGAGTCTGGGTTGACTTGGAAAAGACATATAGACCAGCTAATAGATTTACAGTCAGGGCCAGTTGTTTTGAGCACTGATCGCTATAGGGCTAATCCTGTACAGCGAGGGACGTCACAGTTAGTTGACTCTCCCTCACTGACCACTCCTCTGCAGACACCAGCCTCCGAGTGCCAACAGAGTTCTCCTACTTCACGCTCCCCGCCCCCTCCATCACAACCTGCATCACCACCACGTCATAGTCCAGTTGCAGCTAGCAGACGATCTCTGCAACCCTCACAGCTAACTGTTACGTCACCTGTCGCAACTAGACGCTATCCAATTCGAGAGAGGAAACCTATTGTAAGGTTCAATTCAGAGTAGGTCACTCTTTCGTACTGTGTAGTATTGTAAGATAGTATGTTAATTTATTTTGATTTTTCATATTGTATGGTTGTTTATGAATCACACACAATTATTTAGTTATGTAATCACTTTTGTATTTAGTATATATTGGTGTGTTTTCTGTTTTCTAATGAATGCGTATGATACTAAATTGGCCTGATCAGTTGTAGTCAAGATCTTAAGGAGGAAGGAATGTAATATATTAAGTTACAATTTATCTGAGTGATTTCTAGAACTTACGACTGTAAACCACGTGATTATAATCAGCTGTATTAGTGTCACTACGGCGATGTATACGTCATGGGTCATGTGGTCGTTCAATAAAGCTTCTCATTGGCTACTCCCATCTCACCGATCCAACGCCTGAGCCTTCCCTTGACCTCGAGTAAGTCGTGATGTAGCCTGCACCTGTTTCTCTTCCGTCTGAGCCGATGTAGTACTTCGAAAATAACTTCTATTGTTACTAGTTATGTAGTTATCTACCTCAAGATGTTCCATACGTAAAAGATGGCGTAAAAGATGCAAGATGGCGGATGACAGCTACCACGTGAGTTTGTAAGAGCACGTAGAATTTGCCGCCACCACATTTTAGCTAAAGAGGGCAGCACGGTGCTCTCTTGATTAAAGATGGCTGCTGTCACGTGTAATTGCCTGTCACCACACTTTAACTATAGAGTGCAGCACGGTGCTCTGTCGATTAAAGATGGCTGCTGTCAAAAAGCATTTTCAAATTGTCCGCCACCACATTTCAAAGGTAAAGAGTGCAACACTGTGCTCTGTTGATTAAAGATGGCTGCTGTCACGTGGAATTGCCTGCCACCACATTTCAACTAAAGAGTGCAGCACGGTGCTCTGTCGATTAAAGATGGCTGCTGTCAAAAAGCATTTTTCAAATTGTCCGCCACCACATTTCAAAGGTAAAGAGTGCAGCACGGTGTTCTCTTGATTAAAGATGGCTGCTGTTATGTGGGATTGCCTACCACCACAGGTATCTAGCTAAAGAGGGCAGCACGGTGCTCTCTTGATTAAAGATGGCTGCTGTCGAAAAGCATTTTTCAAATTATCCGCTACCACAAGATATGTAGCTAAAGAGGGCAGCACTAAGGTTTGTGATGCAAGATGGCTGATGGGAGCTGACAAAAAAGCACGTGGCTTTTTTACCGATTCAAATCTCGCGCTAGTAAGGTTAAGTTGGCAGCACTGAGGTTTAGGCCCGTCAGGATACCAGCAGTGAGGTTAGCGATGCGTTGTTGTCTGTCAAAAAGCACGTGGCTGTCAAAAAAGCACGTGGCTTTGTTTACCAATTCAAATTTCGCGCTAGTAAGGTTACGTTGGCAGCATTGTAGAAGAGGCCCCTGGTTGAGGAGGATCGGGACCCTGGGAAGGCCCCTCGGGAGGAGGAGGAGGAGGAGCGAGCCCCTGGGAGCCGGTGGAGGTGGAGGCGACCGAACCATCCATATTACCTACTGATGCATTTCAAAATAAAGATGTCTACTACTCAAGCAGCAGCCTTCCTATTGCAAAATCGGGCACTCAAAATACTGGGAAACGTGCTGTTACCAGCCTATAGAAAATACCACTGCAATCAGCACAGAAGTGACTAGTGACGCTCTATTCCCTCCTCCTGATCTCACGCATTATTTATACTAAGCTGTTGACTAATTATCGTCCCTTCGCCCAACTCTTGTACGACACTTCATTTCTGAGGGGGAGTAAAGCTCTTCCAGTTCTGTGTAAAATATGATTTGAGGTGAGTTCAAATTCTTTATATCGTAACAGTAACATTTTGAAGATATATCTTTGTAAGCCAATCAGGATTTTAGAAGGTAGAAAAACTGCTATTAACACAACTGACTGAAGTTTCTCTACGCATCTCCATAGGGCGTTTCCATTATCAACCGATCAAAGCTCACATTTCAAATAAGCATACTACTAAAGACACTGCAATAACACAGGTTATAAAAATTCTACAAGTACACCAGGCTGATGACCACGATATTTCCAACCTATACATAAATCAACAACAACGACTTTTATAAAACTTCAATATGTGGGTTCAAACCCCTACATAAGCTGCCCTGGAAGGAGTTTTCCGCACTTGTACTCACGAAAAATAGTAGGCTATGGCTATTACTATTATTAATCTTGTTTCGGAAAAGTAGAAACATTAATATTATTATTGTTTAATCATGAATAACACGGAACACGTTTAATGGCGTTCTCTTGCATTCCGAGACGGAAGTGCGCTGAGTCTCGACACAGTGCTGTGCCGCATCGAATGTTTCGAAACAGTCTATAAGATAAACTGAAGGAGGTCACTTATTCATTTGAGGCAGTCCCATAATAGAGTAAAAATTACAAGAAAGATGATACATATTACAGTGGTGCTGCCTAGTGCCAGATACTAGCACTAGTTTCAGGTGGATGTTCTTCTTTACGTTGTACTTGGACCTCCCAATTCGCGGTCTGTTTAAAGTATTCCACGTCGTCCAGGACTCTTCGTAGTCACAGAGCAACTTCTATTCAAGTTCCTCAAGTTCCCAGCGATCTGGGTATTTATGGTTGCTGGCGCAAACATGGTTTTCTCTGGATCTGCAACTAGAACAGGAGAGGGCGAACAGTACCTTTCCACATTCGCGGCTACTAACGTGTCAGGTGGAGCTATGTGCAACATAGTTCTAGGGGTTGCTTTTAGACACCCTGTGATCAGTCAGTAAGTGCAACATAGATATAGGGGTTGGTTTTAGACACCCTGTGATCAGTCAGTAAGTGCAACATCGATCATCTTGGCATGTACAGATTTATTTGTACCATACAGCTGTAGCAGTTGACACTGTTTCTGGACGAGCAGCACAACCTGATCATGACAAATCATTGTGAGAGGACTTTTGCCTAGGTATTGACGCAGTGATACGTGCAAAGCGTGACCTCAGATACTTAGCCGTATCACTGTGTTCCAGTAGTTTTCCCAATCACTTCATCTCAAACTTTCAAAATGTTTCTTTATTACCCTCGCGAAAAGCACATGTCTGGTTTTTGATGGATTTGTTTGAAATTATTATTCTTCAAAGGTATAAACCAATACACTAGCTCATAATTTTGAATGACATGGCCAAAGTACTCTACATTCTGATACTTTACGTGAGTACTGTAGCCCCACATCTCCAGGGATGGTGTTGAGGCCTGACCCATCCAACCGAACACACAACCGCATACACACTCATTCACTCACGTCTTACACACACTCCGCTACCGTAGACACGCACACGCTCATACGCACACACATACATATGCACACACGCACGCATACACACATCAACAGGTCCGTGAATACTTACCAACTAACCTCATGAGCTAAGGCCGTGGACGGGCTGGAACAGATTAAAACAGTGTGGAGCTGGACTCGAATCAAATTAGACAAAAGTGAGGAACGGGAGACGGAAAGAACCCAGAACCCTTCCCGATAAATGAAAGAACGGGGTCAAATACATGGGGGTTTATTAATGAAAATAAAGCAAGATAAGGCAATAAGAAAAAATCAAGTTTGAAACATTACTCACGGAGATATGCGTAGAAACTTATCGTGTAGGTTATTCATCCAATCATATCAAGAGGCAGATTGAAAACATATCAAACATGGCCACACAAGCCTCTTACAATCACAAAACTTGTAACGTACGATTTACTTCCTCCACATAATTTCATACACGCAACGTATGACACATTCGTCCTCACAATGAACTAATATCAGTGGACACACATCGAAAGAACTTACACGCACATCAAATAAAAACATTCACGTTACATCTCACACATCTCCATGTATATGGACCAGCATCCCAGAGAAGAGATCCATCACGCAACAATCCCCCATTTGAAAAGCACAGCATCCCAGAAAGAAAAAAAAATCCAAGAATAAATATGGCTGCCATAGTTACGAGGCGAGTAAACAATCCTAACAATGAAAGTAGACTCATTCAAATGAAAACAACAAACGTAATATATAATTAGGCCAACAAATAGCCCGAGGAATGAAAATAAGAAAATGAAAATAAAACTTTTAAAAAACACTGTAAGAAAAGGAGAATGCTGTTAATCAGGCAGGCATACAGCACAACCACACGTACACACACACCATAGAGACCCAAAAAATATACAGGTAGAATAATCAGTTTTGTCCAGACACATAACGAACACAGAGAGATCCGCATAGCAAGACAAGTGCTTTCATGGACTCATGAGCTCAATACAAGACGCGTAATATAACAAAGGATTGCCGCATCATGGCAAGGCATATCCCCACTTAAATCACAGTAGCATCATCGTAACCATCACGCCCACAACGTATTCATATCGCCTCGCCACTGACGAACATGAATACCAGTCATAGCGTCAAAACACAACGTCACGCATCAAGAGCTCGGCCATGAGAGAAATCGACGAATAAATAAAAGGCAGTAGGTCTCAAACTTCAGATCACATACACGCCAAACAAACATACAACCGACCAAAACCATCCTCCGTCCTTGCAGGTTTATGTCACACAAAAAGAACACACGAATACAATGGAAACTAACAATAAGGTGAAATGCAAAATTAACAGAAAAATATATACGACTAATATGCCTACGCAACCATAGCAAGCCAAAAAAAGGTTACCTTAATAGTCAGGCGTTGCTCAGAACTTTAGGTAGTCACAAAATAGCGACTCACATAAAGAGTCGGGCATACAAGCTGATAAATCCACTGCAGGAAAAGCAGACGACACAGGTAAAAGATCTCGTATCTCAAGATGCACATTATTACATCGGCCGCCATGATGGTTACAACCGTCATGCGAACTTGTATCAAAGAAGGCGAACACAAGACTCACTAAGAGGGCACTTCGGCTGATGGCCGGAAGCGCGCTCTGTCAAGCAGAAAACGAGTCATACGTCACGTCCAGGGAATAGATCGACCAAAAAGTCGATAGCGGTCAAAATGTATTACATACACAGGAGTGCGCCACCAAGGGAAACTTGGTGCGGCACATCTTCCCCACACCCCCTCGAAAATGAGTCCTTACTTGGTGATCAGGCAAGAAGGGCTCATTTTACCACGGGTGAAACTTAACACTAAGTGTGTACTCACCCTATAACTAAGCGTATCAATTAAACAATAACTTTAAACATTAGACATGGACAACAGAATATGAAAACATCTATACACACATCATAGTTACACCTTATTTTGGAGATATACAATATAATGAACGTCCTTTCGTTATCAAACACAGATTCATTAAGAATTATGCAGGCGTCAGTGTCCTTTCACCGAGTGATAATCGACTCAAAAGAGAGTTATGGCAAGTCAGGTAAAAATATGTATTTGTCAATTAATAATCCAGTGAACTAAACAAGTCCAGACCATTGTATTCCAGTACACTCCGACCTCTTCTCTGTCTCTAAGGGTGGGTTGCGAAGGAATTTGGTCGAGCTATCAGTACGTTTCTTTCCCTTACAATACAAGTGTTTCTCACAGGGCAATCATTACCTGAAACACAAAATAATTTAAGCATACGTGCTTGCAACAAGTCAAAGTTAACTCCATATTATCAAGTCCAATACATCTGAAAGGTGCTAAATAAATCAATGCTACGAACTTCTGGATTAATACTTTTTTAATATGGAAACGTGCGCCTTTGATTGCACACGGCCGGAGAGATCCCCCACTTTTACCGTAACGGGTCCCAGAAACTCAGTGATCCTTCTGGGCTCAGACCACTTTCGACACAACTTTCTACTAATGTGATCCATGGTAGAACTGACAGGGAACCTCTTTACCAGGACCAGATCTCCGACGCGGAAAGGCACAGGCATTCTTCCCTTGTTATACCTCTGGGCCACCCTGTCTCTGTCTTTAATCAGTTGCTCGGAGGCTATCTCCCATTTCTCCAAGACATCCAGACGTCGGGAGGGTTCGGAGAGATACTCCACATTCCATTTCAAAGAGAGTGGATCGTTGGGGACCCTGCCCAAAAATAATTCGGCAGGAGTGAACCGGCTGGACTCGTGCATGGCAGTGTTGAAACCTAGGCTGAAATGAGAGAGATAGCAATCCCAAAGGGACTGGGTGTTATAATGGAAGGCAGACAAACAGGTTTTTAAATTTCGATGAAATCTTTCAACAAGGTTCAGTTGAGGGTGATGAGGGCTTAGACGGATATGTTTTATACCCCAGGAGAAGCATAAATTACGGAACTTAGCGCCGGTAAAGATCGAAGAATTGTCAGAGACAAGCGTCCTAGGTGGAACAAAAACTCCGAAGATGTGTTTAGTTAATAAATTCACCGTGACGTTAGAATTAATTTTACGAACAGGGAACAGCCAAATGAATTTAGAAAAACCGTCGATAACAGATAAGATACCCACGTTGCCAGATTGAGATCGAGTTAGGGGTCTAAAGAAATCAATGAAGAGTTTCTCACCAGGAGAATTGACAACGTCGGCGGAATGAAAACCGATCTGAGTATTCTGAGCAGGCTTACATTTTTGGCAAACATCACAGGTTTTGACATACTCAATGACTACCTTTTTTAAGTTCGGCCAGTAATAATTCCGAGAAATTTTATGAAAGGTTTTTAACTGACCGAGATGAGCGCCTAAATGAGAATCGTGATAATAATTTAGGATCATGGGTCTCAGATTCCGGGGGACGAAAATCTTTGATGTACGCTTGTGAAGACTTTTGTGACACAAAAGGCCCTTCTTTATTTCAAAGGATTCCCAACCTTGTTCCTTCTTCGAAAGTCTATCGCCTAGACGGATACATTCATAGTCTTTCTTCTGGAATTCAGACAATTCGGAAAAACTAAAAGGGTATGTTTGAAGGATGCAGACAGGAAGATGTTTATCGGGACTGCACCCGATCTCGCAATCAGTAGTCTCACCACCTTCAAACATGCGCGACAAACAATCGGCAACAATGTTATCTTTACCTCTTACATGAACAACAGTGAAATTATAAGACGACAGTCGGAGAATCCAACGAGCAGTCCTCCCTAACCTTTTGACATTGGCAGCCATCCAAGATAGTGCTTGGTTACCAGTATGAACAGTTCAACAATGATAAAGGTGTTTTAATTTATTCCACCTATTCAATACTTATATTATCACGTATAGTTGTTACATAATTAAATTCTTAGTTACATGGGGCATGTTTCGCCCTCAATTAAGGGCATCTTCAGCCTAAATACAATAATAAAAAATACAACTAAATTAAAAGTGGACGTTAAATACAATCATCAAAAATACAACTAAAATAAAAAGTGGAAGTTAAAAGTTTAGTCTGTTCTTAAAATTCAGAACAATAAAATTGTGAAAAATGATAAAATAAAAAGATGCTAATGGAAAACTGTCTTATGATTAAACTATAATCTTGTCAGAGACTAAAACTTCTATTAAAATTCGAATTAAAACAGTTCATATAAAATATTGGAAAATCAAAGTGGTAGTAATAAAAAGCCAACGACATGAGGGCGTGTACACAAGCATAAACTTGATTGTCATGAATACAATCTTTTCAAGGCCGTTGATGAAATTCGTAGTAAGTAAGGCAGAAGCATCTATTGAAAAATTGTAAGAGGCCGTTAGCACCGGTAGGTAATAAAATGGCTGAATCCTTGCCAGAAAATGTCAACAGATGCAGAAATAAGTTTTATGTAAGTGGAAGTTGTTATTTCTTAACTACTGTTGAGTTGGTTGCTGCCCGTCTGTTGGCTCTAAGTCTGGTGTTATAACTGTTATAACCAGACTTAGAGCCAACAGACGGGCAGCAACCAACTCAACAGTAGTTAAGAAATAACAACTTCCACTTACATAAAACTTATTTCTGCATCTGTTGACATTTTCTGGCAAGGATTCAGCCATTTTATTACCTAACGGTGCTAACGGCCTCTTACAATTTTTCAATAGATGCTTCTGCCTTACTTACTACGAATTTCATCAACGGCCTTGAAAAGATTGTATTCATGACAATCAAGTTTATGCTTGTGTACACGCCCTCATGTCGTTGGCTTTTTATTACTACCACTTTGATTTTCCAATATTTTATATGAACTGTTTTAATTCGAATTTTAATAGAAGTTTTAGTCTCTGACAAGATTATAGTTTAATCATAAGACAGTTTTCCATTAGCATCTTTTTATTTTATCATTTTTCACAATTTTATTGTTCTGAATTTTAAGAACAGACTAAACTTTTAACTTCCACTTTTTATTTTAGTTGTATTTTTGATGATTGTATTTAACGTCCACTTTTAATTTAGTTGTATTTTTGATTATTGTATTTAGGCTGAAGATGCCCTTAATTGAGGGCGAAACATGTCCCATGTAACTAAGAATTTAATTATGTAACAACTATACGTGATAATATAAGTATTGAATAGGTGGAATAAATTAAAACACCTTTATCATTGTTGAACTGTTAAATTTTCAATACGGACCTAAAATGAGGTTTATAACATGTAATTACCAGTATGAATCCAGAAATGTCGGTGTTCGAGGTACGAGTGAAATTTCTCGACACCAAGGACAACAGCCAGACATTCTTTCTCGTACGTGGAGTACCTGGTTTCAGAGTCGAGCGATTTCTTACTGAAATAAGCAGTGGGGGCAAGATGATCGTTCTCCAGTCTTTGGTTCAATAGAGCAGAGACACCAATATCACTAGCATCACACTGAAGGACAAATTATCCGTTAAAGTCAGGGTTGTGCAATACGGGAGCTTGACAGAGAGCATCTTTAAGTTGCTCTTGAGCATCGCTCCAGAAGAAACGAACATTTTTCTTTTTCAACGAGTTCAGGGGGGCTGAGATTTCAGAAATGTTGGGGATGAATCTAGAATAAAATCCAATCATGCCAAGAAATCTACGGACAGCTCGTAGGTTCTTTGGCCTGGGAAATTCACGAGTGCATTTCACTCACTCAGGATTAACAGATATGCCGGAGCCGGAAACGATATGTCCTAAAAATTTTATCCTTCTAGAACACAAAGATGCCTTCTCAGGATTGACAGTGAATCCGTGCCTCTTCAACCTAGTGAAAAATTCGCGAAGATGAGCGACATGTTTCTCAAATGTGTCAGAAAAGACCACGACGTCGTCTAAATACGAGAATAAATAAGAGAACATTAAATCACCGAAGACGGAGTCAAGAATGCGACTCAGCGCTTGGCCGCCTACTGAAATGTCCATAGGGACCTTATTAAATTGATATAAGCCAAAGGGGGTGGCAAAAGCCGTAAATTCTCGGCAAGTAGGGTCGAGAGGAATCTGGAAATAGGCTGAATTGAAGTCGAAAACAGAGTAGAACTGGGCCTTCCCGAAAGATTGCAGGGCAGACTCGATGGTTGGGAGAGGGAATCTGTCGAATACAACGTTGCGATTTAAAGATCGATAGTCAATCACGAGACGAGGTTGACCATCCTTTTTTGGGGATCAGAAAGGTAGACTTTGATGGGCTAATAACACCTTTCTCTAGCAGTTCATTGATACACTTTCTCATAGCAGCGAGCTTGGGTGGGGAGCAACTGAAAGGAGGGTGTCTAACGGGAGTACGATCTTTCAGTTCGATGCAGTACGAAAATTCTTTGGCGCACCCTAATTTGGCAGTAAGTACCTCAGGGAAATCTTTTAGAAGGCCGTCGAGCACGGAGACTTGGTCATTGGAAAGATCAGATGGATCGATAAGGAAAACGCCGTTCGATACAAGGCATAACGGATTATTACCAGAAGGAACCTCAAAATGGAAGTTTTCATTTGATCGAAAGCGAAAGGCAAATGAACAGCTGATAAAATCGATAGATAAAATCGATGGCTAACATGAAATCAGATCCAAGGATGAGGGGAACAGTCAAATCGGGAACAACGTTAAAATTCCAGTCCCAGGAAAAATTGTGAATTTTGAAATGGATACGAACACGTCCGGTGGGACACATACGATGCCATTGGCAGACACGTAAGTTGCGGAACATTCACTATCTCGAAGATGTTTCAAAGCCATGCCTTCTACCATAGACTGGTTTACGAAAGAGCTCGAGGATCCGATATCCAGTAGGGCATATAGCGAGCGCGAGCCGGAAATAATTTTGGCCCAAGGAGACGCAAAGGGAAGACCACAAACTTTGCGATTAGAAGAGGTTTGGTGCACCAACGACGGGCCTACTCGTGAGTGCGGGATCAGTTTCCCTGGTTTCCATTGCATCGAGGAGAGATATCGCGAAATACGCCAACTAGGCCACACTGACAGCATTTTACGGGGTGTCTCGAGTTACACTGCATGAAGACGTGCCCATCTTTCCCACAATACCAGCATTTAATGGAGTTGGTTCCCCTTCCATGGGGTACGTTTTGATTTTGAAGAGCACCTGCCATCTTATTTGAAGAGTGAGGAGGTATTGACCGGTAATCAGAACGATCAGTGCACGACGCAGGGGAGAGCGATTGGGCAAAGGAGACCGATTTAGACACAGAGCGACAGGCGGTATCAGGGAAAGAACAGGTCTCGGGCGGAGGAGGGGGTTGGTATAGGTGATTCAGTTGAAGAGTAGACTCGTATTCACGCCCTAGATTGATTATATCATCCACACAATTTACCTCTAATCTCTTTATGAAGAGTTTATATTTAGGAGCCAAATTACGGTAAAATGTATCAAATATTTCAGTCTCATGAATGTCAACATCAAAACGGTTAAACAACGTAAGGACACCAGTCGCATATTCATCAATAGATTCGTTAGGACCTTGGGTTCTCCGTAGGATCTCTTGTTTAAGAACAAAATTCATGTCTGATAGACCAAACCTAATTTTAAGTTCTTTTGAGAAATCGGACCAACATTTGACTTTAAATTTATTTAATCGGAACCATTTACTTGCACGCCCCTCTAACATACCGGGGATGACAGGGACAAATAGGTCTAGGGACACAGAAGCACACGCAGCGACGTCTTCGACTCTCTCCAAGAATTCGATCACGGAGAAACCTTTTTCTTCGCCGGAAAATTTCAAATTCCATTTTCGAATAACATCAAGCGCAGGATTAAATTGAGATGGCCCACTCACAATAGGCTGAGGAATGCGATTTACAGTATGAACATCCATGCTGGAGATAAACTCGTTAGGGCAATTGTTTACAGCAATACTCGCATTGTTGTGATCAGAGTTTGAATTAACGGAATTACCTTCCATAGACGTGCCTGAATAATTTTGCATATCAACAATGGGAAGATTTTCACACGCATTGTCTTGTATGTTCTCCATTGTTTACAGATAAGATAAATAATGCAAGCGCAACAGTCAGCAATGACAAAATCACAACCAAAGTTATACACAAGATTTAACGGAAGTATGCTGTGAAATAGCATAAATTATTATATATATTATTCATGGCACAGTATAAACACAAAAAGGAGGACTTAATTTTAAAAGAATCCAGCTCTGCTCCACCGAGAATCAGCCAATCGGTGAAACTTTCCAGCCACGAACCACGCTCTGCATAGCATCTGACCCACTTAACCGAACACACTACCGCATACACACTCATTCACTCATGTCTAACACACACTCTGCTACCGTAGACACGCACACGCACATACGCACACACATACATACGCACACACGCACGCATACACACACCAACAGGTCCGTGAATACTTACCAACTTACCTCATGAGACAAGGCCGTGGACGGGCTGGAACAGACTAAAACAGTCTGGAGCTGGACTCGAACCAAATTAGACAAAAGGGACGAACGGGAGACGGAAAGAACCCAGAACCCTTCCCGATAAATGAAAGAACGGGGTCAAATACATGGGGGTTTATTAATGAAAATAAAGCAAGATAAGGCAATAAGAAAAAATCAAGTTTGAAACATTACTCACGGAGATATGCGTAGAAACTTATCGTGTAGGTTATTCATCCAATCATATCAAGAGGCAGATTGAAAACATATCAAACACGGCCACACAAGCCTCTTACAATCACCAAACTTGTAACCTACGATTTACTTCCTCCACATAATTTCATACACGCGACGTATGACACATTCGTCCTCACAATGAACTAATATCAGTGGACATACATCGAAAGAAATTACACGCACATAAAAAAAAATCATTAACGTTACATCTCACACATCTCCATGTATATGGACCAGCATCCCAGAGAAGATATCCATCACGCAACAATCCCCCATTTGAAAAGCACAGCATCCCAGAAAGAAAAAAATCAAAGAATAAATATGTCTGCCATAGCTACGAGGCGAGTAAACAATCCTAACAATGAAAGAAGACTCATTCAAATGAAAACAACAAACGAAATATATAATTAGGCCAACAAATAGCCCGAGGAATGAAAATAAGAAAATGTAAATAAAACTTAAAAAAACACTGTAAGAAAAGGAGAATGCTGTTAATCAGGCAGGCATACTGCACAACCACATGTACACACACACCATAGAGACCCAAAAAATATACAGGTAGAATAATCAGTTTTGTCCAGACACATAACGAACACAGAGAGATCCGCATAGCAAGACAAGTGCTTTCATGGACTCATGAGCTCAATACAAGACGCGTAATATAACAAAGGATTGCCGCATCATGGCAAGGCATATCCCCACTTAAATCACAGTAGCGTCATCGTAACCATCACGCCCACAACGTATTCATATCGCCTCGCCACGGACGAACATGAATACCAGTCATAGCATCAAAACACAACGTCACGCATCAAGAGCTCGGCCATGAGAGAAATCGACGAATAAATAAAAGGCAGTAGGTCTCAAACTTCAGATCACATACACGCCTAACAAACATACAACCGACCAATACCATCCTCCGTCCTTGCAGGTTTATGTGACACAAAAAGAACACACAAATACAATGGAAACTAACAGTACGGTGAAATGCAAAATTAACAGAAAAATATTATATGCCCACGCAACCATAGCAATCCAAAAAAAGGTTACCTTAATAGTCAGGCGTTGCTCAGAACTTTACGTAGTCACAAAATAACGACTCACATAAAGAGTCGGGCATACAAGCGGAAAAATCCACTGCAGGAAAAGCAGACGACACAGGTAAAAGATCTCGTATCTCAAGATGCACATTATTACATCGGCCGCCATGATGGTTACAACCGTCATGCGAACTTGTATCAAAGAAGGCGAGCACAAGACTCACTAAGAGGGCACTTCGGCTGATGGCCGGAAGCGCGCTCTGTCAAGGTGAAAACGAGTCATACGTCACGTCCTGGGAATAGATCGACCAAAAAGTCGATAGCGGTCAAAGAATGTATTACATACAAAGGAGTGCGCCACCAAGGGAAACTTGGTGCGGCACAGGCCTCAGGAACATATAGTAAAACAAGGTATACACAACACCGAAGTAAACTGCAACGGAGAAAATGAAGTCCCTGTGACAGAGGATTTAAATCATTCTCTTGAAAGCAGTCCTCAGGACCTAGTTTCAACCGGACTGCTCACGCAGGTGACAAACCTAAGGCGCACTGTACATGTGTCAGGTACTGTCAAATTTATAGGTTGAATGACATGCTTTCTTACGGTCACTAATTTAGTATTTTTTCGTGTTTAAACGCAGAACTCGGGGCGACGTAAAGCCCCTAGCCAAAAAAAAAAACACGCAGAACTGCGTTCGACCAATAAGATTGCTCATATTTGTGGATCCTGAGCACTTATTGCAAGCAGAAAAGAATCATATGCATATTGCAGACTATTTATTACGATTCCATTAACAATGATGATATCCTGTTTTCCTTGCAGTGAGTAAGAGAAACACACTTTCACAGTAGACATTGAAGAGGAGTGGAGTTATAACAGAGCCTCGCCTCATCGCTTGCTTTACTTCGATAACACAGGTGTTGGTGTTATCAACCTTAACAAATGAGGACTGATTTCATTACCGGTTGGCAACGGTTCGTACATCTTTTCTACCAGACCAATATCATATAGTTTAAGCAATTTATTAGGCAACCAAAAAGTCTCTGGACAACTGGAAATAAATCAACACCAAGATGAATCAGTCTCTTCTGCAAGGAAACTTGCTGTCTTTCATGACCAAGGGTTTCCAGTTTAATGTGGAAACCGAACCAGAAGGAAGTCTTCTTCATTTCATAACTCCCATATTCCGTGGCCGGAGTTCCAACCGCAGCCAGCTCAGCGACAATGATACTAGGTTATCATGCCCCTTGATTTTTATCCTCAGATTAGGTCAGCAATAACATTATGATGGAAACATATGTCTTGGTCGAAATGGGGCTGAACTTTGTGTCGAACTTGGATATCATCATCTAATGCATCTTTTGGGTGGTCCAATGACAGAGAACATAAGCAAACGAGATGTATATATACAGGCAAGTGACCAAGATAATATAGAGATTCGGGTGAATGTGTTGTACGGAAGATATTGTTAGATGTGCTTGGTGATGCGGGTCGTCACTACACCACTGCCCGCTCCTAATGCTCGAGAGATTCCTGAACTCTTTGAGATTTTCAGTTTTGTTTTTCACGGACGGTGACTTTGCTGTTATGCCATGGTTTCATTGCATTAGGAGCTGCCAAGGTTTCGCCGGAAACTGAGCGTAGCATTCTCAGGAATACGCTCTGTATGAAGGTCAGTAGCGTACTCAAGGTGTGGCATCTAATAAATGGAAGAGTAACCGGAATTGGCAATACATTTCTCTGAAAGGAAACATAAAACACTTTGTTGGTGTAGCTCCAAAGACGTAGAAGATGGAAACTGCCATGAAAGTGTGGATCCGGCAACTCTTGAGGCCAACCTGTGGAATGGACGTGTTCCTACAAGCTGGGCTCAGCTTACCTAGTCTGTCCGTCATGTATAACAGAGGAAGGACTGTTCACAACTCGGCCATGTGTAGATTTTTCAAACTGCACTCACTATACAATAACCACACCCATACATCTCCTGAGCTGTATAGTTATTGTGTTCCACATGACGGAACTACAACGTGTGCAACAATTAGTAAAGTGTACTCCATCTCTTCGTGATATTATTATTATTATTATTATTATTATTATTATTATTATTATTATTATTGTACCGGAAGGTAACAGATTCTACACGAATTTGGAACTTTAATGAGAAGATGTCACCACTGAAATAAAAAGTTATTGCGTTATTGCGAAGTTTCCTAAATTGATTGAATTTCTCCTAGTCTTGTTTCGCTATATATCAAGAAGTTGGGACATTTTTCCACAGATGGCACTACTAAAAACTCTGATCATGCACTCTGGTGCAAGGTGAAGGAACTTACAACTGAAAGAAGTTTATTTATTTTTGGGTTGTGAAACATGCTCGTTTAGCATGTTCATAACATGTACGTTTATCTGTGATTGCTAAGAGCTTGCATTAGCTCTCGCTTGACTTCACTAAACTGACTATTAACTATTTCCCAAACTGTACCGCAGAGGGCAGCGCCCCTGCTTTGTAAACGGATGGTCCTTCCTTCTGCGAGTCTTTGACTTTTATCTCCTTGACATGATTTTTTGGTTGTTGTTATGACCTGAAGGAAAGAAGAAAAGATCGAGTCGCCTCTACTCGGAGCAGCATTTTTGAATTATCGATGGGATTTTATCAGGTTTAAACTCTGCCTGTATTCTTATTCTGGTTTCTAATTGATCAGTTTCAACCTCAGGTAATGTGAGCTGTGTTTTCGCTTTTATTTTATGTTTATCTTGTGGCTGTTTCAAGTGCCTTGTAATCGCGACTGACTGATATACGTCTTTGCCCCGCGATATGAATGGGTGTGTGTTTGCGGGCATTATTGTGGTGGTGGTGACGAGGTAACTGGGTCTCTACGAGAATTATCATTATGTGTACGACATTATACTTCTTTATTGCCACCAAATGTTAGTAGGCTCTGGGTGTCGACACGGAGATACGTCGTACCCAGCGCCTGTGTTGGTGGGCTTGTACGTGGGCCGTGGGTCCATATCGTCCTGCTTATAACATATTTGCAGTGTGCGCGTTTCTACGTCGTGTGTTGGAAGTTACTTATGCGCAGGTGCGTCATACTGCATGTGTTTACGATCTGTTTTGAAAAGAGGTTATTGACCCTATTGTTACCCGATGTCGACAATGCCTGAATGTTTGTGTGTATGTGTGAGAGCGAGCGAGGGGCTAAAAGGATGTCGTATCGGTTAGTTAATTTTTGTTTCCTTTTTATTTATTCCTCGTGCACTTGTTTTTTCACTTGGAGTGCGGTGTTTGTAATTTGTGTCTTGGACAATTTTATGACCGTTTTGCTCGTTCTTATGGCCGCCATTTTTGGTTTCATTTTAATTCGGGTGATGCGCACACCCGCTTTATTTTCTTTGCCTTTTGTGTGCTCTTTGGTACAGAGAACTATTGTTCGCTCTACTCCGAGAGGCTGCGTGATCTTTTATCCTTGTGATGGTCATTGTTGATGCTGTAATGATGATGGAGGCTTGAGTAACGTTTAGTAAATAAAATGTAAACTTCAAAAAAGGCTTTCACGGCCGCAGATATTATAATGCACACGGCCTAACCACCCAAAAGCTGGTTCTATTCCTGTGATTATAAAATGTAAACTACTTCGTGGAAAGAAATGACCAATATAAGTCCGTGAGGATCTTTTCTGTCAATGATGTTTCAGTATGTTGTGAATATATATTAACCAGTGAGCACATCGTAAGGTATAGTTTATCCATATATTTATGGTATGTTGCGCTCGAACGGTTACGATGCTAGCTTCTACTAACCTGAAGGACAAAAGCACGTATGTAAAAATGTTTCATTTTTTTCTTTGGTGGCTTCTTTTCTTGCATTTACGTTTTTCCTAATAAACCCTCATTTAATTTTATTTGATTTTTATTGCTGGTAGTTAGTTTCTTTTTCCTTGTCATGAATTATTATTATTAATCAACGTCTTCAGTTCGAGGCTGTTATCTGCCTCTCCTGATCGGAGTCCACGTCCTCGAATCTCCCGTCGTGTTTTTACGTATTGGGTTCGGTGCAAATGGTAGCAGATGCGTGCTCGATCAGGACGTCTCCTCTGTAATAGACTCGGACGAGATGAAACTGGAGATGGTGATTTATGCTTATTTTATTATGTGAAGCCTCAGTTTCTCTTAATTTATCTTGTGAAGCCACTATTATTCTGACCTTAATTTTGAGTCATATATTCTATTTATCTGCATTGTTGTGCCAATCAGCGTGTATGCGTTGTGTTTATTTCAGTTGAATAGCATTGTGTTGATAATGGAGAGTCAGAAAACGGTTGAGATGAGTAAACATACCGATGTTTTGAATACGGAAATGCCCGACGCTGTGAGAGATGAAGGGGAGGATACTGATGAGCTTAATGCTTCAGTTGCGTCCGATAATGATAGTGCTAGGTGTCCCGATCGTGGAAATGTTATGGAGTGTCGTAATCGTGCCCTTGACCTGAACCGTGAGGAGCCCGTTTCTCCTATTTCCAGACCTGCTTGTTATCCGAACGCTAATGCTAATATTAATCCTGTATTTGATGTAGTCCGTAAATGGAAATTAAATTTTACGGGGGAAGGCAATAGTTCTAGCGTGATTGAATTCTTAGAGCGGGTGGAAGACATTGCGGAGTGCAGCTCGCTCCCCCTCGATCTATTCGTACCCGTCATCCCCGGAATGTTAGAAGGGCCGGCGTTGAGATGGTTTAGATTGATGAAGGTCAATATTCGGTCGTGGGATGAGTTCGCCGTCCGCATTAAGCAGCGATTTGGTTTATCAGACATGGATTATTGTTTGAAACAGGAAATTTTTGGAAGGACTCAGGGAATGGGAGAAGGTATCGACGATTATGCCACAGACATTCTAACCCTATTCAATCGTTTATGCGTTAAGGCACCGGAATATGAGATCTTTGACCAATTTTATCGAAATCTGGCCCCTGACTATAAATTATATATAAAGAGGTCCCAAGTAAACTGTGTCGAAGACATTATAAATTTAGGCCGTGAGTTCGAATCGACAGTCAGTCAGAACAAGCTGTATCGTCCACCTCCTACTCCTTCCGATTGTTCTTTTCCCGATGTTGCCTGTCGTGTACCCATCAAGTCGGTTTCCTTTGGTGCCACCCCCTCTTCGTCTCGGCCTTGTGGCAGATCCGATCGAAAGTCCGACCTTGCATCCCCAACTCGGCGCTATGTCAACGCCATTCAACCCTCTAATCCGACTACCGTAAGCAACGCCACTGCTAGAAAATGCTGGAATTGTGGTAAACTGGGACATATTTCAAAGTACTGCCGGTCTAAGAATCCTCTCAAATGTTTTTATTGTGGTCTTACTGGTGTTACTCGGCGCGTGTGTCTGCGATGCAATCCTGAGCAGGGAAACTGAAGGGGCGCTGGCGTGATGGCCCGCCGTTGGCGCTTGATATTGGTGTGAATAAAAGAATCTGGGGCCTCCCCTCGTCTACACCCTGGGCCAAGATTTTGATAGGATCGCGAATTGTTTATGCCTTGTTGGATACTGAGTCGAGTGTTTCATTCATCAGCCAATCCCTTGTATCTTCCCTCAATTTGACGTATCTGCCAGCCTGTGAGAACCTGGGAAAGTTCATGTCCGCTGATGGGCGTCAGGTGTGTGCCGTGGGTCGTGTCGAGTGTCATATCAAAATTCATGGTTTGTCATGGGACTGAACGTTCAATATTGTTCCCGACTTGTCTGTCCCGGTCATTTTAAGATCCGCATGTTGGCAACTGGTTTGTCCATTGATTTCATCAGTCGTACCTTTGCCTTTCGGTTCAAATCTGATGTGAGTTACCCCTTTGAAACCCCCTTTCAGCGTGGCACCGCATGCGCCATCGTGGAATCTCCACTGCCCAACGCCTCATGTGAATTGACTGAAAATCATACCTTGATGTTGAACGGTCTGTTAGAAGAATTTTCCGATGTGCTCACTGCCGATCTGGGTTGTGCCAAGAATTTTTCCTATTCAATTGAACTCAAGAACGACACCCCTGTTAGGTCCCCTCCGTTTAGCTGTTCACCCCCTAAATTGTGCGCTATGCGCGAAATGGTAAACGAGTTGTTAGAAAAGAAGGTCATCAGTCCCTCAAAATCGCCCTACAGTAGCCCCGCTTTCCATGTCCCCAAAAAGGACGGTCGATTTAGGTTCGTGATCGACTGTCGAAAAGTCAATAAGAACATCGTTTTGACAATTTCCCGTTGCCTACCATCGAAAGCGCATTTCAGCATTTTCATGGCGCAAGGTTCTTCACTGTTTTTGATTTCAATTCGGCGTACTATCAAATCCCCTTAGACCCCAAAAGTCGTCCTTGCACCGACTTCGCCACTCCTTTTGGGCTTTTCGAATTCAATAAAGTACCTATGGGTATCTCAATTGGTGGCCAAGCGCTTAGTCGGGTGATGGACTCGATCTTCGGAGACCTAAAATTTTCTTATGTATTCAATTTTTTGGATGATCTTCTCATATATTCCTCGAGCTTCGACGAACACCTAGCTCACCTGCGCGAGGTACTCACCCGTTTGCGCAAGCACGGTTTTACCATCAATCCCAGAAAGGTGTCTCTTTGTTCTAAGCGCCTGAATTTCCTTGGCCATATCATCTCCGAGTCCGGCATTGCTGTGAACCCTGACAGAGTCAAATGTATTAGAGAATTTCCTCGCCCAAAGAATATACATGGCGTTAGAAGATTCTTGGGTATGGTTGGCTTTTACAGTCGTTTCATTAAGGATTTCTCCCAAATTTTGGCCCCCTTAAACCTTCTCAAAAAGAAAAATAGTTGCTTCGTCTGAGACGAACCCCAAGCCAATGCCTTCAATCAGTTGAAAGATGCCCTCTGTCAAGTCCCTGTTCTTCACAGTCCAAATTTCTCCCGTGATTTCGTTCTACAGTGCGACTCTAATGAACTTGCAGTTTCCGCCGTATTAAATCAATCCGATGAGGATGGGAAGCTAGTCCCCATTGCATTCTTCAGCAAGTTGTTGCACGGAGCTGAATTGCGGTAATATATCTATGAAAAAGAATGCCTAGCCGTAGTCTTGGGAGTTGAAAAATTCCGGTCTTATTTGGAACACCGCTATTTCTTTGTCCATACGGACAACCAAGCGCTATCATGGATGAGCGCTAATGTCAAACGACTCGGTAGAACGGCTAGATGGATACTCCGTTTGTCATCTTATAAATTCACCATTGTTCACGTTCGAGGAAAAGAAAATGTGGTGGCCGACTGTCTGTCACGAATGTTCGACGGAGTGCCGCAGAGTGAGGTCGAACTCGAAGACGATTGTTATCCATCCGAGTTTGTTGAAAGCGTCAACATTTTGCAAAGTTATCCCTGGTCTTTCACAGACATCTCCGAGTATCAAAAAATGATATTGAATGACAGGAGCTGATGAAGGGTGTCGCCGATGGGTCTCTTCGAGACAAATCATTTGGTGTCAAACGAGGGCTGTTAGTCCACCGCAGCCGTAAAAATGGCATAGACAAGGTTTTCGTTCCTCTGGCATTACCATCCATGATGTTACACTACTACCACGACTCTTACCTAGGTGCTCATCTGGGTCAATTCAAAACCCTGAATCGTATCTCTCGGGATTTCTTTTGGCCCAACCTCAAAAAGAATGTACTGAAGTATGTGAAAAGTTGCGACACATGTCAAAGGTGCAAACCTGCGCAATCCTATCAAACTGGTCTTTATTCCGCTGACATTGCATCCTACCCCGGAGAAAAGTTGTTTGTAGATTTTTTGGTCCTCTTATGAAGTCCAAAAATGACAATATCGGAATTCTGTCGGTAGTTGACGCCTTCTCTAAATTCGTCTGGTTGTTTCCGGTTAGAAAAATTAACCCCAGCAGCGCCATTCGCCTTCTATCTCATCATATTTTCGGAGTTTATGGCCCCCCCGAAAATGTTAGTAACTGACAATGCGTCTACCTTCAATGGCAATAAATTTCGCCATCCGTGTTTCGGATGGGGA
Organism: Anabrus simplex; assembly: GCF_040414725.1. NCBI lineage: Eukaryota > Metazoa > Arthropoda > Insecta > Orthoptera > Tettigoniidae > Anabrus > Anabrus simplex. The sequence continues at coordinate 11,600,901 of NC_090278.1, read as the reverse complement.
GTGAAGCAGGTTTTTCTGAGCTCCCACAATCCCAAACCCCCACACGTCGAAAGATTTCATCGCAATCTCAAGGCCTGTCTGAGTGCTTACCATAGCGCTGATCAGCGGACCTGGGATGAAAATCTTGATTTTTTTGTTCTAGCTTTCAACAGTGCAGTCCACGAGTCCCATCGCCGCAGCCCGGCAGAATTATTCATTGGTAGAAATCTGGCTGACCCATTGGAGTTGAAATGGAATATTGAATACCTGAGCAAACCGTCAAGGAACGTAGAGATTGAACAGAAATGGAAAGAAGCAGTCGCCCACTTGATCCGTGCACGAGACCGGGTGGCTGAACGGTTCAACCGGGGCAGAAGAGAGGTCGCCCTGCAAATTGGAGACTTGGTGGTGGTGAAAACGTTTCCTGTCAGTTCTGCAGCTAACCAGGTCACCGCCAAACTGTGTTATAAATGGTCAGGCCCCAAAAAGATAGTCAGATTCTTGGGACCTGTCACCGTTGAACTACAGGACCTGAAAAGTAACAAATTTAGTAAGGCTCACGTGTCTTTGTTGAAAGTTCATCATCCACGGAGCCAATAATACTTCATTAATTTTCCATATTATGTTTAATACTTGTACATGTTCTTTGCTTGTAGCAAAATTGGCAATCTTCTAAATTTCCTTTTCTTTCAGGGATAATATTGATGAAAAAGAGAGACCGGAAGGGAAAAATAATAATCGGATGTCGTGAATTGGAGATGAGACGAAATGAATGCAGATTCCGTGGAGAGGAGAGGACTCCAAATCTCACTTTCGCTCAGCTATTCCGACCATCGCTGGTGGAGACATTAAATAAAGTGCGTAAAAAGAAGGAAAAAAGGGAAGAGAGACTGATTAATTCAGCCTGTTATTGTTAATCAAGAAAGTACTGAACCTAAAAATGGCATGAACTGAATTTCATGATACCTTGTTGTGTACATAGCTCGTAACTGTATCTGTCTTGTGTGTTTCATTTAGTTGTAGTTAGGATGTAAGATTCTTTAGGTTTAGATGTGTGCACACTCTAGTTATAAGGTTTGAGTCTCATTTTAAAATGTGTATCTTGGCAGATCACCAAAGAAAGACACATTTTAAAACGGGGCTGTGGGATGATGAAACATGCTCGTTTAGCATGTTCATAACATGTAGGTTTATCTTTGATTGCTAAGAGCTTGCATTAGCTCTCGCTTGACTTCACTAAACTGACTATTAACTATTTCCCAAACTGTACCGCAGAGGGCAGCGCCCCTGCTTTGTAAACGGATGGTCCTTCCTTCCGCGAGTCTTTGACTTTTATCTCCTTGACATGATTTTTTGGTTGTTGTTATGACCTGAAGGAAAGAAGAAAAGACCAAGTCGCCTCTACTCGGAGCAACATTTTTGAATTATCGATGGGTTTTTATCAGGTTTAAACTCTGCCTGTATTCATATTCTGGTTTTTAATTGATCAGTTTCAACCTCAGGTAATGTGAGCTGTGTTTTCGCTTTTATTTTATGTTTATCTTGTGGCTGTTTCAAGTGCCTTGTAATCGCGACTGACTGATATACGTCTTTGCCCCGCGATATGAATGGGTGTGTGTTTGCGGGCATTATTGTGGTGGTGGTGACGAGGTAACTGGGTCTCTACGAGAATTATCATTATGTGTACGACATTATACTTCTTTATTGCCACCAAATGTTAGTAGGCTCTGGGTGTCGACACGGAGATACGTCGTACCCAGCGCCTGTGTCGGTGGGCTTGTACGTGAGCCGTGGGTCCATATCGTCCTGCTTATAACATATTTGCAGTGTGCGCGTTTCTACGTCGTGTGTTGGAAGTTACTTATGGGCAGGTGCGTCATACTGAATGTGTTTACGATCTGTTTTGAAAAGAGGTTATTGACCCTATTGTTACCCGATGTCGACAATGCCTGAATGTTTGTGTGTATGTGTGAGAGCGAGCGAGGGGCTAAAAGGATGTCGTATCGGTTAGTTAATTTTTGTTTCCTTTTTATTTATTCCTCGTACACTTGTTTTTCACTTGGAGTGCGGTGTTTATAATTTGTGTCTTGGTATTTTATGACCGTTTTGCTCGTTCTTATGGCCGCCATTTTTGGTTTCATTTTAATTCGGGTGATGCGCACACCCGCTTTATTTTCTTTGCCTTTTGTGTGCTCTTTGGTACAGAGATGCTGCACCCCTGGCCATCTCGATACCTTCATTGCCTTCATGTAACTATTGTTCACTCTACTCCGAGAGGCTGCGTGGTCATTGTTGATGCTGTAATGATGATGGAGGCTTGAGTAACGTTTAGTAAATAAAATGTAAACTACTTCGTGGAAGGAAATGACCAATATAAGTCCGTGAGGATCTTTTCTGTCAATGATGTTTCAATATGTTGCGAATATATATATATATTGACCAGTGAGCACATCGTAAGGTATAGTTTATCCATATATTTATGGTATGTTGTGCTCGAACGGTTACGATGCTAGTTTCTGCTAACCTGAAGGACAAAAGCACGTATGTAAAAATGTTTCATTTTTTTCTTTGGTGGCTTCTTTTCTTGCATTTACGTTTTATCTTAATAAACCCTCATTTAATTTTATTTGATTTTTATTGCTGGTAGTTAGTTTCTTTTTCCTTGTCATGAATTATTATTATTAATAATTATTATTATTAATCAACGTCTTCAGTTCGAGGCTGTTATCTGCCTCTCCTGATCGGAGTCCACGTCCTCGAATCTCCCGTCGTGTTTTTACGTATTGGGTTCGGTGCAGTTGGCTATACTTCTTTTTCCTTCCGCCAGTTTTGAATCTAGCCAATCACGAATTTGTGTAATTAATTTTCAACCAATCCCGCATTTCTTGTTCAATTTGAATTTACCAATAAAATTGAGAGAGCGTTTCCGTATTAATCCTGATTTCTCTCGAACCTTCCCTGAGGGTTATAAACTGCGGCTTTTCTAGGTACCTTGTCGATTTGTCGCCGTCTTTATAAGTGTGTGTTTTAAGGCAGGATGCGGGGCGCCTCTTTCTTCGGCCAGCAGAATATCTACAAGGTAATGGCCACATAAATTCGTTCTTTTTTGCTGTATCTGCTAATTAATCCGAGGGGAAGGTCCGAATCTGTAATTAGGTAACAATACTTTTCTAAAATGTAACTTTTCTTTCGACTAATGTAAAATCTTCATACAATCTTCAATTGTAAATCGGGGACAGAGAGTGAGTTACCCTCTCGAGCTCCCCTTCATCTTAGTTTGAGGTGACTTCGTTTTTGTAACTGTTTTATTTCCTGTAATATATTAAAGATATTTCCATGCGAGTCACCTCAGTAGCTTGGAACTAGCCCCTGTTTCATCGGCCGACAGCCCTGCAGGTTTTAATATTTCATTGTCTGGAGCGCAGAATACGCCTCCATTCAGGTTGTTTTTGGGCTAGTTAATAAACCTGTTCTTTTCCGCAAAGGCCCAGTAGATTGGGTACTAGATACCCGTGTGTAATACCAATTCTAATTTGTAATTCGTGCCTTGTGAGGCCTGAGATTGTAATATTTTGAGGTAATGTTGCCTTGAGTAGGCTGAAAGGAACTGAGAGCCTATTAGCTCTTTTCAAAGTGTTGTAATAATGAAGAGTGCCTCTGGAAGGCTAGATATTGTAATTCAGGGAGCAAATAATCTTGAATTCGGGGATTTCTGCCCTTGACTAAATAAGTTCTCATTTTGAATTGAAAAATTGAGCTCTGAGCTCAGGAATTGTAAAACGAGGGGCTTGAAGCCCAAAATTGTTAAAGTTCTGAATCTGGGATTTTCCAAGTCTTGTTTCATGATCGCTAATTGTACCTGTCATGTTGTTATTTGTAAAGTTTTGAAATTCTAAAGAAATATAACTTTTGTTAAAGATTTAATTAGTTTTGATGTGGTAGTTAGATCCATTCAACACCCGCACCTTCTTTAACCTCTTCCTCCTCCACGGGTAACCCCGTAACAAGTGGTAGCAGAGCGTGGTTGAATGGGTCTAAATTAAGCCCCTTTTGACTGCTCAACATAGGATCCGCGGCGAACTCTAAGAATTTTCTCGGTCGCTGGGAGTTTTGTTTCTAAATTTGTAAATTTTCTATCATCATGTCTGGCCCTTACGCAGTTCTCCATCCCGGGTGCTTGCGCAAGTAGGAATGGAACTATGAGTTACTCATTAGAAATGTTCAATCTGGAGGCACGGTTGCGGCAGATACTGCCGAACTTAGAGAGTCATTAGTATTGCCCATTTGTATACCAATTTTTGGGGAAAGGAAATTGATGAGTCTCTATCCACTATCACTAACAATACCACTGAACTAGAATTGTAGTAAGTTTTTTTGAAGTAAGTGATCCATCTGCTAAGCAACTTAAAAGAGTACAGGTTAGGTTGTTCCATTTTTATCATAGGGTTAGTGACCTATTGTCTCTAATGTTAAAAGAAGATCATGTTCAGGAAGCCAGTAATTTAGTTGACCATCTATCAAATATGTGAAATACAATCAATCAATTTTTGACTGGGGCATCTGTTCCCAAAACCGACCAAGCCCCTGTGATAAAGATTGTGAGTGACGAGGCTTCTTCCAAGATGGTAGAAAGAAGAAAATCTGTAGCAACTCAACTACTTCTGCCTCATTAGAAAATGAGTCCGATCATCGTACACAAACTCTCCATTTCTTTTTAAATAATGCTGTGGTAGAAGCTTCTGAAACCTCGAGGCCGTCACCAATTATATCACTCGGTTTTAGTAGTTTGCCCCATCCACTGGCGATGTTGCTTAGGGGAATTTCTAAACTTTCAGTAAACTCCACCAATGATGTCATTTCAGCGTTTTCTCTCTCTCATTCGTAAATTCTACAAATTATGTATCCATATTCCGTAGGCGTCCTCTCGGACAAAATAGTTAGGGCCATTGCTGATCGCTCATCCATAGAAAACTTCCACGCCCATCTTTTGGCTAATTTCATTCCGGCTAGGGCAATGTCCTCTTTAATACAGAAGTTCTATTTTAGGCTACAAAGTCTGGACGAATATCTTGCGGACTTCTTTCAAGATATCATTTTTTATACCCGAGTGTTCACTCTGCATTTTTCCGAGGACCAAATAGTGCAAACTATTGTTGAAGGTGTTTCTCCACCTTATCCATCTTATTTATGTTTTGAGTCTCGTCCCCAAACTATCGCAGAATTAGAGGCTATGGCTGTCTCAGCTGAAGGAGTAAGATATGCCGACACCTGAAGAGTTGCAAAGGAGCCCCCTCCATCGTCCAGTAGTTTTCGGCCTCCACCTCGCCGAACTTTCTCCACCGGCAAATGCTATGTTTGTGGGTCTACGGATCATCTCCGTAACAACTGCCCATTGATCAAATCGAGTGCGACAAAGAATGGGGCAGGGTCGTCTCAAGAATATTTCAAATGTGGATCGTTTACTCACCTTGCCAAAAATTGCCCTAATGTTAATAGCACCCCCTCCTGCTCAACTTCTGTTGCAACCTCCACGCACTCAAATAATAGGAAGTGACTAGTGTCTCCGGCTGAGTCGGTGTGTTCATCTTTCCAATGCTCAGCCCCGGTTAAACCCACCGAAAGCTCTGGTAAGCGTAGATGTTTTCTAATCTATTATTTGAAGGCCCTAAAGAATACCTCAGAATTGCGCCGGACACCCCCGCACTTGTACCATTTCTTGAAATTGAATTGAATAGTGAACCCGTCACTGCTCTATTAGACTCAGGGAGTGTGTGTTCTATTGTTTCGGCTGAATGGTATTCTAAATTCAAGTCTGTTTGTAAGTTTTCCGACTATTGTTCATCTTCTGTCCAATGCGTTTCGGCTAACTCTTCTCCTTTAGAAATTTTGGGTTTCATCTTCGCTAAAATTCGTATTTCTAAATTTACCTGGAAAATAAAATTATTTGTGGCTAAACACTTGTCTTGAGCCGGCCCCGTGGTATAGGGGTAGCGTGCCTGCCTCTTACCCGGAGGCCCCGGGTTCGATTCCCGGCCAGGTCAGGGATTTTTACCTGGACCTGAGGGATGGTTCGAGGTCCACTCAGCCTACGTGATTAAAATTGAGGAGCTATCTGACGGTGAGATAGCGGTCCCGGTGTAGAAACCCAAGAATAACGGCTGAGAGGATTCGTCGTGCTGACCACACGACACCTCGTAATCTGCAGGCCTTTGGGCTGAGCAGCGGTCGCTTGGAAGGCCAAGGCCCTCAAGGGCTGTAGTGCTATGGGTTTTTTAAACACTTGTCTTGCCCTGTAATAATGGGAGCGGATTTCATACCTTTTACCGGTCTGGTGCTCGACATTCAGAGGAAGCCGTGCACCTTCAAATTTGCTAATAGTGTAAAATTCCTTTGCTCAAATGTAACTCGCTGTCATGTTCATCTCTTTCGCCTACCCAGGATGAGATGTTGTTAGACCTTAGACATCTACCTGATGAGCAGGCTGAAAGTATTCGTAAAATGTGTCAGTCGTTTCCGGACGTTTTCTTATACTCTTCGTGTTACTGACCTTATCGAATACAAGATTGAGGTTACGGATTCGATCCCAGTTAGGTTTCCACCGTATAGGCTGTCTCTACCTAAATTGAAGGCTCCGAAAGAGATCATCGGTCAAATGCTGAAAGATGGTATTATTCGACAGTCCAAGTCGGCGTATTCATCGCCCACTTTCCTGGTGCCGAAACCCCAAGGCGGCTTCCGGCCTGTGATTGACTATAGGGCTTTAAATCGTAAGGTAGTGTTACAATCTGTGCCTGTTCCTGACCTTCATCCTTGTTTTTCATAGTTTCGGAAAGCCAAGTTCTTTAACATCTTAAACCATAGTCAGGCGTACAACCAGATCCCTCTAGCTGAAGGATCGAAACATCTAACTGATTTTGCCACGGATTGGAACTTGTATGAGTACAACCGCGTTCCTTTCGTGCTCTCCACGGGGGAAGCTGTTCTCACTAGACTGCTAGATAGGGTCTTCTCCGACATCAAATTTGAATACCTGTATCACCATCTTGATGATGTCGTATTTTCTGAGACTTTCGAAAACCACCTAGATCATCTAAAGGAGGTACTCAATCGCCTTCGTAAAGCTGGGTTGACTGTCAAGTTATTTAAGGTAGTTTTTGCTAAACCTTCTATGTCATTCCCAGGGCATATTGTGTCACCCGATAGTGTTTCTAATGATCATTCTAGAACACAGGCCATCCGTGATTTCAAACCACCTTAGAACATGAAAGGCATTGCCAGGTTCATCGGCATGGTGAATTTATTCATGAAATTTATTCCTAACTTCGCTAAAAGAGCGGCGCCCTTGAACTTACTCCATAGGAAAGACGTCAATTTCGAATGGGGGCCGTCTCAAGAAGCCGCTTTAGAAGATCTGAAATTAGCTCTTTGTAACGCCCCCGTTCTTGCAATGCCAGATTTTTCGAAGGAATTCATCGTTCAAACCGACGCCTCATCATCGGCGGTAGCTGCTGTCCTTATAGCTTATGCGTCAAGGACATTATCGGCTCAAGAGGCAAAATATTCGATTTATGAACTTGATGGTTTGGCAGTTTTATTTGCACTAGAGAAGTTCCAACTCCATCTGGAACATGTCAAGCTCGATCTAGAAACAGATAACCAAGCCTTAAGTAGGGTACTAGCTAGGCCGCGTCGTACTGATCGTATAGCCCGCTGGGCCATCAGGATTTCCGTTTTTCAGTTTCATGTGAGACATATCAGAGGATCTGAAACCGTTGTTGCGGATGGACTAAGCCGCATATTTTCTCACGAGGTGGAGACCACCGAACAGGAATATAGTTCTTCTCTTCCCACGCCCATACCTTCGGGCGTTAATGCCATTTTAACTGTTGCCCCCATGTTGTTTCGGGATATTGAAAAATATCAACGTGAAGGTCCTGTGCTGGCCCCTATTATTGAAACCCTTCCTTCTGGGGAACATGTCGTCCCTTATTTGTTGGGAAACGGGGTTTTGTGGTGCCCGTCGAGGCATGACCAAAATATAAAAGTAATGGTTTCAGCTGTTCTTGTGCTATGATCTTCAAGTACTATCATGAGACCCCTTTAGGGGGCATTTAGGCATCTTCAAAACTGGGGAAAAATTTGAGAGATGTTCATTTGGAAAGGTATGGACGGCGAAATTCGTGAATTGGTAAAAACTTGTAAATCTTGCTTGCTTAGTAAGCCCACCTTGTGCACTAAGCTAGGTCTATTATCGTCTCATCTAGCGTCGCGCCCCAGGGAACGCCTATATATAGATTACGTCGGACCCTTCCTCCAATCAAAGGGGAACGCCAATAAGTTCATTCTGGTGTGTGTAGATGGTTTCACTAGATTTTCTTGGTTATTCCCGACTAAGCTGGCAACCGCTTAGTCCACCATTTCTAGTTTAAATACCATATTTGCTTCTTTTGGTCCCTGTCAATATATAGTTTTTGATAACGCTAAAGCATTCACATCCAACCTATTCCGTAAATTCTGTTGTTATCTGTCTATATCACACGTAACTACTTCGGCGTATTATCCTCAAACATCTCTGCCTGAGCGGGTCAATCGTAGTCCTAGATCTGCTCTAATAGCATTTCATCATGAAGATAATTCTCTGCATTGGCTGGCTTTTCCTTTAAATTCGGGGTTCATGAGTCCAATAAGTTTACTCCAGCTTCTCTTATGTTTAAATTTGATCCTAACCCGCTGCTCTCTAAGCTTTAGTCACTTAATGATCTTTTACCAGAGACAATAGATCCCGATAATATTAGAGATCTATGGAAGGTTAAAGCCAATCTTAAAGCTTCCCATGAAAAGGTTAATGAAAGATATGATCGTGGACGGAGGCCCACCAATTTAAAAGTCGGAGATCAAGTCATGGTTAGGATTTTTCCCCTGCGGGCTAGCTTGCCCCCAGATTCCAGGGGCCGTGCGTTATATTAGATTTTTTGACACCAGTTACCTTATTGTTAAGTAATTCAGCCACAGAGAGAATCTCTAGGCTTCACCTCTCTCAGGTGAAACTTGTGTAATTTAATTGTTTACCTTAGCCATTAAAATTTGGTAAGAATCTAAGGTTTTCCTTAATTCGAGGACTTCTACCCCAATTGTTTTATTAAATTTTGTATATGATCTGTTATGTACGATCTTCCCCTCTATTTTTCCTGCTGTCAGTTCCCTGGTGTCCATTACCACGCCCGTCTCTTGCATCTCCGCACTTTCAACACACTCTCACCTTTCACGCCACCCGCCCCTCTGCCTCACCAATAAAGATCGTACTTTCCAATCTCAAGCAACAACACTTCTCTGTCGCCTAGTTCTTACGGTTTCAGTACCCCCTCAGCCATCAGACGCCGTACAGTAACATCCGGCGAGAAAAACCAGATTGGGTTAAGGGCCCACTCCACTCCAGTGAAGACTCCTTGTGAGAAGGGCGCGCTGGAGTCCACCTTCCCGGCAAAGGCTGAAGTGCGGTAACCCTACCGCTAACACATCTGGGGACTGCATATATACATATAATCTGCGGCGACCATCACCACAAATACCCCTCTCGTAGTAGCGGGGGAGGTGTATCTGAGGATACTCGGGGAGTCCGGGCGACCTCACCTGAGTATTGGCAGCGGCGGCAGGTCTTGCGGTCAAACATCATCACTGTGTAATCAACTTCTGCAGTCACAAGAAGGCTTCCAAAGTTATGTTGAGTAAAATAATTCTGCAAATCTGCTTTCGGAAAAAAGACATAAACATTATTTCTACTGGAAATGTTTTCTCCAAATTCTTTGGTGTCACAACTAGGAAGTACATTTGGGGGAAAGGTCTATACCAGAAGGTACACCTCAACGCCGCGCATTCAAAATCAGCGCCTTAATAAACTCCTCTATCGATCAAAAGGTGAAAATGATACTACACGAATTTGGAACTTTAATCAGAAGATGTCACCACTGAAATAAAAAGTAATTGTGTTAATGTGAAGTTTCCTAAACTGATAAAATTTCTCCTTGTTTTGTTTCGCTATACACCAAGAAGTTGGGACATTTTTCCACTGATGGCACTACTAAAAACTCTGATCATGCACACTGGTGCAAGGTGAAAGAACTTACAACTGAAAGAAGTTTATTTATTTTTGGGTTGGCAATACTTCTTTTCCTTTCCGCCAGTTTTGAATCTAGCCAATCACGAATTTGTGCAATTAATTTTCAACCAATCCCGTATTTCTTGTTCACTTTGAATTTACCAATAAAAATTGAGAGAGCGTTTCCGGATTAATCCTGATTTCTCTCGAACCTTCCCTGAAGGTTATAAACTGCGGCTTTTCTGGGTACCTTGTCAATTTATCGCCGACTTTATAAGTGTGTGTTTTAAGGCAGGATACGGGGCGCCTCTTTCTTCGGCCAGCAGAACATCTGCAAGGTAATGGCCACATAATTCCATTCTTTCTTGCTGTAGCCGCTAATTAATCCGAGGGGAAGGTCCGAATCATTAATTAGGTAACAACACTTTTCTAAAATGTAACTTTTCTTTCGACTAATGTAAAAAATTCATAAAATCTTTAATTGTAAATCGGGGATAGAGAGTGAGTTACCCCCTGAGCTCTCCTTCATCTATAGTTTGAGGTGACTTCGTTTTCGTAACTGTTTTCTTTCCTGTGGTATATTAAAGATATTTCCATGCGAGTCACCTCAGTAGCTTGGGACTAGCCCCTGTTTCATCGACCGAGAGCCCTGTAGGTTTTAATATTTCATTATCTGGAGCGCAGTATACGCCTCCATTCAGGTTGTTTTCAGGCCAGTTAATAAACCTGTTCTTTTCCGCAAAGGCCCAGTAGATTGGGTACTAGATACCCGTGTGTAATACTATTTCTAATTTGTAATTCGTGCCTTGTGAGGCCTGAGATTGTAATATTTTGAGGTAATGTTGCCTTGAGTAGGCTGAAAGGAACTGAGAGCCTATTAGCTCTTTTCAATGTGTTGTAATAATGAAGAGTGCCTCTGGAAGGCTAGATATTGTAATTTAGGGAGCAAATGATCTTGAATTAGGGGATTTCTGCCCTTGACAAAATTAGTTCTAATTTTGAATTGTAAATTTGAGCTGGGAGCTCAGGAATTGTAAAACGAGGTGCTTGAGTCCCAAAATTGTTAACATTCTGAATCTTGGATTTTTCCAAGTATTGTTTAATGATCGCTAATTGTACCTGTCATGTTGTTATTTATTAATTTTTGAAATTCTAAAGAAATATAACCTTTGTTAAAGTTTTAATTCATTTTGATATGGTAGTTAGATCTATTCAACACCCGCACGTTCTTTAAACTGTTTCTGGTCCACGGGTAACCCCGTAACAATTATTATTATTGTTGTCGTTGTTGATCGAAGCGGCCTACCATCTAGGTCATCGGCCCCTAATGGTACGAAATGTAATAACAATCATTTTAAAGTCCAAAAATTCATCCACCGACCACAATTCAAAACTTGATTATGAATAATGATTGGATGAAAATGAATTTAAAATTGTCAGCAGATCCAGCTCACAGTATTCAAATTTATAAATAATTCCAAAGCAATCCTCCGAATAGAACTTAAAATCACGATGATGAACAATGATTAGGAACATAAAACAATCAGTGGATCCGATACGCAATGGCCCACCTTCCCAGAAGATAACTTAAAATAATGGAATGTACTGATCAAGGGACTGCTTCCAAAGCACATCCCTGAATCGATGATGCTCTTTGTCCAAGGGAGTCCAAGAACCAGGTCAACGGCACCTCATAAATGTACGCATCGCTAGAAAAGCAGAAACATGGTATTTCTCACGTAGCGATAATAATCACAAGTAACGCAGACTCACGGTTTGCCTCACATCGCGGTACTACTGATAGGTAATGTAGTACGCAGAGGTAATGCAGACCTATGGTGTTCCTCACATTAGGGCGCCAATCATAGGCAACGCATGACCATGGTGTTCCTAACATAGGTACTAATCACACGGACTCGTACTATCCCGTGGTGTTCCTAACATAGTAGATACTAATCACAGGTAAACACCAGACCTGTTGTGCTCCTCGGAACGCAAACCCATGGTGTTCGTCACATTTTTGTACAAATCTGAGGGAACCGTACTTTCCCGTGGTGTACCTCACATACTGGGTATTAATTACAGGTGAAAACCAAACCCGTAGTGTTCCTCGGAACGCAAACCCATGGTGTTCGTCACATAGTTGTACGAATATCAGGGAACAGTACTTTCCCGTGGTGTACCTCACATAGTGGTACCAATGACAGATAAACCCCAGACCCGTGGTGTTCCTCGGAACGCAAAATGGTGTTCTCGCATATTTGTATAAATCTCAGGGACCCGTACTATCTCGTGGTGTTCCTCACATACCGGTACTAAACTCAGGGACTTATAATATCCCATGTTGTTGCTCGGAACTCAGACCCGTGATGTCCACTACCCGATGCTGAAACACCCGAGCGAGGTTAGCCTCTTTTTATCCCCCTGGAATTTTCCAACAGAATCTGGGCAAAAGGTTTTCCTCCGTCATAGTGGTGGATACTATACGCAGGTAATGTAAACCTATAGTGATCTTCCACCAGTCCCATAGTATTCCTCAGTTTGTGGTACTAATCACAAGAAAGATGGAACTAAACACGGGTAATTAGGTTCAAAATTCAGCATCCCTTGGACTCGTCCTCACCCAGAGAGGTTTGTGTGTTTGGTCCGCGAAAGAGATATTTTATTTCGCCCGTGTCGGCCGACAAACCGGGTAGGGCCCCACTATCTGCCACCTGGGACGCGCCATGTGGGAATTATCACGACAGCATAGTAGTTTCGTGGTTAATAGGCAGTAATTTGATGTCGTCTAACCCTCCTGGCTTACTGTCAATGGGTGCCATACAGAAAAGCCGCATAAGATGACCAGACTCTAATTCTTCTGACACCGGGCGAGTTGGCAGTGCGCGTAGAGGCACGCGGCTGTGAGCTTGCATCCGGGAGATAGTAGGTTCGATTCCCACTATCGGCAGCCCTGAAGATGGTTTTCCGTGGTTTCCCATTTTCACACCAGGCAAATGCTGGGGCTGTACCTTAATTAAGGCCACGGCCGCTTCCTTCCAACTCCTAGGCCTTTTCTATCCCATCGTCGCCATAAGACCTATCTGTGTCGGTGCGACGTAAAGCCCCTAGCAAAAAAATTCTTCTGACCGTACAATTTTGAAGTCTGATGGCGAGGTTTACCATTTTCCACGAGCTGGCGGGCAATCTGTTTAACTGTTACATTCGCATTACCCTCTCTAGTTGTTGGGTCACAATTCAGACGCTTAAGAAACCTACCGGCTGTCTAGCTACTATTCCTTAGATAAGTCTCCTCCATAGCTCTTGTTATTAGATATCGCTTTTAAGAGATCTTCCCCAGACTGGAAGGTATCGGAGCTCAAAAGATCGTTGTCAAAGAAATTGCGATAGTTTCTCAATATATCCTTAGTTTCTGTATACAGTGTACAACCTCAGGGAACTGAGATAAGGGAACAATGCTTCACAATATTTACAAAATCATCATATGATTCAGGAAAAGGCTCTATATTCGGAATGTTCTCGTCTAGTGAAATGGTACATTTCTCCCAATCAGCCTTCTTAAAATGATATCTTCTTCAGAAAAGAACTCAGATTCTGACGATTTAAAGATAAGACGTATAGAACTAAGACGATGCCACAGAACTAGTTGCAAATAGAGGATTTTGGTGGCGTTTAGTAAATTCACAGAGGGTCGCAGACTTAAAGCTGAAGGCATAACGGTCTGTAATGAAGATGTATGTACGAAGAGAAACTGTCTGCGGCCAGATTGCAGCATATATCTTGCATATAACAAAGTGATGAGGGATTGCTTGCCCCACTGACTTCGCTGATAACTGAGATATGTCTCAGATATTGTAAGTTCATATCTAGATTATATCCATGCCTCCATCTCACAATGATAAATGATGCTGGAAGTTTGTTATCATGCAGTAGAATTAGAACACATGAATCTGCCCATTCTACTCCAGCCTGTCCGCTTTTGTCGGTACCTGGGTAGCCCCATGTCGTATTATGACTGTTGAAATCACCAACCATAAACTTCACATATTGATGCTGAAAGGCTACACAAACCTAAATACAGTAACTGGGGGATTATTAATTGAGATCTGCGGCGAGAGTGTCAATGTTATCACGGGAGAGGATCTGGATGTTAGATAGCACTGAGGGTGTTGAACCACTAAACGCATGGGCTTGATTTTTGGTCGGCGAAGATTCTTGTCTCGGTGAGTTTCCTGAATGCATATTATTAGCCTGAGGAGAAAATTGCGAGGGTATATATATATTGTGTTCTCTTTCAGATTCTTAGAATAACGTCAATAATAGAAATAAAATATTAAAAATGCAATATATTACTATGCAAACATACTGTACATACATACATACATACATACATACAGAGGACGACGATGAGCAGAAAATGAGAGCTGATAAGAGATAAATGAGGTCTCTGTATTCCAGTAACTTCTACAAGGTAGTGCGGTGTCTTTTGCTATGTGTATGGCTGATTTGAACTTGCATTATCACAGTGGAAGTTTAGCACAACTTCAACTATTAATTTTTGTGCTGAGAAGAAACGAGGCGAAATTTATGATGTTTGCGTGCGTTAAACGTGTCACTGTGTTGTAACAGAATATTCGTCATATCTTCTTCATTATGGGACGTTAAATTTAGTGCATTTCTCATCGAATTTGTTCATACCTTCAAGAAATCAGCATACCAGATGGAATTATATGGGACACGCCTAGCTTTAGAACGTTGGTAAACAAATTTCATTTTGCTAAAAACCCAAGATGAGAACACCATTGCATGGACGGAAGAACGGATGGTAAACAAAGGGAGGGAAGAAGAGAATCTGGGAAGAGAAGAAAGCACACCCATCTGCAGAATAAATACAACCGCGCTCCTTAGTTGTGCACAATATTTTGAAATAATAATAAAAATAATAAGTATTGGAATGAGTAATAGTTACAATACTTTATTTGTGAAGGGCCAGTCAGCGATACATTTGTCAGGAAGTAATAGCACAGGGTTTGGTCTGCTGAGGTTAGGGGTCGAAGTTGAAGTCAGTGTCATATGTGCCAGGAGTATTGTATTTCCAAGTGAAGTGCGAAATTTCGTAATTGTCCGTCACTGTCGGTGGTAAATATGTTCTATTTGTCCATGTAGTTATGAAACCATGCGACTCAGTTAGTGGGACATGTTCCTAGTAGATACTCCAGAGGTAATAGTGTAGATAATGCTGAGGTTTCTTTGTAAAAAGGCCAAAGGGAAAATCGTCAGGACATAATATTTTGAAATATGGTAAGGTCAATGGTTAGAATATTGAACAGGATCCCATATCCAGAGGGATCCTTTGTTCACGTAATAAGTACATTAATAACTGTGAACCGCATACCATATTCCACAGATCCCATTATATTTGAGTTCATTCGTGATGGCAATAAAGTTGACCGATAAATTGTCTGACAATACAAGGATTTGGACGTAGATCTGTGCTGTAGTAAAAGGCCATCCGTGGCGAGATTTGTTTGCTCACTTGTAAAACAGTAGAGAGCGGCAGGTATACATCTGTTTGACGAGATAACGGGTGTTCATATTTATATGAGGAGGACCCTGTTCGGAAATAGAGGGCCGTGTTACAACTTTATTGCTGTTAAAATAAATGGGGAGTTATTTGAATTAAAATTCTATTGCATATGCAAAAGATAGAATGGATTCTCAGTAACAGTCCCGAACATTTGACTATGTATTCTAGTTTCGATGTTTCCATAACACATAGTTCGTATTGCCACTGAGCATTTAAATACTTATTTTGGTGTCAGAAGGTTGTCTTTAGATATTTAGGATTTCCATTTCTTGATATATTAGTAGTGCACTTAGGTGTTAAGAATTGCCGATGGCGTGTCCTCCAATGGATAGTACGATGGTGGTTGAAGTGCATGGAAGGGATTCTTGGGATTGCTCGACCATGCTAGACCGTAAAATTATGTAGCTAGTCAACTGCTCCTACAAGACAGGCGAGTATTTTAGTTTGACGCAAATATGTAGTAGTACTCTGCCATTAGTGCATGGGCTACCCATGATTTATGGTCATCTTGTTCATGAAGGATTTTTAATATTTTGTGTGTATATATTTTAGTATGACTATATAAGTGGATGTAGTTGAACTCCATGAGGGTAAGCGTTACCCATGTGTCTAGTTTAGTTTGGGGTTTGATTGAACGTTATAATTGAATGTTAACAGGACTTCCTTTCACAGGTTTTCATGAATTTATTCCAATCAACGACTTCAACCTGTTTCGGTTCATGAAACTTCATTCATTTAATATAAATAACATTATTTTATGTTGTGTAATTTTACGCTATTAATTCACTGGCACTTGAAGTCCTCTTGTTTTGAAGGGTCGCTTTGATCATGAGGCATGTTTCTTGAACCATAAGTATTAATATAGTGGATGACCATGAGAGCTCAGTGATGTGAATTCGAGGTTACTCAGGGTCCAGGTAACTCGTCCTATGCAGGTGGTCAGTTAGTGAATGGCGTAAATTAAAAAGGTATGGAGAACACTACCTGATATTTAGACGATCGAGAAATCGGAAGTATAATGCACAGTTGCTTATGGAACCGAGCAGATTGAAACTCATGTTGTTGTTTTGTACTAAACCATAAAGTGGTTTTCTGTAAATAGCCCTTCAGGCTCTCCTTTGTGGTGGATATTAATATCCACCTGAAATCTTCCAGACGCAGAATTATATTAATGCCGCTGACCGCAGACCACTGTTTATGGCCATATTTGTAAACACACCCGCCATCATAATTCATTGCTTTTTATTGAATAAACGTAGTCAGATTAAGTAAGTTTTAATTTATATAGGCCTTCCTTAATACCCAGTAGTCATGTCTGGGGGGTGACTAAGAGCCATTAACACCCCCTGAGACACAACAGTTAACAATTCATGCTGAAGACCTGGAACAGGCAAACATCAGTTTGACATGAGGAAAAGGGTTCAGTTCTCAGTATGTCCCTTCAACACATGCAATATTGAGATATAACACATTTTAGTGACTTTCTTGTGGCTTCATTAGAGAAAAGAGAGTGTCCAATTCTCAGCCACGAGGTAAACAAGAATGGAGAAACTTAAGTGCGAGTATACTGCAGCTGTCTACATACGAGTCCCTACTTAAAGACGCCCCTCGAGAACTACGTGATCTTCATGAATAGCTACGGGCACTGAAGTAGAACTATCAATTTGCATTCACAACCGGTTGACAGACACAATATTATCGTACAAGTGCCGAGGAGCAGGTATAGTTTTGAACTACTGGTCTACTCATAATCAAAGCAACATACGACATGTAGGAAGAGGGAGCTCAGAGTGCTCAGTTTTCAGCAACAATTTCTTCAATTCCATACCCTATTATAACTTGATTCGGCACTTATTTATTCCCCTGAATTGTTTATTCAAACGACTGAATATTTCTTTCCTGCGCTTCTAGTCCTTTACCACTTGTCTTTGCCGTATGATTCTTCTGTGCTCATCCGGATTACTTCTTATACTCGCACCTGTACGGCTCCCCAATGAGTGTTAATGAGCACACTTCTACTTTAGTACGAAAACAAAAAATGGTCGTCCATGGTTGAGGACAAGCGGTTGCATATATCTGTGATTGGTGAGGAGATAATTCATGAAACGTCCTTTGCTCTTTTCGCACTCGGACTTGGCATAATGTTACCTGAAGATTTTCTCTCAGAGAAAATGGCTCAAAGGAATGGACTGCTCTCCGATGTATTGTACATCATTAGGTGTCAGAAAATGTGCCGTTCTGAATGGAGAACTTATTACTTTTTTGTTGTGTGCGATCGCATGTGCCTCGCTACATCTCCAGAATTGGAGAAGGTCTTGTGCAACTCGAACGCTAGCGCTGGAGTTAGGGGGACGTAAAACAAAAGAACATTATTATGAAATTAAGTGCGGCTTCATCACGGCGTGGCGTAACGCTCGTGCGCCGTCTCACCAGTGTGCACCGACAGCGCGGTGCTGTGAGCAAACGATTTGAGACAAAACACGGAGCAGTGCGGCATATCTCCAGTGTGGTTCACATGTGCATGGTTAAGTTACGATTCTCTGAACATTTTATCGCACTACTGAGCTCTCGTGAGCGTTCGGGTCTGAACTGTTACACTGACTTTCTGGCTGAATATGAGCCACAGACATTACAGCAGTAACCGTACCATCTCGCTGGTGTCAGTCAGCATGTGAACTGCTAAGTCGCGTTGTGGATGAATGTTTTTTCTCAGATATTGCCTCAGTGCGGTTTTCGCACGTGTGAGTCCGCATGTGACATGCTAGGAGGGAATTCGTGCTGAAAAACTTGCCACAGATATTGCACCAGTATGGCTACACGCTTGTGTGAGTACTCATATGACGTACTAGGTTGACTTTCAAGCTGAAGTATTTGCCACAGACATTGCAACAGTATGGCTTCTCGCCCGTATGAGACCGCATGTGAATAGCAATGTAGGATTTCTTGTTGAAGAATTGCCCACAGACATTGCGGCAATGAGTCTTATCCCCTCTGTGTTTACACATGTGACCTGTTAGATGGAGTTTCTGGCTAAAAGACTTCCCACAGAGATTGCAGCAGTATGACTTCTCGAGCGTGTGAGAACTCATATGAACATCAAGGTCGGTTTTCCTGCTGAAGGATTTGCCACACACATTGCAACAGTACGGCATATCACCTGTGTGAGACCGCATGTGAATGGCTTGATAGCTTTTCGTGCTAAAGGATTTGCCACAGACATTGCACCAAAATGGCTTCTCGCCTGTGTGAGACAGCATATGGTAAGCAAGACTGCCTTTCTGGGTGAATGACTTGCGACAGACATTCCAGCAGTGTGGCTTAT
Organism: Anabrus simplex; assembly: GCF_040414725.1. Classification (NCBI taxonomy): domain Eukaryota; kingdom Metazoa; phylum Arthropoda; class Insecta; order Orthoptera; family Tettigoniidae; genus Anabrus; species Anabrus simplex. The sequence continues at coordinate 11,581,917 of NC_090278.1, read as the reverse complement.
CGCCTGTGTGAGTACGCATGTGGTAAGCTAGATTACCTTTCTGGATGTATGATTTGCCACAGACATTGCAGCAGTATGGCTTCTCGTTTGTATGTGTCCATATATGACTTGCTAGGGTGGATTTACTGCTGAATGACGTGCCACAGACATTGCAACAGTATGGCTTCTCGTTTGTATGTGTCGACATATGTCTTGCTTGGGAGGATTTACTGCTGAATGACTTGCCACAGACATTGCAACAGTATGGCTTCTCGTTTGTATGTGTCGACATATGTCTTGCTTGGGAGGATTTACTGCTGAATGACTTGCCAGAGACATTGCAACAATATGGCTTCTCGCCTGTGTGAGACAGCATATGGTAAGCAAGACTGCCTTTGTGGGTAAATGATTTGCTGCAGACATTGCAGCAGTATGGCTTCTCTTTTGAATGTGTCGACATATGCCCTGCTCGGGTGGATTTACTGCTGAATGACTTGCCACAGACATTGCAACAATATGGCTCCTCGCCTGTGTGAGACAGCATATGGTAAGCAAGACTGCCTTTCAGGGCGAATGACTTCCGACAGACATTGCAGCAGTGTGGCTTATCGCCTGTGTGAGTACGCATGTGGTAAGCTAGACTACCTTTCTGGACGTATGATTTGCCACAGACATTGCAGCAGTATGGCTTCTCGTTTGTATGTGTCCGCATATGCATTGTTTGGGTGGATTTACGGCTGAATGACTTGCCACAGACATTGCAGCAATATGGCTTCTCGTGTGTATGTGTACGCATATGCCCTGCTTGGGTGGATTTACGGCTGAATGACTTGCCACAGACATTGCAACAGTATGGGTTATCGTCTATGTGAGACAGCATGTGAATATCTTTGTAAGCTTTCGTTCTGATGGATTTGCCACAGCCGTTTGACTTCCAGGCTGTATCAGAACGCGTAAGGTCTGTTCTTTCTCTGAACTTCTGATGACATACTGAGCATTCGTTTTTAATCCCACCTGTATGAAACCGCTTGTGCTCTGTCAGTGTTTTCCTCTTTGTAAAGCATTTATTACAAAACCCGCACACTAGGAAGGGGTGGATCGTGAGGTGTTCCGACAAGCTGCTTCCGCTACCGAACAGCTTTCCGCAGTGATCGCACTTGAAAGGACGATCATCTTTGTGTCTCTCGAGATGTCGCAATAGCCCCAACTTCCCAGCCAGGACTTTACTACACACATTGCACCTAAAACAAGGTGCTCCGCCATCCGGAGGTTGATGATCTCTATACCTCACCTCGGGTCTCGATCTACAGTGACAAATTAAAACCATGTGACCAATAGTTCCACAGCCAACTCCACTGCAACTCTCACACAAAGAAATTACTACTGGACATTCCAATCACTGATATACCGTGCAGAGAGCTTGATACTCATAAACATCACATTCCTGAGAGTAATGATTATTTGAGGTCAAATTCAGGTGTACTGTTAAATTTCAAAAGCTCCCACTTGTTACGAGGATGTGTTGCGTCTTATCTCTACAATTACGATATCACGCGCAAGAAACCTGTCACGATTTAGGAATGTACGAGTAAATAGACAACCCCATTTAAAGAGTGCATGAGAAGTGGTCCAGCCTAAAAGGAGAAATACAACCGCTTTAATCCAGCACACAAAAATCTACTGAAATCCCTGTATGTCTGTTCTCTTACATAAAGGACGGCACATACTTTAGTGTTTTGATCTTGTTGAACCACTCTGCGCTTTGTGGCAGGCAAGTAATAATTTTTTTTAAAGACCTTGTTGTTGAGGTTGTTGGAGAGAATGTCAGTGTTGTAGATATTAATAAAGTTGATAACATTGTTTGCCAACAGTCATCAAGATCTGCTGAACCATGACTAATCTTTTATGAACATTATTTTGTCACACAAATATACATATTGTATTTGTACATTGTTATCACATCAGTGTAGCATTTTATTATGTCACTGTGTAAAACAGAGTCAACCTTCATATAGGACAGTAGGTTTATACAAGGTCGCTCATACTTACTACCATGCATTACATCAGTCTACGTCTTAATTGCTGCCATTAACACAAGCCGTATGAAACATGGAAACCACTACTCCCGATGAAATCCTGGAAAAGCTGAAATATAACAAGTGTACGACGGCTATCTCCCAAACACTGATAATGTCTTTTCACCTCCAGATACTGCTGTTATGGACATTATGAAGGCAACACAGAATATGGCTTTGGTAGTTGTGTTTTATTACAATATTCTGTTATCCTGGATTTTGAAACCAAACGCAACCTATCATGCCCTTGAATATTCTTACAACTATTACTTTAACAATACAGCTAGAAGGAGCATGAAAATCACGGCTTGAGCCAAAATTCGAGATGACAAGACGTTGTGTTGCACCGTAGTGTATATTTCTGCTATGAAAAGGAAGGAATGAGATTTCATTTACTTCAAAAGATCACGGACAACGTGATTACTTTTAGTGATTGATACCATAGTTGGATAGCACCCAATTGTGTGCCTGTCTCCTCACCGCAGAGTGGTTCTACATAGTCTAGGAAAGAAGGGCGAGAAATAAAAATTTATTGGTTAAAGGTGAGATCCGCTTACAACTGGCAAATGGGAAAAGTCGATCACACAAGCCAAAATACATCGTAACCTGAACTGGTACTTCCAAATTCATGCTGATGCACCGAATTCACATGGCTCAGTCGAATGCATGACTGGCTCACAAGCAAAGTAATGGGAGGCTCGACCACGTATTGTTACTGCACTCTAAGGAAAAAATAAGTGGTCAAATAAAAGGGAATATTGATTCCAGATATGACAGACTAGACCTCTTGATCATCTCAGAAGATATTGATGTTGACACCACTAGACAACAGGGGGAAAAATACGACACTGGATTGGATGTATGCCATAAGGTTTGGAGCATATCACGCCAAGCAAAAGGTGCAAACTTCTGCAACCGTTCTTCTTTACGTGATTTTTTTGACAATTCATTTATCAGGTTCACAATTAGTTTTTCAGTAAAATGGTGTTTCATTATGCATTGATAAATATTCTCCACAAACCAGCTATATTGCTGTAACACGTGGCGCGTCCCACGTGACGGACTCGGGTCCTCCACTGGCCTGCCGACGAACTTGACCTAAATGTAATAGCCTTCGCGAACCAAACACGCACACATTCTTTAATGGCAATTTTGGTGGAAATGGAGACGTTCGGTATGAAGTAGTTGGCAGAAGAGGTACCCTATGTTTCTGGATGTTATTGCAGAAAAGAGTGCAGGGTTTCTTCTCTAGAGGGGCGGCTGCAAAAGGCATCTGTACCCCAAGTCCGGAGCGGCGTAACTACCTGCTGTCATGAACTCTAAAATATTTCAAAACAAGCCGGCCGTAAAATAATACTGTCCATGATTATCGAAATATGTCTCATGGTATTGGAACCAAGGTTAGTACGGCCTCTGGAAGGGACGCGCGTTGTCAGGGCCCAGTCAGCAGGAAAAGTATGCAAGGGTTACCGTCGCACGGGCTGTGACGGCTAAGCAAGCGAGTACCCCATTCTGTATCCCATCATTGAACTATACCTGGATGAAGTAGCAAATAAGCCACAGCACTTGAGAGAAGGCATATAGGCATCTGTGAGGCGCAGGAAAAAGTATGGAGTGGAGAAAAGTCATGGGAAAAGTGGTGCGGTTGCTAACTGATGTACAACGGAAGCCGAAGAACAGCTCATGGTGTTGACATTGTCATATCAGTAAAATTTGACGGTTCAGTCTCCAACGTGCAACAGTAAGACAATCGCTAGATGTAACTCGTCCGTAATGGGAAGAGAAGGAAATTCTAATTTTTAAGCGCAACGCTCCACAAACTGGCGTGCGCACGGACACCAAAGATGCGTTCTGGGCTCTGCCTGACAAGAAGACCGCTGACTATCTCATCGCTGTTGATGATCTGAATGGACGTGCTGGACGGAGGGATGAAGAACAAATAGTCCATGGCGTTCATGGACATGGAGAAAAGAACGACGATGCCCAACAAATTCGCGATTATGCCGAAACTGATCATCGCAAACACACGGTTCAAAAAGAGTGATATTCATCTAGTCACGTGCTACAGTAGCTCCCATCCAATTCACACTGACTACATCCTTGTCAGAGGAAGAAATCTCGAAGGTGTACTAGAGACAAAAGTTGCCCCTTATTAATCGTTGCGATGCAACATCGACCAGTCATCTGTAAGCTGCGGATAAAGTAACCAAGAGCCCAATACTTCGCAGGAAATGGACCAATTGGGATCAAATGGTGGCGCCTGGAGGAGACTAACGTTGTTGTAAATAATATAGAGCCACAAATCACCAGTTGAAATGAGCCGGACTAAACTGAAAGACGCCGCGCGCACTAATGTTGGAACAACTAAGTCAGGGCGACGACAGCGAAGGATTAACCATGACATATAGCTAAGGAATGATGATATTAAATATGCAGTACGGTTGGAGAAGCAGCTGTACCACGAGTTTCTTGCTCGTTGGAATGCCTACAAAGCAGCCACTAGTAAAGTGAATGAGGTCACTGCCGTAACAAAAGCAAACCGGTAGGCAGTCTATATGTGAAACTTGACATGCGCAAAAACGAGCGGAATATTTAACGGCTAGTCCAATCGAGGCATCACAAAACGGCAGAAGTCCAACGTTCTTACGGCATCAATGAGGAAACAAAAGATTTGGTACTGGACAGGCGGGAATTGCGAGTACACTACAGGATCTATTTTGAAAAAATTTCAATCATGGAATATCCGTATCTACCAATCCTGATCACCTCCGCTGTTGAAGGTCCAATGTAGGAAAATGACGTCACCAAAGTTCATGCTCGGCTGAAAGAAATGAAACCAGCGAAAGCCATCTCTCCCGATTACCTTCCGGCAGAGTTTTGTTTCTCTCAACTGGGGGAATCAGCAGTGTGGCTAAAGCAAGCTTTTCAACCAGATCATCATTGAAGGTCAAAAACATACAGACTGCCGACGGAGGATCCTTTCAGAAATAAGGGAAGCCATGACGATTTTTCTAATTCCCGCCCGATCATACTTCAGAACCATGCAATGACAGATTTAGAACAAATCTTCGACGAAAGGATTAGCGATTTAGCCAAACATACAACAAACAAAGTTGGATTTGTGTAAAATTGTGGCGCAATAGGAGAAACCCACGCTGCCGGGCTGTTACTTGAGAGAGACTGTGAAAAGACTAAGAGGCTTCATCACAAATTTCTGGACCCTGAGAAGGCCTTAAAACGGGAAACTCATAACCTAATCTGTCAGCACTACAAGAACATGGGCATTCCAGAGCACCTTGTTGAGAGGGTATAACTGCTCTACGAAGAAAAAAGGAGTTATGTTCAAGCTGCTGCAGGAGCATCTGATGACTTCCGCAAAACTGTAGGAGTCCAAGAAGGCCCTGCCTTTTCACCACTGTTGTTCATTCTTGTGATGGACACAATTACATCAAAACTGCACAGTCCAATACCATGGACACCTCTCTAAGCAAATAATATCATTTTGGCTGAAGAGAAGAACCTTGATCTCCAGCGTCAAACAGAAGACTGGAACAGTCGACTAGCGCAATAATCCCCGCGCCTCAACAAAAACAAGACAGAACACATTGCATTACATCGTCGAGAAGTTGGAACCATGCATGTTGACGTTGAAGATACAGCACGAGCAGGGAAATTTAAGTCCATTGGCTCCGCAATCTCTGATGATGGCCGACTTACTGATGAAGTCAACTTAAGGATATAGAAAGCAACTGAAGTGGAGAATGACAACGGGCACCCTTGTGACCGTCGGATGTAGGCCCATTTGAAATGTGAGATCTATCGATCTGTTATCCGTTCTGTCGTTTTCTACGACAATGAATGCTGGCCAGCTAAAAGGGTAGAACGCCAACTAAGCATCACGGATACGAAGATGCTTATGTGAAAGGCTGGCATAACTAGACTAGATCACATTTCAAATGAAGTTATTAGAAAACGTTTTGGCATTGCACCGATCCAGAAGAAAATTGGGGAAAGGCGTGTGCGCTGGTTTGGGCATGTGTAGCGGGCAGAGGACGATATATTGGGAAAGTCAGCGTATACACAGAAAGTCAGTGAAAAGAAGCGCTAGGGACGAACCCGACAGAATAGGACAGATAAAGTGCACAACGGCCAGAAAGTTGGAAGACTGCACGAAGACATGGCCCCAGACCGAACTAACTGGTGGCAATGAATTCCAACACCGAACCCTGCCACGAGGCAGGAGTAACACTAAAGAAGCAGAATAGCAAGGAGCACATTGATGAATATTCGGCTATAAAAATGGAATGCAGTGCATATTTCACACACTTAGTATGTTGTATGTTCAAATTCTCTCCCCTAAAGCCTATGTCCGATATCTCTAAAGACTTATTTTCACAAAAGAGTGTTTGAATGGCAGAACGCTTCTGGATTTCGTGTTTAAGTGACTCAAATAAATGCGTTGTAATGAAAAATATGTAACTCAACAAGACAAAAATTTTGGGATTATCTGTGTTAAATGGGAGGGACAGTTTGAATATCCGGTGAAATTCTATGAGTACCAACAAGAGGGGAGTCCGTCAGTGTATTCTAGCCTGAATGGAATTTTGCAATTCATATTTCTGCATACATACGTCATAGATAGCAGACGATCATAATAATCAGTTTGTTATTTTCACCCCGATCACACCTATAAATATGAAGACCATGGAGGAATGGCACAAAGTGGTCAGCTCAGGGCCATGTGACAGTCGACACTCTAAAACTGGAAGGAAACCACATCAATAAGTGGTTAGTTCATCACTAATTATTTAGCTCAGGAAGATGTGTCTCTCCACAAATGGAAGGTAATCTCATCATAATTGGTAAGCTCAGAAATACGTGTATTTCCACAAGTCAGCAATTAGGAAATTTTATGAATCTTAAAACCTGTTCTTAGGTAATTCAATACCAAACTGGCATGGCAAATATTTTAGACATTTTAAAAGAAGTCATTTAAGTCGCGACATGATAATTGTAGACTGTTGAAATGAGAGTCAGGATAAAAGAGCGCCTGAGGTGAGATATAAAACAAAGTGGGAAGCAGCAGATAAGATCCGGTCGACCGAATCCTTCAGAGGAATCCAAAATCTATGATATACAATGCACTAAATTACGTAGACAATGGACTGTCCTCTGCCATACTGTATATACCAAGGAAAAAGAAGACACATACAAGTGAGTTCACAAACACTATTGCATTAAATGTTTCAAAACAGGATATACACTTATGCTACATTGTAAGGTCAGTGACAATAATTACAATTGTGAAATAATATTACATCATTACATTATTTACCTACTGTTATCTTAGCGTATGCAACAAATTAGATACATATGTACGAGATTATAATATTTACAAATATACACAGACAAGAAACATGTTTCATAGCAGAATGTGAAGTTGGGTGATCCACTATATCGCTTCCTGTGTTGGTTCCAAAGGAATCACTCGGGCTACCTGTGTAGGAACGTCGTGTACATTATCTTAAAATATGAGGGATCATCTGCCGAGATGGACCACTGTCGCACTATGGTGATGGGATATATTTCCACTTATAAAGGGCAACACTGTATCGTCCATGATTTGTTCTCACCCGATTCAGAGTGGTCCAAATCTTACGCGATAAATGATGGTCACCAGGAAGATGTTCCCCAGAAAATATGTTGTGTAACGAAATGTCTGTGGCAAGTTTCCATTCTTCTAAAATGTGAAAATTCCCATCAGCCAATGTGACAGCATCATGCAAGGATGGATGACGTGACTTGAGCCTCGTTATCTAAAGAACAGCAATATCATCCAAAACAGGCAGTTGAGGATTCATTTCTATCTTCTTGAACTCTTGAATGGGACCATTTGATCTTATTAAATCAGTTGGCATTATATCTGACAGAATTGGGAGCCAATAAAGGGGTGTGGAATGGATAGTACCAGATATTAACCGCATGCTACCAATCAGTTGAGTATCAATTAGTCTTGTATATGGGCTATCCAGCCAAACTGGTGCACAGTACTCAGCACACGAGAAAACCAGCCCCAAAGCAGAAGATTTTAAAGTATTTGCTGATGAACCCCAACTTGAGCCATACAATTTCTGAAGGATAATATTACGTGTGTTGAGCTTTTTGGACAGATTCATAAGATGTTGTTTGTAAGATAGTGTGCGATCAAGTGTAATGCCCAAATATTTGGGATACCTGATCTGCCGAAGTTTACGTTGACAAAAACGTATGTGAAGTTTAATGCCAGCTTGGCGATTATTCAGGTGAAACCATGGCACTTCTGTTTTGTTAGGGTTAGGATTCAGTTGCCATTTCTTGAAGTATGTTTCAAGTGAAACCAGGTCACCTTGGAGCACTTCTTCTGTCACACTAAGGTCTCGATATTGAGTGGCTAGTGTTATGTCATCAGCATAACAGAATTTTTGTGATGATGTTTCTGGGAGATCGTAGATATACAAAGTGAACAGTAGGGGATTCAGTACCGATCCTTGAGGTAATCCATTTTTGAGCTTCCTTTCCCTATTTATACTATTTCCCATACACACTCGAAATCTTGTGTGGTTGTGCATGTTACTTATAAACTGCACGATGGTCCTACAGGGTACAATTCGGAGAAGCTTTTAAATTAACCCTTCCCTCCAGAGTGTATCAAATGCTGCTGTAAGATCAATGAATGCAGCTGAGGTCTTGAGTTGTTTCTGGAAACCTGCTTCCATGTGGAATGTCAGTGAAAGCACTTGAACGCAGCAGCTGCGATTGGGCCTGAATCCGGCTTGATCAACTGGTATACGCTGAAAAGTAATTGCGCTGATTCCGTTGTAGATTAGCCTCTAAAATAGTTTATAACAACAAATAAGAAGTGCAACTGGTCTATAGCTGCTTGGGTCATTGGCAGGGTTACCTGGTTTCAAGATGGAAATCACTTTCGTTCGTTTGAATTCTGCCGGGAGTTGTCCGTTCTGTAGAAGGCTGGTAACAAACTTGCCAGCCAACTTCTTGCATTCTTCCTTTAACTGAATGAGAAATTCTGGATGAATGCCATCAAAACCTGGAACTTTACTTGGTTTAACGTCTTTCAGAGCAGCATTGATGTCTTGCACTCTAAACGGTTGTGAATACCTTGATATGGGTGGTGTTCTTGATTTCAGAGTTTGGAGCTGTCGCCGTACGTATTTGGTATGTTTCTTATCTGATGGAGTCTGGGAAGTTGTGACGATGCGAGACTCTACTTCATCCGGAGTAACGCCAGGTTGTTGCTTCACCAAAGGTGTGCTTCATCCAAGTTTTCTGAGGAGCCCCTAAGCTCTTCTACTGGAATGAGTTAAGTCGATATTCTCCACTGTTTCAATCCACCGTTCTCTCTGGGTAGTATCCATGCTGGAAAGAAGTTCATCAGCTATGTCTTCATCACCAGTATGCAGATATTCGTTATAGAGTGCATCGGTCTCAACATTCCAACCATGGATCTATTCTTTTCTATGGCCTCTATTCATACTCTTCTTAGCCGCCATCATAACTGCACCTACAAAACGCTTGTAATTGTTGTGCTTGGGAGCAATCCACCGAACGCAATTTTCCACTTCAGTGGTGAATGTTAACCAATTTGCTTTTCTGAAGTTCCACCGAGCATGTGGTATTGACCGCACAACAGGAATTTTGATGCCAATATCAACTATAATGGGGCGACATTGACTGTGGGGAAAATGTCTTAACACTTTATGACTGGTATGTAAGGGCTGTCCTGCCTCATTGCAGCTAACATATCACAGGTCAGGATTGAAATCCCTATTACATGAAGCTGATTGGAAAGTACCACGATATTTTGGGTCACAAATCAGGTGGAGATTGTTCATTTTTGTCCATTCTACGAGTTTCTTTCCACAATCATTGTTATTCGAGTAGTTCCATAGTTCGTGATGGCTGTTGAAGTCGCCTATATAAACTGCAGGGTGTTGAGGAGTAGGTAGAACGGTACTTGGCCACTGTGCGTTTGGGAGTTTATAAATGTTAAAAATAGTAACATCTGCCACTCGCAAAGCAACAAAATGGATGTCTTCGTCTTCGTTTTTAATGAGCAGTGAGGCATCCTGGATATTATTACGAACATAAGTACCTATACTGTGATATGTTGCACCAAGAGCTGTGTTCCCATTAATGCGGCCCCTTTTCCGAAACTCATCTTCATTGGCTGCATGGGTTACATGTATAGCCACAACATCTATATTATTATCCAAGATAACTTTGGATAGGTACCGTACGCGCACCTTTTAGCGGTACATGCATACCCTAGTGCTGAATCGGTCGACCTCGGTTATCATCGAGATTCGTATTGGCAACCTTTAAAACACAAACTATGAATCGCTTATGCATCGCTGTGCGACATCTGGCGTACAATTTACGTACTAGTAGTGTTGTTGTTTACACAGCAAAGTCAAACTATAGAATTCATGCTAGGAACAAGATTCGCATCGAGAAATATTATGTAACTAGCAAATGTACCCGTGCTTCGCTACGGTATTCTACATTGTATACGGATATCGACGTAAAGACTGTGCGTGCAGTAAATGAGATTGTTTTAAAATTGCATGTCTCTTAGCCTTATCCGAGAAATAGCATGGGGAGGTCCCCATACGTTGTTTCCAATGTAAAGTGAGGGTTGCGGAGTTGTGATGATAACGGCAGGCTCACTTGCCTACTGCCATTCAGAGTCGAGTTGACAAGTTTACATTATAGTTGCAGGCCCCATTGCCTACTGCGCGGTGACAATCGATTTGGGGAGTTTTAGTTACAATGGCAGACCCATTTCCTATTTTCTGTCAGATTACAGTTGAGGAGATTTTATTATAATAGCAGGCAAATTCCCTACCACCAGTCAAAGTTGAGTTGTGCAGTTATCAATATAATGACAGGCCCTTTTTACTACTGCCAGCCAGCTTACTGCCAGTCACACAGAATTAGTGAGTTTCCATGAAAATAGCAGGCCACTATGCCTAATGCTAGTCAAATTTTAGATTGGAACATTTGTTTATATAGGCGGGCACCCTGGCCTAGAGCAAAACACAATAGGCTAGGGGTATTTCGAACAAAACTGCATGATCCCTTGCCTTCTGCGAGACAAATCGAGAAGTGAATAATTCATTAAAATGGTAGGCCCTCCTTACTAATGCCAGTTACACAGGGGTTGGAGAACGACCCCATTCCTACTGCCAGCAGTCAATGTCGGTGTAGGGAGTACTGATTTTTTAAATTTTTTTGCTAGTTGCCGTACGTCGCACCGACACAGATAGGTCTTATGGCGACGATGGGATGGGAAAGGCCTAGGAGGTGGAAGGAAGCGGCCGTGGCCTTAAGTAAGGTACAGTCCCAGCATTTGCCTAGTGTGAAAATGGGAAACCACGGAAAACCATCTTCAGGGAGTACTGATTACAATAGCAGACTCACCCTTTCTCGATCGCTACAAATAGACATTAATGAATACGGTATATATATAGATGGACATACGAAAGTATATGCATGTTTACAATATTGCAGACCTTTATTTACAGATTAACTGCTGCTAAACGGTACGTCATATTGACAAAGGATTGTACCGAAATGCGCAGTATTTAGCGATCTAAATGGCTGGTCCTATGATATCTTCTCGTATGTCATCTATTCATGGGTCAGACTGAGTCAGAAACGTTGAATGGGTTGAAATTTGTGTAAGATTATCTTACATTGCATTATTTCGGATAATTATGTGACATAGCATTTGGCTCACATATGGGTACTGGGTGGGCCAATGTTCGTGTAGAGTTTGATCATACTATCTTTCCTGTAAGTGATTGAAAGTATGAATTATATAGGTAAAGAGCCCAAATTTACTTAAAATCGAGAAATAGAGACGAATCTATCGTATAAGCGATACAGATACGACAAAAAGTCATAAGACCAAGGTTGAAGATCACTCCTAATTCAACGAAGATTGTGCCATCCGTTATGTGATAGGACTTCCCGTTTATCCCACGAAGTACCTCGAATCGAAGGTCTGCACCATAATTAAAATTGCTTCCATATTTCGATATTCTTCGGGGATAAAAAATGATAAATTAAAGATCTGTGAAGTTTTTCGTTCGTTACAGGCTGAAACGTACATTTTGCCAAATTTCAATTTTCTTGCTTGTCTGACAGATTATGCTGCAATCTGGATTTTGGGTGAAGGGGTGAAAATTATGACTTTCAGGAAATTAAACCAAAAAATATGCAGACGATCATTAATACCCCTCAAACGGGTGTCTGTACGAAAATTCCACCAAAATAGTCAATGTACAGGCACACACAGTCGTTACGATTTTATTTATATAGATAGATAAGGAATCTGCTCCACGTACAACACATTTTGGCTACGTCCGCTGGACATAACCTGCAAAACCAACCGTTCATGATATCTCACTTATTAATCCTCCTGTCGAAAAATTCACATGAGAATAAAAGTTTTAGAAATGGATTTCCATTAAGGATTGTAGATTTCGATTAATTTTGGATAAGCATATTTTGAGGAAGTGCAAAATCATGGTTCCGGTTTCGGATAAACCCCCAATAAATTTAGGTATTCAGAAATAATATTGGCCCTAAAACCTACACAAGGACAGGTGGATTCTAAATATCAAGTTTAGTAAAAATAATATTTAGTAGTTTTCAAGTTATAAAACCTCATACAATCAAACCGACAAACAGACACCAAAGTTAAGAAAAATGCAGATGGTCATTATTACAACTGAATAACTGTACGGAAATTCCGCCAAAATAGCCAATGTATAGACAGACGGTCGTTGCGATTATATTTATATAGATGACAGATAAGCATGGGCACGTTTGAAAGTGCAGACCTTCATTTCGAGATTTACAGCTCCTAAACGGTACATCATACCAACAAACGGTTTGCACCCTCAGACGTCCCTTTTATCGCTCTACATGTTTGGTGTTAAAGCATTTTCTCGTATCTCACATATTTAAGGGTTCGATTGAGTTACGATATTTGAATGGGGTGAAATTTGGGTACATTTTCATCATTTTACATTATTTTTCACATACTTATGCGGAAGCTAGAATCATGAAATTGGGTTCGCATATAGCCACTGGTCGTGTCAATGTGCATGCCAAATTCGATGACTCTACCTTTTCTATAAGTGTGTCAAACTAAGTAATACACGCGTAAAAAGCACAAAATTTACGAACCATCGAAATATACAGCCAAATCTACCCTATAAGGGAGGGAGAGAGAGAGAGACAACAAAATATCACAGGGCCAAAGTTGTAGATCACTTGAAATTGAACGGAGATCGTGCCACCCGTTTTGTAATAGGACTTACCGTTTAGCCGCGAAATACCTCGAAACGAAGGTCTGCACCGTCATTAAATTGCCTATATTTCGCTATTATTCGGCATAAAAAGTGAAATATTTAAAGATCTTGGAAGTTTTCCGTAGGTTGCCGGCTAAAACGTACAAATTTGCTTAATTTCAATTATTCAGCTCGTGTGGCAGATTGTGTAGCAATCTTGATTTCGCGAGTGGGGGGGTGGGGTAAAATTTAGGACTTCCAGGAAACTATAGCTGAAACATATGCAGGTGGTAATTATTACCCCTTAAACGGAAAGCTGTACGAAAATTTCGACAAAATTGTCAATGCACAGACACACGGTCGCTACGATATGACTTATCTAGATAGATAAGGAATATGCTCCACGTATAACACCTTTTGGGCTATGTCCGCTAGACAGCCTGAAAACCGACCTTTCATGTTATCTCCCTTATTAATCCTCCCGTTAAAAATGCACATGAGAAAAAGAAATTAGAATTGGATATCCAAACAGTTTGATCGATTTCCAATCAGGTTAGTCTTGTACTTTATATATTGTGGGAGAGTAAAAATCACCATTTCGGTCCCCTATAAAACCCCAGTCCGTCCCTGGAATTTGAAATTGTATAAACCTTAAAACTTACCCTTGGAGGGGTGGATGCTAAATATAAAGTTTGGTTCAAATATCTCAGTAGTTTTCAAGTTGTAAGAAATACGCTTTACGCGCACCCGCTCTTGCGTTAAGTCCGGTGGGACTTGTACCGAAAAACGGTCCGTTAATGATATCTCCGTTATTAACCCTGGTATCGAAATGATGCACATGAGAAAAAAAGGTTTAGAAATTAATTTCCATTACGGCAGGTAGATTTCCATTAAGTTTGGTTCTGTATATTTTGAGGGAGTGCAAAATCACGGGTTCGGTTTCGTATAAACCCCCAATTAGTTCAGGGATTTAGAAACAATATTTGCCCTAAAACCTACCCAAGGATAGGTGGATTCTAAATATGAAGTTTGGTGGAAATATATCCAGTAGCTTTCACGTTATAGAAAGACAAACAGACAAACAAACAAACAAACTAAGTAACAGACACCAAGGAAATCTACCTTTGGACAGATGGATGCTACATATAAAGTTTGGTTCAAATATCTTCAGTAGTTTTTAAGTTGTAAGAAATACGCTTTACACGCACCCGCTCTTGCGTTAAGTCCGCTGGGATTTGTACCGAAAAACGGTCCGTTAATGATATCTCCTTTATTAAATCCTGTTATAGAAATGATGCACATGAGAAAAGAAGGTTTAGAAAATAATTTTCATTAAGGCAGGTAGATTTCCATTAAGTTTGGCTGTGTATATTTTGAGGGAGTGCAAAATCACGGTTTCGGTTTCGTAAAAATCCCCACTCACTTCAGTGATTTAGAAACGATATTTGCACTAAAACCTACCCAAGGACAGGTTAAGTCTAAATATGAAGTTTGGTGGAAATATATCCAGTAGTTTTCAAGTTATAGAAGGACAGACAAACAGAGAAACAGACAAACAAACAAACAGACACCAAAGCTAAAAATTATACAGATGGTCATTATTACACCTGAAACGGATAACTATATGGAAATTTCGCCAAAATAATCAATGTACAGATACACGGTCGTGACGATTTTATTTATATAGATGACGGATAAGCATGAGCACGTTGAAAAGTGCAGTCTTCCACCTCGAGATTCATATCTCCTAAACGGTTTATGATATTAAGAAACGGTTTGCGCCATCAGACGCCTTAATTATTGCTCTACATGTTTGTTTCTAAACCATATCCTCGTATCTCCCATATTGAGGGGGTAAATTGAGTTCAAAGTTTGAATAGGGTGAAATTTGGGTATATTTTTAACATTTTACATTACTTTTTGCCTACTTATGTAAAAGCTAGAATCATGAAATTTGGTCCACATATGTCCCTTAATCGTGCCAATGTGCGCACCGAACGTGATGATCCTATCATTCTTATACGTGTGTCAAACAATGAAATATACTTGTAAAATTCACCAAATTTACGAACAATCCAGAAATACGGCCAAATTTAACGTATAAGGGAGAGAGATACGACAAAATGTCACAGGACCAAAGTTGTAGATCACTCCGAATTGAAGCGACATTGTACCATCCGTTTTGTGATACGACTTACCGTTTAGCCAAAAAATAGCTCAAAAGGAATGTCTGCACAGTCATTAAAATTGCCTCCATATTTCGATATCATTGGGGGTAAAAAGTAAAAAATTTGAACATATTGGAATTTTCC
The DNA here is from genome assembly GCF_040414725.1 of Anabrus simplex. Lineage (NCBI taxonomy): Eukaryota > Metazoa > Arthropoda > Insecta > Orthoptera > Tettigoniidae > Anabrus > Anabrus simplex. The sequence continues at coordinate 11,566,191 of NC_090278.1, read as the reverse complement.
CGTCGGTTAGGGACCAAAAGCTATAATTTCACCAAATTTCAATTGTCTACCTCGTCTATCAGGTTGTGCCGCCATCTTGATTTGGGGGATGGGGGATAAGAATGAGGAAATTCTCGAAAATGTTTAAGCCCACGAAACCTATAGGTTATCGTTTTGGATATACTATACGACTGTGTTCTTATGCTGAGCCCAAAATTTGAGCCCCCCCCCAGCGTGCCCCCTTCAGGGAATTTTGAGAATTTCTGATTTTTCTAGGGATCCTGGGGTCATCAGTTTCTCCCGTACCAAGTTTCAATTTTCTGAGATTTCTGGAAGTGCCTCATTAATTCACGTCTTTTTTCTTTTTTACATATTTATATATACATCGCTCCAGCCCGACTTGCTTTTATATATATAGATGTTAAACAATGTATGTGTAACACAGTTGTTGGCTTAAGATAATAAATATTTAGAAGATTCATATCGATCGATCATATTATCGATTCAATCCAGATTTCATTTCCATTCAGTTGGCAGTACAACCGGAACCGGGACAGCTCCCTCCTTACTCCTCAACCCCGTAAAAAGTAATATCGCTAAAAGGTTCGCGGACTATAGTCACATTTTGCTCCGCTGATGTTTTCTACGTTAAGCTCGAAAATACGGATGAAAGGTCCAATGTTTCTTGTCTGGTAGCTCTGAGAAGAACCACTTCCATGAAATACTTCTGCCATTGCTGGTACATCTTTAAAAAGATAGGTCCAGCAGCCACAGTTATTGCTTTCTTAGCACCACCCAGGGGTTACGTGTAGGGCACTTTGAGGTTAAACCTACGGACGTGAAGCAATAATGTACCCCCTATTTATCTACTTTTACGACATAATAAATTCAGTTTCTTGAAGAATTCTGAATTTTTAGGCAACCTGCACAAATTTAAAACTCCACTTGTACTTGTCCATTTTATTAGTTTATAGTAATTGTGTAAGTATGTTTGCAATCAACACACTACAAGGACCTGACTGACAATGAACACTAAAATGATACAGCAAGTGTGACCACAACACTAGAATCTACACAAATTCAATACCACAATTTCTTTTAGGCTTACAACAGTGCATAAGTTTATTTGAAAACTATGATATCGAAGATGTAGCACTACTGATCTCAATATTTCATTTCTACAACACATTATCTGCATTGGCGTCCACAAATGGCGGAATCTGACTTAACACACGAGAGAACAGAAATAATCTGAAAAAAGGAATCTAACCAAATAATTTAAAAATGACATTCTTTGAGTTATCTCATTATTGAACTCAGCCATCATTATATTGATTAATGAAACGGATTATATTAGTTTGAAATAATTATTGTTTACAATGTACATAAAACTTAACAATTTTGAATTTGTAGATTTAATTTATAATCTACAAACATCGCTTTTTCTGTGTGTCACTATTGGTATGAACGTAAAAAAATCTTACTCAGAATATCTGGAAGCAATAGTTTCAGATGGCATTTCAGATGATAGGAATGTGACGAACAAATGATGCAGAGACAGCGAAATAAAGAACACTTCTTCATAGTTGCTTAAAGGTATTGTAAACAAATACACTTAAAAAATATCTAGCTTTAACAGAGATACTTTTTGTATATATATAATCAATAACTATATGATGGAACATAAAATAAGATCTTTAAGTTCCTGATAATTTTAACCAATAGAGTTTTAAGGTATTTGCGTTTAAATGTATCCTTGTAAAGAAGGGATTAAACTGATGAAAATGGCCAGTTTTTTGATATAAACCAACCACCAATGAACACAGCTGTGAATAGGTACAACATATTCCATATTGTATAGGGTTTGTAGTGTACGTACACTGTTTCTTCTTTGATGTACGGCAACAGCTGATCATCAGTATGTTCATCTATGAATATTTCCTCCTTAGTATCTTCGGAAGGCTATAAGTAAGAAATAAGAAAAGTAGAATAACGAAGTAAGGGAAAAAAATATATAGGCCTAAACAAGAAACAGCTGAAAAAATAAATTTCATAGTGGCACAAGAAGAGTATAATTAATTTATTTCCCATTTAAAATGGAAAGGAACAATCAAATCAAAATCACTTTAAATGCAAGGGAGGTGTCTACATTGGTGGCAAATGGTAGACAAAAATACATTATTATCAAGCACTAAATTTGAAAATAACAGAGAAGAAAACAATTTCTTAAATTATAGTGTTACGGAGTTATCCGTGGTAGTTAGAGGGGAAAGAAGGTGCTGGGATTAATAGGTCTCAATCTACGAAATTAAAGTTAATTTAAAATTTAACAAGGTTATATTTTCTTTTCAAGATCAAGAAATAACAAATATAACAGGTACTTAGTAGCCTAGCAACAAATCGAGAATGTACAATTACAGTAGTTACAGGATTTGGGCTCCGAGAGCCAGACACACATTTCTTGAGCTATAAGCCCAACTTTACCCGTATACCAGATTCAACCAAGGGGTAGAAGACCCCAATCATGCTCAAGAGCACTTGCTCCGAATTACATAGTAAAAGCCTCCTCAAGGCACACAAACAATTTTTTTTATTTTGGGAAGAGCAACCCGCTCTCAAAGTTCCAGCCTATCAAAGGCCACACCAAACTCAACTTTCAAGCTGACCTCCAAACACACGAAAACAGGGGTAAAAATACCCAACCTACTGAGGCCTATTAAGTAAAGAAACAAGTCAATTACATGGCCTCCAAAATACCAACTCGAGAGGAGGCGAAACTGCACTCCTAATACACTTTATTAAAACCTACTGGGCACTACGCCGCATATGCAAGGGCTAATCCCATACTAAAGAGGTGACACGATATGAAAACTATTACATTACGAGACGAAGAAAAATGGTTGAGAAAACGCAGTCACCTCAAAAACAATATGAAAGGGAGCTCGAGAGGGTTAGGCACTCTCTATCCCAATTTGTAGTTTAAGGAGATAGAATTTATACCAAGAGTCTACTACATTTTAGAGGAAAGTTACATGATAAAAGGTATCGAACCTGCCCCGAGAGTTAAACTGCTGAGCTGGCAAGAAAATAAGTTATTAAAAGGGCATTACCTTATGGATGAACTGCTGCCCGAAGAAAGAGGCGCTTCCCGCCCCCTGCTACATAATTTACACAATGACAGGTGTTACTGAAGTGGCGCGAAGACCCGAAAATCAGCAGTTTATATACCCTCGCGGAACATTCGAGACCTTTCATGAATGAGAACACCCGCCCACAAGCCTTTTATTGGACGACCAAAAGATTACATGTCAGAATTGAAGAAGAAAACCAGGATTGGTGGAAAATTAATTACAGAAATTTATGATTGGCCAGTTTCAAAACTGACAGAATGAAAGGGTTAACGCTGCCAACTTAAACACAAGCTGAAAGAAATTTAATAAGGAATATACTTATAAATACTAAATTTCTTCAAAAAAGGGTTCCCTCACTTCGCACTAGGGTGCACAATAGTAGTTCGTAAGTAGTGTCATCTAGAAGAGAATGTTCACATTTCTTGCTACAGAGAAAACAACAATGAATCGAAATTGACATAGTTCAGAACACTTCAAAATTTACAAGTAGGGGCATCTTCTGAGAAACTTGAGAATTAACATGGTAGTTAAAGTTCAGGCTTCCGCCAGTAGAGGAGTTTCAACTGGCGCAATGTTTGAATTAGCGGAGCGGAGGTGTACCGCCCGGTACAGACCTCCCCCCAAAAGTCCCTCCAAGGGGTAACACAGAAGAACATAAACTTTTGCTTTAAAATAAGGTCCAAGTTATGATGTTGATATAGAAGTTAATTGCAGAAGTATTTACAACCAAATTTTCTTAAATGATTCGATCAAGTTTCAAAATTCTTTGTAGTTACTTCTGATGTAATGTCTTTATGCTTGTAGAAGTTGAATTCAGAAGGAAAAACTTTTAATACTTGAAAGTGAAGAGAAATTTTCTAAGTCCACCAAATATTGCAGTTGAATTCTAAAATGTAGTAATTGTTTATATTAAATGTCCATGTGGCTGATTAAGTACATCCAATGTTGATTAAGCTTGACGGCCAGACCAGCCGCTGCTGCTTGTGTCCAGAGGAGGCCGCACGGACCCCTCGAGTACCCTGAGATACCGCTCGCCCGCACTATGAGAGGAGCCGTGGAGTTGAAGCACGCCGCGCCCGCGGCGAAAATACAGGTCGCGGGCAAGTTGCAAGTTGTGCGCCGCACATCAGCCTTGGCCGGGAGGAGGACTCCGGCTCACCGTACACTGGTTGGCCTCACTGAAGAGGGGCGGGCCCATACCCCACCTCAGTGGCGGTACGGCGCCGCGCTGCTGCGGGGGCACTGAAACATTAAGATCTCGGCGGCAGAATTTGTTGGACCATAATTATTTTAGGGTACAAGCTTCTGGTGAGATTGAGGGGCCAGCAGCGTGGAGATATTTATTTCATTTAAATAGCCACTGTGTGTTGTTGAGCAGGAGACGGGAGCGTGGTAATGGCCATGGTAAGGACAGGATGGCAGTTAAACTGGTCGGGGAAGGTTTTACAATAAATTCTTAACTACAAAGAACTTGCTTCCAAGGGCAGAAGGCCTCACAATGAAACCCCCCCCCCCCGAGAAAATTAATATAACCTTCCGAATACCTTCAAAATGTTAAAACAATTACAAATGCAGCTACGTTAGCGCGGAAGTTACACAGGTTTCATCTGCGACAGGTGAGCCCTAAATATCCTCTCGGTGGCTGGATTGCTTAGCAATAAGGTAACGGGTGTAAGGAAATCAAGGATTATGCACGGCCCATGAAATCTGGGGGCAAGCTTGCCCGCGGGAACAAAATTTTTGACCATCACCTGGTCGCCTACCTTCAAATTGGTGGGTCTCCGTCCACGATCATATCTTTCCCTAACCTTTTCGTGAGACACTTTAAGATTGGCTTTAGCCTTCTTCCAAAGATCTTTAATATTATCTGGATCTATTGTCTCGGGTAGAATGTCACTCAGAGACCAGAGGTTAGAGAGCGGCGTGTTGGGAACAAACTTGAACATCAGAGAAGCTGGAGTCAATTTATGTGATTCATGAACCGCCGAATTCAGAGCGAAAGCTAACCAATGCAGGGACGTGTCCCAGCTGGAATGATCTTCATGATGATAGGCAATCAACGCGGACCTCAGATTACGATTAACCCGTTCAGCCAGAGATGGTTGAGGATATTAAGCAGAAGTTGTCACATGAGAGATGGACAGGTCAAAACAGAATTTACGAAATACATTAGATGTGAAAGCCTTAGCATTGTCAGACACAATATATTGACACGGACCAAAAGAAGCAAAGATTGAATTTAAACAAGTAATGGTGGCCTGAGCGGTAGCCAGCTTAGTCGGGAATAACCAAGAAAATCTTGTAAAACCATCTACACATACGAGGATGAACTTGTTGGCATTCCCCTTGGACTGGGGGAAGGGTCCTACGTAATCGATGTAGAGACGTTCCATGGGGCGCGACGCTTGATGAGAAGACAAAAGGCCTACCTTGGTGGACATGGTTGGTTTACTAAGCAAACAAGATTTACAAGCTTTTACTAGTTCACGAATTTCACCGTCCATACCTTTCCAGATAAACATTTCACGGATCTTTTCCCGGGTTTTGAAGATGCCTAAAAGCCCCCCCCCCCAGTGGGGTTTCATGATAGTACTTGAAGATCATTGGCACAAGTACAGCTGGAACTACAACTTTCATTTTTTGATCATGCCTCGAAGGGCAACATAAAACACCATTCCTCAGTACATAAGGGACAACATGTTCCCCAGAAAAAAGGGTTTCCGTGATCGGAGCCAGTGTCGGATCTTCACGTTGATATTTCTCAAGATCCCTAAAGAGCATGGGAGCATCTGTTAAGATGGCATTAACCTCAGATAGCATGGACTCGGGAGGTGATGAACTATCAGCCGATTCATGGATCGCGACGTCATTGGAAAACATACGGCTGAGTCCGTCTGCGACAACATTTTCAGTACCTCTGACATGCCTGTCGTCAAATTGGAAGGCAGAAATTCGGATGGCCCACCGGGCTATACGACCAGTACGACGCGGCCTACCTAAGACCCAGCTTAAGGCTTGATTATCAGTCTCCAGGTCGAATTTGACATGTTCCAGATAGAGACGGATCTTTTCTAAGGCAAATAAGACCGCCAAACCTTCGAGCTCATAGATGGAATACTTGTCTTCTTGAGCCGATAGAGTCCTAGAGAAATAGGCGATGGGTCGCCTCCCTAGTTCAGTCTCTTGAAGCAGGACTGCAGCTACTGCCGACGACGACGCGTCGGTTTGGACGATGAATTTCTTCGAGAAATTTGGCATAGCAAGGACAGGGGCATTACAAAGAGCTAATTTAAGATCTTCAAAAGCGGCTTGTTGAGAAGGTCCCCACTCAAATTTGATGCCTTTCCTACGAAGAAGGTTCAAGGGCGCCGCTCTATTGGCGAAATTTGGAATAAATCTTCTGAAGAAATTCACCATACCAATGAACCTAGCAATACCTTTGATGTCCTTGGTAGGCTTGAAATCACGGATGGCCTGCGTTCTAGAGTGATCGACTGCAACACAATCGGGCGACACAATATGCCCTAGGAATGACATAGAGGGCTTAGCGAACGCTACCTTGGACAACTTCACAGTTAGCCCCGCCTTACGAAGGCGATTGAGAACTTCCTTTAGATGATCTAGATGTTCTTCAAAAGTCTTCGAAAATACGACGACATCATCAAGATAGTGGTACAAGTACTCAAATTTGATGTCGGAGAAGACCCTATCTAGTAGCCTCGTAAGCACAGCTGCTCCGGTGGGGATCCCGAAAGGCACGCGGTTGTATTCATACAAATTCCAATCCGTGGCAAACGCTGTAAGATGTTTGGATCCTTCAGCCAGAGGAATTTGATTATAGGCCTGATTTAGATCCAAGATGGTGAAGAACTTAGCTTTGCGAAACCATGAAAAACAAGAATGAAGGTCAGGAAGGTCACAATTGTAACACCACCTTCCGATTGAGAGCCCTATAATCAATGACAGGCCTGAAGCCACTTTGGGGTTTCGGGACTAGAAAAATAGGCGAAGAATACGCCGACTTAGAGGGCCTAGTAATACCATCTTTTAACATTTGATCCATGATTTCTTTCAATGCCTTCATTTTAGGTGGAGACAGCCTATAAGGTGGAAAACGGACAGGAATCGTATCCGTGACCTCAATTTTGTATTCGATCAGGTCAGTAACACCAAGAGTATCAGAGAACACCTCTGGAAACGACTGACACAACTTACGAATACTGTCAGCCTGCTCCTCAGGTAGATGTCTAAGATCTTACAACATCTCATCCTGGGTAGGCGAAATAGATGAACATGGTGTAGAATTACATTTCAATATGGGGATTTTACAATTAGAAGCAAATTTGAAAGTGCACGACCTACTCCGAAAATCGAGCACAAGACCAGTATGGGACATGAAGACGGCTCCCAATATAATGGGACAAGACAAATGCTTAGCCACAAACAATTTAACTTTCCAAGTAAATTTTGAAATACGAATTTTGACATTCAAAGAGCCTAAAATTTCTAATGGAGATGAATTAGCCGAAACATATTGAACCGAAGACGAACAATAGTTAGGAAGTTTACAAACGGATTTCAATTTCGAATACCATTCAGCCGAAATAATAGAACAAACACTGCCTGAATCTAATAGAGCTGTTATAGGCTCATTATTTAACTCAATTTTAAGAAAAGGCACAGGTGCGGGGATATCCGCCGCAATCCTAAGACATTCTTTGGGAGCTTCAAAACATAAATTTGACGCCTGGGTTTTCCCAGAAATTTCGACATGTTTACTTGGGACTAAGCCTCGAGAAGAAGGGTTCGCCGACTCAGCCGAAGCCACTAGTCCCTTATTATTATTGGCATTGGTGGAAGTTGCACCAGAAGTTGAGCAGGAGGGGGTGCTATTCAAATTTGGGCAATTCTTGGCGATATGTGAGAAAGCGCCACATTTAAAACAGCCTTGTGATGAACCTGCTCCATTATTTGTCCTACTAGATTTGAGCAATGGACATTTATTGCCAAGATGGTCAGGCGACCCGCAAGCATAACATTTACGGGGTGTGACTGGTCGGCGAGGTGGAGGCAGAGGGTTACTAAAAGAAGGAGGGGGTTCTTTCGCGACACGCAAGGTATCGGCGTATCTAACTCCTTTGGCGGAGACGGCCATAGCCTCTAAATCGGCAAAAGTTTGCGGACGCGACGCAAAACACAAGTATGATCTGTAAGATGGAGAATTGCCTTCCACAATGGCCTGTACGATCTGATCTTCAGGGAAGTGAAGAGCAAACACCCTGGTATAGAATTTAATGTCTTGTATGAAGTCAGCAAGATTTTCATCCAGTCTCTGTACTCGATAATAGTACTTCTGAATCAGAGATGACCTCGCACGAGCAGGAATGAAATTTGCAAGAAGGTGTACATGAAAATCTTCAATAGATGACTGTTCCGCTATTGCCCTAACAATTTTGTCTGAGAGAACACCAATTTCATAAGGATAAATTATCTGCAAAATTTGACATGGAGAAAGCGAAAAAACAAGAGCATGGTCCTGAAACTCAACTAAAAACCTTAAGAATGAAATTACTTCACTGGTAGAGTTAACCGAAAACTTAGAAATACCTCTGAGCAACATTGCTAATGGATGAGGTAAGCTGCTGAACGCGGATGACATAGTAGGTAAAGGTTTAAGTGGCAAGGAAGCTAATTCAGAACGTACATTATTCAATGAGGTACGTCGTTCAGATTCATGGACTAATGGGGCAGAGGTTTGTTGAACGACTATAGATTTAGTACTTTCTTCCCCGGTGGGAGAACGGTTCTCGCTGACTACGTTTACCGTAGCGGGTTGGTCGGTTTTGGGAGGAACCTCCCCGGTTAACAATTGGGTAACCTTACTGGACAATTCAGAAAGATTTTCAAGAACCACACTAGCTTCCTTCCTCTGAAAGTCATTCAACTTCAGAGACAACAGATCGTTGACTCTATTAGAAAAATGAAATAACCTGGCTTTCACACGTTTAATTTGATTAAGAGAAGGATCATTTTCGTCAAAAAAGGTAATTACAGATGCCAGCGCAGTAGTATTGTCCGTGATCGTGGAGAGAGAGTCGTCAATTTCTTTCTCTCCCAAAGTGGGGATGGAAATGGGCAAATCAAGGGCTCTCTAAGCTTGTGTCTACCGCAACCGTGCCTCCAGATTGCACATTTCTAATTGTTAATTCATAGATTAACTCCTCCTTGCGCAAATAGTTGAGATGGAGAACATTGCGAGGGCCGGGCATGATGACAAAGCAATTTTGAAAACAAACGGAAAAATCAAAAAATTCCAGCAACAGAGAAAATTGTTAGAGTTCGAGAATAAAGCAATGTTTAGCCGTCAAAAGGGGCTAAATTGAGACCCATTCAACCACGTTCTACTACCAATTGTTACGGAGTTATCCGTGGTAGTTAGAGGGGAAAGAAGGTGCTGGGATGAATAGGTCTCAATCTACGAAATTAAAGTTAATTTAAAATTTAACAAGGTTATATTTTCTTTTCAAGATCAAGAAATAACAAATATAACAGGTACTTAGTAGCCTAGCAACAAATCGAGAATGTACAATTACAGTAGTTACAGGATTTGGGCTCCGAGAGCCAGACACACATTTCTTGAGCTATAAGCCCAACTTTACCCGTATACCAGATTCAACCAAGGGGTAGAAGACCCCAATCATGCTCAAGAGCACTTGCTCCCAATTACATAGTAAAAGCCTCCTCAAGGCACACAGAAACATTTTTTTTATTTTGGGAAGAGCAACCCGCTCTCAAAGTTCCAGCCTATCAAAGGCCACACCAAACTCAACTTTCAAGCTGACCTCCAAACACACGAAAACAGGGGTAAAAATACCCAACCTACTGAGGCCTATTAAGTAAAGAAACAGGTCAATTACATGGCCTCCAAAATACCAACTCGAGAGGAGGCGAAACTGCACTCCTAATACACTTTATTAAAACCTACTGGGCACTACGCCGCATATGCAAGGGCTAATCCCATACTAAAGAGGTGACACGATATGAAAACTATTACATTACGAAACGAAGAAAAATGGTTGAGAAAACGCAGTCACCTCAAAAACAATATGAAAGGGAGCTCGAGAGGGTTAGGCACTCTCTATCCCAATTTGTAGTTTAAGGAGATAGAATTTATACCAAGAGTCTACTACATTTTAGAGGAAAGTTACATGATAAAAGGTATCGAACCTGCCCCGAGAGTTAAACTGCTGAGCTGGCAAGAAAATAAGTTATTAAAAGGGCATTACCTTATGGATGAACTGCTGCCCGAAGAAAGAGGCGCTTCCCGCCCCCTGCTACATAATTTACACAATGATAGGTGTTACTGAAGTGGCGCGAAGACCCGAAAATCAGCAGTTTATATACCCTCGCGTGACATTCGAGACCTTTCATGAATGAGAACACCCGCCCACAAGCCTTTTATTGGACGACCAAAAGATTACATGTCAGAATTGAAGAAGAAAACCAGGATTGGTGGAAAATTAATTACAGAAATTTATGATTGGCCAGTTTCAAAACTGGCAGAATGAAAGGGTTAACGTTGCCAACTTAAACACAAGCTGAAAGAAATTTAATAAGGAACAAACTTATAAATACTAAATTTCTTCAAAAAAGGGTTCCCTCACTTCGCACTACGGTGCACAATAGTAGTTCGTAAGTAGTGTCATCTAGAAGAGAATGTTCACACTTCTTGCTACAGAGAAAACAACAATGAATCGAAATTGACATAGTTCAGAACACTTCAAAATTCTCTTCACTTCTCTTCTGAGAAACTTGAGAATTAACATGGTAGTTAAAGTTCAGGCTTCCGCCAGTAGAGGAGTTTCAACTGGCGCAATGTTTGAATTAGCGGAGCGGAGGTGTACCGCCCGGTACAATAGTATTACACAATTTATGCCATTTTTTTCTATTAAGCACACAGCTCATCCTTAATAAATGTATATAATTTACAAAATTTTACTCATAATATCTTCAGTATTACAAACATAATCAACACATATACAACTGGTGCAACTAGTTCAAATACTAGTATAAAACTTCTATTAGATTAAAATTTACATTGCATTTATTTATTTTATTTTTACCCTTTTTGGAACCTAACTTGCATAACGACCTGCTGCATTTTAACCCGAGTCCCTATAGCCACTGCTTTTCAGACAACTGATAAGATAGATAAGAACATGAAAAGGAACACAATGTTGTATAGCAGTAGACATGGTAGCATAGATAAGGAGGAACATTTGTAAATATGTAAATTTAAAATTACCTACATATTTGCTAATATTCAGCAGAGTATATGTACACATACATGTGTACTTCCGTGTATGTGTACATGTACAATTTAAGGAAAAGAAATAATAATAAATACAATCTCCAAATCATTACCCAATACCATTTCTTGCTTCTGTTTCTCTTTCTGTTGATTCCTAATTCCACAATGACAAGCTAATTTCTTCATCCTCTTATATTCACATTCGCCTGTTCCCATCCTTTTACACATGACCTGACTTGTCACTTCTTTGTTCATTTCCATGTTCCTATACACTTTCTTTCCGAAAACACTTCACTGTAATATCAAACAATCACACAGTACTCCCACCACTTTCCCAACAAGTGGACAATGCTTAAATCATAAGCATAGAAATATCCACCATCAACCTCTGTACATCACATTAAGACCAGAAAACATAAATCAGTCAATGTCCCAATCAATGAATGAATGAATGAATCAATGAATCAATCAAAAAAACAGCATTTAGGGCTGTTGGTTGTTTATATAGAAAAAGATTGTGGAAACATATGAAACAACTACCATGATAAATTATTTCAATCACTAAATCATCTTCCTTTAAGTGAACATTTGTCAAAATTTGTCCCCATGAATTCAAACTTATCTTCATGTTGTGACCTTTCCTACACTTAAGGAACATGACTTAAATGTATTAATCAACTAATGACATTCCAAGTCATCTCTCCAATGACATCTCAGAATATACTGCTTAATCAAACAGCTTGTCTCCTTTCTCCAAGTCTTCCCAGCTGAAACTTTGCAACATCTCTGTAACACAACTCTTTTGTTAGAAATCAGCCGCAAGAAATGGAGCTATTTCTGTGGATTATTTCCTATTCTCTACTCAAATAATACTGGTGATGGTCTCATACTCTCATTGCTGCTTTGCTGGAGAGTTACATGCCCTGTCCTTTACAACCACTAAATAACCTCATAATCATATCATGAGACCTGTAAATTTTATTTTCGATATGTTTATATGATTACGACAATGAAGATATATCCTTATTACGAATAACTAGGTACTTACAGAGAACCCCATGAAGAACTTTCACCCCATCAACACAATAATTATACCAGAGAGGACTCTTTCAATTTGTGAAACACAGAGCCTGACTTTTACCCCGTTTACCAATGTCCATTTTACAATATTCTCAAGGTCATTTTGCAGTTACAATCCTGAAACGTATTTATTACACAGAGCCTCATCACTTTTTTCAGTTCATTACTCATATTGTTTATATATATCAGAAAATAAAGGTCTCATAGTACTGCCCTGTGGGACCCAATCCCATAATTGTTACAGGATCAAATAAAGCTTCACCTACTCTAATGCTCTGAGTTCTATTTTCTAGAAATACACCAGACGTGGCCGAATTTAAATGTAAAAGGTATATTTCTATCTTTACGTAAATTATTGATCTTTACAGCCTAATCCTTGAACATGTTTGGTGGTAAAGTTACCACATGGAATATCCCTGTCCACACTATTGTATTTTTTTCATATAGTGGCTACAGTGAGAACCACAATGTAATTTCTTTATTCACAAGATTTTGTGTCACTTTTGTTAGTGAACATGTTCTGTTGTTTATCGTCTATATCTGCATATTGTTGCTGTATGGAAGTAAATAATGTGACCTATTGTTAAGACAGTTCATTCTGTAAGTTACACATTTTATGGATACTATTCACGAGTTCAGTTAGGAGTAGTTCTAGAGAACTGTCAAATTTTGAGGTTATGGGGAGACGAAAGGACCTTTTGCCAAGAAAGGCATTGTCATAGAGATACTTGTTGAGAAACGTTATTCACAGCAAGAGATAGATTCTAGATTGCAAATATCATAGCAATCTGTAAGTAGAATTTTAAAATGTGAAGATACGAAGAAGACAAAATGTCAACAACTGTGGGCGGAAGAAGAAACTAACCCCAAAGAGGAAGCAAAACTGATTAATTTGTCAGTAAACGACCGCAAGGTTACTAGTTTGGATTTATGTAAGAAATTAGAAGAGTATGGGCCATTGGTAGCAGCCAGGACTGTGAGACGAGAGCTGCTTAATGCCAGAATGAGATCAAGACGACCTCAAAGAAAAGCGAAGATTACTCCTACTATGGCTTCAAAGAGGATCCAGTAGGCCAAGACTCTCCAGAATTGGTCATGTGATGAATGGAAACCGGCAAGTCCATGACAATTACTGTATTTCATAAATTATAATTCATTATTCCATTATAACCCAATCTAAGTGATGTAACCGTACAGTACAGTAAATGTACAAAAATGTTCTTTTAAACTGTACAGCTTATTGCACTTAATGCTAGGCTAATTGTTTTATTTATTTCAGGTTTTTTAGTGACGAATCGGTATTTCCTGTCGAAGAAGAGACAGGTCAATGAGTCCTAAGAAAAGGAGGAGAAGCATTCCATCCAGATTGAGTGAAGCAGAGAGTGAAGCATCCAACTTCAGTGAAGGTCTGCACTGTGTTTTCTTGGTACGGATGTGGACGATTATACATTCTAGAAGGAACTATGAGACCTGAACAATATAGCATTAAGAACCCGTTTGATAGCTCAGGTGCAAGAGTGGTTTGCCACAAAGCCTAGAAACAGTCCAGACATGAACCCCTGAGAACATCCTTGGGCGATATACACTGACTGACAGAGCAAATGCAACACCAAGAAGGAGTGGTCAGAACTTTATGCCAATTGCAGGGTAGACTGACGTCACTGAGGTATACTCATGATGTGAAATGCGCCACTGTGCTGCGCACGTATCGAACGATAAATGGGACACGGCGTTGGCGAATGGCCCACTTCGTACCGTGATTTCTCAGCCGACAGTCATTGTAGAACGTGTTGTCGTGTGCCACAGGACACGTGTATAGCTAAGAATGCCAGGCCGCCGTCAACGGAGGCATTTCCAGCAGACAGACGACTTTACGAGGGGCAGGTTGGTCGCTTCGTCAAATCGCAGCCGATACCCATAGGGATGTGTCCACGGTGCAGCGTCTGTGGCGAAGATGGTTGGCGCAGGGACATGTGGCACGTGCGAGGGGTCCAGGCGCAGCCCGAGTGACGTCAGCACGCGAGGATCGGCGCATCCGCCGCCAAGCGGTGGCAGCCCCGCACGCCACGTCAACCGCCATTCTTCAGCATGTGCAAGACACCCTGGCTGTTCCAATATCGACCAGAACAATTTCCCGTCGATTGGTTGAAGGAGGCCTGCACTCCCGGCGTCCGCTCAGAAGACTACCATTGACTCCACAGCACAGACGTGCACGCCTGGCATGGTGCCGGGCTAGAGCGACTTGGATGAGGGAATGGCGGAACGTCGTGTTCTCCGATGAGTCACGCTTCTGTTCTGTCAGTGATAGTCACTGCAGACGAGTGTGGCGTCGGCGTGGAGAAAGGTCAAATCCGGAAGTAACTGTGGAGCGCCCTACCGCTAGACAACGCGGCATCATGGTTTGGGGCGCCATTGCGTATGATTCCACGTCACCTCTAGTGCGTATTCAAGGCACGTTAAATGCCCACCGCTACGTGCAGCATGTGCTGCGGCCGGTGGTACTCCCGTACCTTCAGGGGCTGCCCAATGCTCTGTTTCAGCAGGATAATGCCCGCCCACACACTGCTCGCATCTCCCAACAGGCTCTACGAGGTCTACAGATGCTTCCGTGGCCAGCGTACTCTCCGGATCTCTCACCAATCGAACACGTGTGGGATCTCATTGGACGCCGTTTGCAAACTCTGCCTCAGCCTCGTACGGACGACCAACTGTGGCAAATGGTTGACAGAGAATGGAGAACCATCCATCAGGACACCATCCGCACTCTTATTGACTCTGTACCTCGACGTGTTTCTGCGTGCATCGCCGCTCGCGGTGGTCCTACATTCCACTGAGTCGATGCCGTGCGCATTGTGTAACCTGCATATCGGTTTGAAATAAACATCAATTATTCATCCGTGCCGTCTCTGTTTTTTCCCCAACTTTCATCCCTTTCGAACCACTCCTCCTTGGAGTTGCATTGTCACTGTCAGTCAGTGTAAAAGAAAACTCCGAAAAACGAATATAACGACAAAAATTGGCTTTATTGAGAAGCTCGTTCAGATCTGGTGTCATGATGACGATTTAAAGAGTCAGTGTAAAATACTGTTTCAGGGTATGCTAAGTCTAATCAAGTCACTCATGGAAGCTAAGGGGGTGCATACCAAGTACTAAAGTCATCAACTTAAAAGTGGGTAACATCTTATGTTTTCAATTCTCAATTTCTTATTGTTTAATAATTTGGCCACGTCTTTATAGTCACCCATTTAGCCACTATTTCATCTATCCCAACCACACTAATTTTTGCCAGTAGTTTACCGAGATCTACCCTATGAAAATCCTTAGATATGTAAATCGTGACACATTTGACCACGTGAATCTAATATATCTGCTATATCCTGCTGGAATCTACAAGATGAGCTTCAGTGGAATAATGTTTGCGAAACCTCAACTACCTTCTATGGAATCAGTTGGTTATTTTGCAAATGTGTATAATATAATCAGAAAGAATGCATTCCAAGAGCTTGCATGCAACACCGGTCAAGACGACTAGTGTGTAGTTATTGGCTTCATGTTTAGCACATTTTCTTTACACAAAGGGTGCTACTACACTAATTATTCATTCATCTGGTATAGCTGATTCACACATACACTAATCAGTAACTCAAAGAATTGACTTTCGTACATGCCCAGAAATTTTACCAATCCCAGCAGCGTTTCTAGTTTTAAAAACTTTGTATATTATTTTAATGTCTTTCTAGAGTAGGTCCACGTGGACATTGCAAAGTAATTTCAAAAGATTGGATGAAACTGCCAACTGCGTCAGGTGCTGCAAAAGGACTCGACCATACAATTGGTGACATACCGTATGTCTCACGAGCGAAGGCTGCGATGCTCATTTGCTGGCGAACGGTGTCTTTTTTTGCGTGGTGCAGGACTGCAATGCCCATCGACTAAAGGCGTAAACACATTTCCATGTTGTGTAATTGCTACTCCATACCTTTCTCAGTCTGTCGAGATTCAACACAGTACACAGCAACACGACGTATTAACATGCAGTATATTCTGGACTTCAGACGTAGTGTTATCCATCAGTCACAGAGTGTGCATGTAACTTCCCTTCATCTCATCCATGCTGCCTTTATCATAATTCGCACTTCAACAACTACCCCACTACCAGACTGTAGGCAAGATCCTAGGTACCTGAAACAATTTTGACGGAGCCATTGATGGTTCGGATGACTCCAAGTATTCACTCTTCCTTCTATTTATTCTAAGGTTGTATTGTGAAAAACAGGTATTCAATCTTCAACTTGATGCAGCAGTCCCATTCTGGGTCTATCACCTAGTGCAACATCATCTGTATATAAGAGAGTCCTACAAACACTCCTTTGCAGGTCCCATGTGGTGGTGTCCATTCTGAGGAAAAAAGGGCAATGGGGACAGAGTTGAACATTGGTGTACACACCAATATTCACTGAGAAGCTCCCCGAGACGTTGACAGCGCAACAGACATAACCTCTGGTATTCCTGTGTGGCATCTAGATCCAAATTATAAGCATTTCTGGTACACCATGGTCACGAGTGCAGACGAGATCACATGGTGAGGAACACGGTCGAAAGTCATTTCAGTATCAAGGAAGGCAATGTACACTGCCTGCTGATCCTCTCAGTGCTTTTCAATTAGCATTCTGGCAGTGAAAATTGCATGAGTTCTTCCAGGACCCTTAATGGAGATGCATTGGTTAGCAATAATGCCGACGATTTCACCCAGGCAATAATGAAGAATACTCTCAAAGATCTTCTCATGTAAAATGTGGTGCAATTTGGACGGTAATTTGCACATTCTCTGGATCGTCATTTTGCTTCAAAGTAGGCACAAAGATGTATACAGCCCAATGACTGGGAACAGAGCCAGAGTCAACTCTTTCAATGAACAAGCTTGTCAGCCAGTTGATAACGAGTTCTTTAATTTGCTATAATTTCTAGAAGTTTGTTGGAAAGTCATCTGGTCCTGGCGTTTTTTGGTCTTCACAATCCTAATGGTACTCTACACTTCCTTTAATGTGATGCATAAGATGGGACTTACCATGAGGTATAGGGTGATGTGGTAATTCAATGCAGGAAATATCTACAAATTTTGTTGCCAATGTTTGAGGATTTCTTGTTTGTCCTGTAATCACTGGTCATCTTTGCCTCTAATGTACACAGAGTGCTCAATACTTGTGTCAATTTTGGTCAGATGGATAATAGTTCTCTTCTCCTTCCTCTGAGTTCAGTGGTGTACAGTGTTTATCAGAACTATACCGACAAAAAATTAAGGATGCTCCTCGTGTATGTTAAGAAAAATGGTTCAAACAGACTGGTGGGGAAAATTATACTTTTTGAGAAAATAGTTTTAAATTGTTACTTCCGGGTGCGTGATTCAAATTGACGGGCTGATGCCGTGTATCAGGGAAGACAAGGGTAGGGAGGAGTTGTGGAGTGTATGATGCAGACAGGGATAATGCTTCGTGCGTATGCAAAAAAGTCCTCATACGGCTTCAATAGGATTGTCTCTAACAGGCAATATCCACAGTTCATTTATTAAGTATGCGTAACCGCACACAAAGGTAAGGAACACACTGTATTTAAGACACACATGTTAGTCGAGGAAAGCACTAGATTGTTTCTCTTCTCATATGTTTGTTGCAGTAATATTCTATATTAATTAACATGCTCGAAGATGCAAAGCTGCCGCATCGCGACTGTGTATTAGTTCACTCACAACAATGTAAATTCCATGAAATACTGAACGAAGAAATCAACACGCCCAATGGTTTAATTACAGTAGACGTTCGATATGGCCCCCTCCTATTTTGGTACATAGTTCAAAATAGTGTAGTAATGAGTGCCATGTGAAGTGCGTGGCGAACGGTTTAAAATGCTGCCTGTATTCTTGGTTACAAGTATGTCTTCCCTTTCTATGGGGATCACATAGTAGTCAATTTGTGAAGAACAAACTGTACACTGCCTACCGGAGCTCGGAAGCGACTATGCGAAATGAACGAGAAACTTGTGCATTCGCACCGAGAATTACTTATGCCTCCCCCTTTCCACTTCCCATCCCTTCCCTATTCTGACGCACAGCAACGGGCAGCGGCTGACCCTCTGGTTTAGCAAGTACAGTAAATACTTCATTTCCTAAAAAAGAAACATTTCCCCGACAATCCAACTGCACCATCATCCTCAACATTACACGAAGAGCATCCCTGATTTATTTGTCAGTACAGTTCTGATACACCTTGTACACAGGTCATTAGAGTGAGTGCGCCTCGATTCAGCGACAGATTTCTTAGCCACACGTTTGGCAAAGACGTTTCTTTCCCTGTGTTCTGGAGTCTTTTGTGAAAGCCAATTTATATAGAGTATGTCTTTGTCTTTTTAGACACTTCTTCTTGGACGGGAATCATCCCTAAGAACGTTTGGTTTTCAATACAGTAGGAACTAGGTTATGTCGCACCCAATTTTACTATGATGGTTGCAGTGAAATATCTGTATAATGTGTTCACATGTTGTCAGTTGCATTCAGATCAACGAGAGTAAATTTTATGCTGTCTGCTATGGTCTCCTTCTAGTCTTTAAGCTTCCACCACTTGATCATCTCGGGGGCATTTATCCCTCCACCTCTACGATGCATAGAGATCCTTAAATCCGCTATGCCTACCTTATGCAGAGGTGGTACACAGTCAGATGATATGACATTCACATCCTTTGTTAGTTCGAAATCACGGTGCTAAACAACGATAAGGTCAATTTGGTTGCTGCAGTCACGACAAGTGAAACCTAAAATATGAGTTCCATCATCATATCAGATACCGAAGGTATTACCACCATGGCAGCTATAAACATTATTAATGTGACCAACATTCGCATTAAGATCAACACAGAGAAGTGGAAACTCATCTTCAGGACACGCTGCAACATGATCTGGTAGCTCCTGCCAACGTTGTTCCTTATCCACGTCATCACAGCCAGATTGTGACACAGAAAACACAAGTTCGAGAGGATGCACTGCCGAGTGTAATTGACATAAGGCTGTCTGAATAGCGCTGAACCTCAGCAACTCAATCTTGTGGGCTTGCGCACACAATGAAGTCAATAACATTTTTGCCCGTTGTAACGTGGTAGATAAGTTCATAGACATATCTGATGTCATGAGATTGCTGGCCTTTCCAAAGCAAGCAACTTACTAACTAATTAACATAGCTATTCTTCAATTCTAAAGCGGACTTACATTATCCTAATTACAACAGGTTAACAAGAATAATAGAATTTTATTGAGAACTAAATTTCTAAGGAGAAATCTCCCATACAATGAAAAATTTAGTAATAATAAAGCAAGAATGATATTTAATAATAAAATAAATATTGTACAGTAATTCTAAGCCACATTTAGATGTATCCTAATTACAATAGTTTAACTGAAGCAACTAATATTCCTAAGCTATGAATCTAATGGAACTTATGAGAATGTAACGTTTCATTGCCTATGTACATAACATTTATTTTCCTTGGTGTATGAAAGACAAAAGGTGAAAAGTTTCAATGTAATTATCAGTCAAAGAATACTGGCCAGTTATTATCGTCAAATTAAGCCTTATTAATGAAAGTTAATTGAACATAACCTACGGCATTTTTTTATGGTTTCTACCATTTCCATTTCACACCGACAGAGATTGGCCGTATGGCGATTATGAGGTAACAAAGGGCTAGGAGTGGGAAGGAAGCAACTGTGGTCTTAATTAAATTACAGTCGCAGAATTTCTTTGCTGTAAAATGTGAAACCATGGAAAACATGCACTTCAGGGCTGTCGACATTGGGTTCGAACCCAGCATCTCCCAAATGCAGGCCGATAGCTAAACGGCCAGTTGCTCAGTACCACAAAGAAGCATTTGCTTGAATTCCTTCTCTTCCTATACTTATTGTGAGAGTATCTTAATATGCAATTTCAAACAATATGTTAAAACTAAGTTTCTATTTTAAAAAAATCGATGTTTACAGTTCGCCATATTTACATGCACTTTTGGTCATAAGTTTTCATATACATGTCAGTAGTAGGGCTATAGTAATTCTAACGCAATTTCAAGGTCATCCGGTCTCCCGAGCCAATGAGAGGCCCCGCCGGGGTCACGTGAGTGCTCTTAGCCAATGGGAGAGCAGCGCAGCAGGGAATGCTGAGGATGGGGGCGTGGTTTGGTGTTTCCCGCCATGCTGAATGATGGTGGTTTGGGCGTTGGCTGGTCACGTGACTGCTCTAAGCGAATGGGAGAGCAGTGCAGGAGGGATTGGTGTGATTGGGGGTGTGATGTGGCGTTCGCGCCATGCTGGAGACGAGGTGGGGGTGGGGCTGTTGCTAGGGCGCTGGCTCCCGCCAAGACGCCATCTTGAACTGAAGTCATGGGTGAGCGTTGGCTGTCGGTTTCCGGCTAAGACGCCATCTTGAGCCGAGGCCATGGTTGGGCGTTGGCTGTTCGTTCCTTAACAGGCTACTATAGAAAAAATTATTAATGTACATCCCCTTTATTGATCCAGGAATTGAAAGTGTTATTAAAACCGAGCCATTTGACGTACAGTTTATTACCACGCCGACGAAGAACACGTTCTACTAAATAATGATTAGGGTATTTGGTTTCTGCAACTCTTCGGCATAGAATCCTCCCTCGATGGGTTGTCCACTAAGATCATTGAGTAAAGAGGTGACCGGGTTGGTGAGCTTCATCCTGTTGATTTGAAAAATTTCTGTGGTCCAGTTTGGGGTGTATCCTTTGGCGACGACGGATTTGTGTTTGCTGATGCGGACAAAATCACCTTTTTGAAAACGATGACTTCGTGGGTCGGCTATTTTGATAACAAGGCAAGGCTTTGTGCCGATGGTACGATGAGGTGTATCGTTGTACCTGGACACTAGCTTAGGTAGGAGTTCGATCCAACGATAGGTGCACTGAACGGTAAATTCTCGCCACATGAGTGGTTTGAGTGTGCGATTGAATTGTTCTACTACACTCGCTTTGAGGTTGCTGTAGGTGGAATAATGATGAATGCCAAGTGTTTTGAGGTAAGAAGAAAACACCTTGTTGTAAAACTCCTTACCTTGATCCGTTTGAAGAAGACGTGGGCGACGCTGTGACCGTTGAATGATACGCTGGAAAGCTTCTGTGACGAGAGTACCTGTTTTAGAGCGAACGGGTTCGGCAAAGGGAAACTTGGAGTACACATCGATGACGGTGAGTAGATACTTGTAGCCGTTATTGTTGCGGGCATTTCAACAAGATCGGCTTGCCATAGATCGTCCTTTACCCGGGCGATAACAAATCTGCGACGGTAGGTACGGCGAGCCGGTTTATGTAACTCGTGAGCGATGCTAACCTTCATAGGTGAGATCTTGCTTCGACGAGCCATTACTCGATAATGCCCGCGAGACGTAATTCCTCTTCTATTTCTAGAATCTCTGCGTCGTGTACCGTATGACCAGCGTGTTGAGAGGCTTTTAATAGTTGTAAACGTTCTGCAAGTCGGTTAGGATCGTTGCAGTACATCACATCTACGTGTGGTAACAGGGGCTTATAGGTAAAACGGAGACCTCGTGCAGAAAAATGACGTGTAGGAAACAGTTTTGAAATAATTTCTCGATACTTATAACTCTTGTTAGCACTGACAGCTTCTGAACGCTCGTAATTACGTCGAAAAGCTTCTGTAGCAACAAGAATGGATCCATATTTCTGTAAATCAGCATCAGAAATGATATCGGGGTCAGGTAGTCGTGAAAACAGAAGTTCGAGGAGGCCTTTGGTAGGTTTGTAGGTTACATTCTTTACGACTAGACTGATGTCATCAATCTTAATATCAGCATTACCGATACGAAAACGATCCTCCTCATAGCAAATACCATAGGTAGTATCGGTTTTTTTGTAAATAGTTTCTCTAAGTAGGGAGCGGTGAGTGGACCGTAGGTGCTTTGAAGAAATTGCTTTAACTGACTGTGGTATTCTGGTGTAGACAAGACGTCAGGCAAGGTTATTTCCTGTTGTTTGGTAGGTGTTTCTGCAATAATGTCTGTGGGTATAAACTCAACCTGCTTAAGCTTCTTTGGCGGTGTAAAGACATCGTCCTCTTCTTTATCCTGCTCCTCCTCGAATTGAGATGTTTGTGTAGTGACAGAACTTGTGAGTGCTTTTGGTGAAGACGTAGATTTTAACAGTTCTTGCAACGGTGTACCGAGTTGTGTTTTGAAAAATAAATCGGTGTCTGCTTGAACACGTTTAACTTCTTTAAATTTATGCCGAATATTGTTTCGTGCACGGATAATACGTTGCTTAACCGCTTTGTTGGACGTTGACATGATGTCGGATGCAGGTCAAGTGCGGTCCGCAGAACCTACACGCATGCTTAAATACGTATAAAATGGTCAAACCCTTTGCGATACCGACCGTGATCAACATCACTTTCTTTATCGATAACTAAAAAGCCGTAACGCTGTGATGACCAACACGTGGCACACAGGTGTTTAAAATCGTTAAAAGTCATGTCTGTGTTAACATGATCGTCATACACGTGACGCATATTAAGTTCATCTTGGCGGAAAAGCGCAATCATATTAGCGTTGTCGCGTATCAACTGCTTGGTTATACGGGAATAGGTTTGGCATAAATAAAAACAGTCTACGTTTTGTGTCGCCCCATACTAAAGTAGGCTCGAATGACGTCTTGTTGTTCAGTAGCCACATCGTCAAAGATCATAAGAGAATCGGGAAGTACATCATCCGGTGAAACGACTTGCTCGCGTGCATGGAACGGAATATAGTTCATACCTGCAAGATCCTGCATAACAAGTTGTAAAAAGACATACAGTGGTTGATAGAGCGACTTTACAAAAATGTAAATATTTTGAAATCGTACCTCGTTAGGGGAGGTAATGAGGGTGAGTAGGAGGTTGGTCTTTCCACAGCCTGATGGCCCAGCGATAATGCATCGAATGGTAGAAGGAAACAATTTTCCGTGACGACGTAGCGAGGCTGTATCAGAGCTAGGTAGGAGATGAGACACTACGTTGCTCACAGGCAATGTGTCTTGTTGCTTAATGATCTTCATGTTGACAGATTTAAGAGGTAAAGAGGAAAATAATATATAGCCACGGACGAGTCACTGGTTTAGCAGTAACAGCACGGATGCGTTTGGAAGAACACGGTCAGCGAAAAGAAAACCTGTGTTACAGGTCGTTGAGGATCCTAAGCAAGATACTGATCCGGCGAACAAACGCTATGTAGATGCAGTTGCATTACCACGCACTACATACCTAGATTACGATTTTAAAGGAAAGCGAACTAATATACATGAGCCTACAGACCCTTCAGATGCACGTAGACTATCACCATTTAAGGTGAATAAAAGGAGATTATGAAGCCCAAAAGAAACGAATCACGAACGTGGCTGATCCTGTACATCCTCAAGACGTATGCACGAAAGCCTACCTGGAAGCAAATGCTGTAGTAACAACCAAAGACAATAACTATGACATGAAAGAACGTCGAGTAATACGATTGGCTCCCCCAACAAACGACACAGACGCAGCTAGAAAGGATTATGTGGATAATAGAGTAAATAGTTTACATCGAATAGTGCCAACCCTAACTGAGCAAGGCTATTCGGCAAACAATAAACGGTTGATAGAAGTTGCTGATCCTGTTAATGAACAAGAAGTATGTACAAAACAGTACCTAGCTTTTGAATTGAGTAAACTCGGAACAATTCAATATGGTACAATATATATGAACAAGCTGAGACTAACTGACGTAACTGATCCTAAAAATCCTTTGGATGTCGTTACTAAACAATACTTGGATAAAAGGCTTGCGTTGCATGTGGAAAAAAGGGATGTAAGCGATTCCGACTGCATTGAATTCAAACCAAAAGAACTCTAGAGTATTCAGCAGTAACAGGATAGATAAACGAATGAATAAAGAGGTAAGTATTAGTTGGTTAGTTGGTGTTGTCGAGTGAAGGTGTGCAGGATGGTGAAACAAAGTTATCTTAACGTCATGAAGAGGAAAACAAAGGCAGTGGGGTGGAAAGCAGCAGTAAAAGCAGCGCGGCAAGCCTATCGAGGAGAAACCAATCCCCGGTTAGCTATCACCAAGGCACTACGAGCGGCAAGAGCAAGAGTTAGCCCTAGGAGTAAAACAGTGTTTCACAAGCGTGCACGAGTTATTCCTATACCGAAACGTGGAGGATTTTTACCAGCACTGTTTGCTGGACTAGCTGCATTAGGTTCCCTCCTCGGTGGAGCTAGTGCTGTAGCAAGAACAGTTAAGGCCGTAGAAGAAGCAAAACAGCAGCTGAAGGAGAGTGAACGACATAATAAAACTATGAAGCCAATTGCATTGCAAGGCAAAGGAGTACACATGAAGCTGGCTCCATACAAAAAAGGGCTTGGCATCTACATGTCACCAGAAACCCCTACTGAAAGCACTGCCAAGTCAAGCTCTGACCCATGAGGAAGTTGCCGCGTTTGCTAAAAAATTAAAAATTCCCTATTTTCGTGGTGTGTTTATGCGAGACCAGTTACCGACACACCCACTTGACTGCGAGAGTGCCGTGATTAATTTGGATGACAGTGATGGTTTGGGAACTCATTACGTAGCCTACGTTAAACGCGGAACTAAGGTGTGGTATTTCGACAGTTATGGAAATTTACCTCCACCGGCGGAGCTCGTTGAATACTTCGGAAGCAGTGCTGTTATTGTTTACAATATAAACCGTGTACAAGAATGGAATACGCGCATGTGTGGTCGACTATGCTTAATGTTCCTATATGAAGCACAGACAGAAGACGAGGATTATCAGTGTAGGAGTGATGTCCGGTGTTGCAAGAACGTTTACCGTTCGTGGGGAAGGACCTGAAACTACTGTGTACTTCAACCCACCGATTGAACTTGGACATCGGCCACACGGACTTGGACTAGTTTCGTTTGAAGGCTACAATAAAATCTATAACGTTCGAGAGGGGTCAAACAAGTTTTATTACGACGATCACGTGCTATCTCTACCTCCAGGCACATACTCGGTAGACGATATTCGTGAACATATTGAAAATATATTGATTCAGCAGTTTGGTCTCGAGAACTTTATTACTAAGAAGCGCAAGTTCTCTCTTACAGCAAGCAACGTCACACACAAGTGTGCTATCGAATCCTCGTTTAAGATCGACTTTAAATCACAACCCGACTCGATTGGGCCGTTGCTTGGATTTTCATCAAGGGAACTAGCACCGAACGTCCGCCACGAGTCTGACCAACCGACAACACTGTTGGATGATCATCACGTGACTATTACCTGTAACATTATTACAGAAGTGTACAGCAATCAACGGCTTTCACACGCCCTGCACGACTTTGTTATCACAGAAGAAGGTGGCTACAATATACGTGAGAAGCCATCCGTGGTGCTCTATCATCCAGTGACGGTAACACGCATCAGTGACATTACCCTTCGCCTTGTGAATAAACGTAACCAGCTTATTAATTTAGATCCACACACGCACGTCACCTATAAACCTCACCTCAAACCAGTATGAAGCAAATCTACAAAACACGGTGTGCATCGATAAAGCGCAACACTTGTTTACGTGGAGCTAACAGGTGTGCATAAAAATATTCTCCTAGACCCAGGCTATACCCTACGAAAACAACATGGAAGAAATGCTAGACATTATAAGCTCAGCAGTAACCCAGGAAGGCGTAGTGCGAAGTGAGCTTCATTCCTATCAGCCTTTTACGTTTGGACTTAATAACAATGATGAAATTCGCATGGTTATCAACCAGCAGGATGTATACACTCTACCGCATGAAAGTTACCTCTACATCGAAGGTCGCATAGAAAAGGCAGCTGGAAGTGGCACAAGCACTTCAAAACTAAATAACAACGCTCTTGCTTTTCTCTTTTCGGAGGCACGCTTTGAAGTAAATAATGTCGAAGTAGATAATACAAAGAATGTTGGAATCACAAGTGCAATGAAACTCTACCCTTCGTTTGGCAGTGAAGAAATTAAACCGTTACGTATGGCAGGGTGGTGCCCTAATGCTACTAACGACTGGATGAGTAATGCGGATGATACGTTTGCAGGAATTTTACCATTAAAACACATTCTAGGCTTTGCCGAAGATTATAAACGTATCACCATCGATGCAAAACAGGAACTGATTTTAATCCGTGATCGGAGTGATTACAATGCTCTTAAAGCAGCAGCCGCACCTGTAGATTCCAAAATTACACTACATCGTATTCTGTGGAGGATTCCTCAAGTAACATTATCCGATCGAGAAAAACTTCGACTGCTTAAAATTGTAGAAAATGATACTCCAATACCTATACGCTTTCGAAGTTGGGAACTGCACGAGTATCCTGTGCTACCGATAACAGAAAAACCGAGGAGTGATCCAAAATTTCATCAAGCGGAGATATTAGAGGGGGCAGGCAGATCTACTAGGGCATTATTAGCAATTTTAAAAAAGGGGGTGTGATACTCGTACGGGTTTGGCCATTAAAATTTTTGTCGTAAAGGACCTTGAAACACATCACGCTTCACAGAAAAACCTCTGTACATTATTTTTGGATTTCAGACAGATCGTAAGTTTAAACATGCAAAGGATTCTTCCCGGTTTGATCACTGCAAACTAAGAAACATTCGCCTTTATCTTAACGGAGTTACCTATCCCTACGAAAACATGGACATTAATTTTGATAAAAATAACTTTGGTGTGCTGTACGACATGTTTTGTAAATTCCAATCATCCTACTACCAAAACGAAGACCGTCCTCTATTTCAACCTGAGGATTTTAAAAATCAAGCACCAATTGTTGTGATGGATTGTTCATACCAGGAGGAGGCTATAAAAGAATCACCTGTCGATATTCGTCTAGAATTTGAAACGATCGAAAATATTCCAGCTAACACAACAGCCTATTGCCTCATTATTCACGAGTCTGCTGTAACCTACCGCCCTCTATCAAATATCGTTACACGCCTATAAATAAGAATGTAACTGATCTGTTGACATCAGTGTTTGTTTGAACATTGTAGAAGAGTACTGCTGAGAACATTATATGCTACGGCAGATGAAAGTGCAAGATTGAGGTTAGAAGCGGAGCGTTTGAAGACATTTGACAAGTGGCCTGTAAAATTCATTGCTCCTTCAAAATTAGCAGCAGCTGGTTTCTACTTTATTGGCACTAAAGACATTGTACGATGTTATTTTTGTGGAGTAGAATTAGGACATTGGGAAGGTGATGATCCATTTCATGAGCACGAACGCTGGTCTCCGTTGTGTTCTTATATTAAGAAAGCAGGTAAATCTGCAAACGAACAGGTAAAACAAAGGTGTAAATCCTGCTTACCTAACACCGAGTTCGATGCTATACTTGTTATTTACCTTTCGCCAGTAAGTAAAGCTATTGCGGCCTATCATAAGCGTGAAAGCTTGTGTCATATGCCACAGCATTCAATTGCGTATTTACCAACTGGATTTTTGTCAACGTATGCTGCTTCTGATGTTAACAATGATTGGGATCTACTACCCACTCACAGTAAGATGTCATCGGATGTAGCCGCATGCAGACGCTGTCAACGACACTTCAAGCACCGGGGTGAAAGTAGAGACGATTGGGATGGACCAAATCCAATGATAAAAGACTGTACACAATGTAAGAATGAATTTTTAAATGTATTAAAACAAGCAGAAATAAATCAATCTGATGTATCTTATTTAAAGTTTTAAAATGAATTTTGGAAAAACCCCGTTTTTATCCCTCAAACCTTTTTCTTGCCTTTGCATTTCAAAACATCCTAAAACATTATTTAAGATAAAATCATAATTTTAATGTATAAACATACTAATGCTTATGTTTTGACATATTTTTCCGATTTGAACAGTTTTTACCCCTCACATCCCTTCTCCCGAGCACTTCCGGGACATTTCCGGACACTTCAGGGACATTTCCGGGCACATCCTGGACTTTTCCGGGCATTTCCGGGCAATTTCGGGCACATCCGGGACATTTCCTGGCACATCCGGGACATTTCCGGGCACATCCGGGACATTTCCTGGCACTTCCGGGACATTTCCGGAACATTCCCGGACACTTCTAGGACATTTCCGGACACTTCCAGGACAAATCCTGACACTTCCGGGAGAATTCCGGGCATCTTGAGTTTAACGAGCTGCTGCTTGTTTATACAACGTTTATGCTAAAACGGAAGACCGATGACTGTTCTGTTCTAGAACAAAAACGTTTTTTGTGCCAATGGCCGTACTATTCCTACTACAAGTGCATAAAACTGATGACCATCCTATCCTAAAACAAAACATTCACTACGCTAATACACAGCTTTATTTAAACCGAGAAGGGCAGCTAGGCATAAAACGTTAATCATCTACCTCAAAACCCCGGATGTGTATAAAGCATAAATTTTTGTACACATTGTAATTAAAGGTAATAAATTAGCTCGTGAATAATAGCATGTACTTACGGTAATTGTAGAGCTTAGCTGTCCGTAACTTTTTGTACAGGTGCACTTATGCAGTCGTAAATGTCACATTTTATGCAGTTCCGTACAAGCATTATTCATAACTGTAATTTATCATGCAATTCCGTGTGTAAATAAAGGTAATAAATTTGCTCGTGAATAATAGCATGTACTTACGGTAATTGTAGAGCTTAGCTGTCCGTAACTTTTTGTACAGGTGCACTTATGCAGTCGTAAATGTCACATTTTATGCAGTTCCGTACAAGCGTTATTTATAACTGTAATTTATCATGCAATTCCGTGTGTAATTAAAGGTAATAAATTTGCTTCTGAATAATAGAATATACTTACAGTAATTATAGAGCTTAGCTGTTCGTAAAATTTTGTACAGGTGCACAGGTGCAGTCGTAACTGTCTGACGTTTTATGCAGTTTCGTGTTTAATTATTAGAAAGCAGTTGGTCTGCAGTATATAAGGCGTAGCTAAAGCCGATTTACTTACAGCTGCCGGTGTCTACAATCACTCTACACAGAAGCACTTCTTTGGTAAGTAAAATCTGTTGATTTCTTATTATAAAATAAATTATTACTGACCAAAGACGGTCACACAGAAAGAGATATTGCAAAAGTAAAATTAATATAAAATGCTTACAAGTTTATTTGCGTAACAAATTACATATTGTATAAGAAGTATAATATGACGATGTCCTCTCAAGATATCTTACAAACTGTCTAATTGATGGATTAATTCATCAAGTTCACATTTCTCTATATCTACAAGTGATGGAGTTGCCCGTATACACATATAGTCTAAGCTAGGAAATTCAGTTTTTTTTATTATAACAAGCAGGAAATGTTAAATTTTTCATGTGCTCCCACTTACAATACCATAATGCCTTTAAGCACACTGTGCACCAGTATTCACTTTTACAATTATATACTCTCTTTATAACCATACGGAATGGTAACACTAATGTTTCTGTAATAGGAACATAGTCATCAAAATTAAAAAGTGTACTAGCACAGGGCAAACAATAATACATATCATCTAGAATACAATCTAAATAAAATTTCGTTATCAATTCTGTGTTTTGCTTTGCTGTATCAGGTAATTGTGGATAAATAACATCATGTTTGTCTGAATCAATCACCTGTTTAAATAAATTATATGTAATATTATCATACAAAATCACACGTTTCACACCGGGAATTCCACGATGTTTTTTCACCTGTAGTGATGTAGAGCAGCTAGCTCTCTTTCGTTTATTGCAAGTTGTTGTTTCCGTCTGAGACTGTTCCCAGTTACTGATTCTCGTGCTGCAAAGAATACGTTTAGCGTCAGGTCTAAATTACCGGTAATGTTTAGATACTTAAATGCAGCCCGCCACCGTTGATTAGTTGAAGTACAAGCAGACATGATGCATTTCGGTATTATGAGTGAACACTGACATGTACAACAATATATATGCTTCTTCGAAAACCACCGTGTTAATTTTATATGTTTGTATTTGTCAGGAGAGACACAATCCACACAATAAAATACTTGAACTGTTGCATCAGTACATGGAAACTTATGATGAACATTTTCGTTAGTTCGATGCAGTACACTTTCTGAATATTCCTCTAAAAATTCGTAACAATACAAATCAGTTCTTTCAGCAGCAATATTGCTTTGCATACAGAGTTTCTATGAAAATAAATTTTGAGTTATTTCTTTTAAAGGTATTCGTGAGTAAAAATACCTTCTACTTCCACTCGATGTTGTTGCTTCTGAATTGAATTCAGCCATACTGCTTGAGAACTGTACGAGACCGCACTATACTGGATCACTGATACCTCTATTGCTGTTGGTGTTTATTTTATATTATTCGTCAAGGGTGTTTAGGGCGTTGTCAAAGAAAAGTAAATAGTAAAAGTAGTTTTCCCAAGGCTTCTAGTTACTATATAAGATTAGCAAGCAAACCACAGTTCTTCACCATCAGTACTACTAGTACCTATACTTCATTACTAGTGCTCAGCTAACTACCTGCGTAAGTACACAAAATGAATCCTGTAGACCAACAGAAATATCAGCATGTGTTACTATAGAGAGACATGAAATATGATACTTTTAAAACGATTCAAACATCATCGAAGTATCGTTTTTGCATTCCACCGGTGCCGGTGCCGCGACTAGGTGAAACACGACTTACAACAGATTATTATATTGAAAAGGCGACACGCATTCCGCAATATATTTGTGTGAAATGTGTGTCACAAATACACCTGTTAAACAAAATTTCAGAGACTGAAGTCGGTCTCTATAACGACTTTCTGCAGCAACTGCTAGATTCGCAGTATTGGTGCAGTTGTTGCAAAGAAGGACTCTGGAGGTTTGAGTGAGACGATTTGCCCTGGTCATTGCTTCAGGTTCCACGGTCGGGTTCTACTAGAAATTCACCTGAAGAATACCTTCCTCCATTTCGACCTAGTCATATTGATGCTGCGCAGTACCTCAACTTGAAGAGGCACACTGATAATGTTATTCAACTTCGAAATGATATTTTCGCAAATACCTTTCCGGTTTTATAACCGGTTCCTTATTGTGTGTCAACTACCTGATGATATAATTATATGTTCAAACCCGGTAGAGGTAATAGCAAACAACTATTCGACACACCATGTCGTACGATGTCGGCATGTAAAAGATCTCTGGTAACACATTTGGTGTGTGCATCCGACAAAATCAAAAAGTTGAGAAATATCTGCACACGGTAACTGATACCATACGATGATGGTTGGTTGTTTTTGTATTAACAACTCTTTAGTGACCTATTGTTCTACGGGTTTTTCCTTGTGTACCAGGTATAAATATCACTCGAAGACAACCATCGCTATCAGTTCTCTCTCTGATATCACCTAGTAAACACGGGAGCAACTCTAAAGGTAAGTCGTATAAGCAGATTTATTCTTATGCATGATAACCATGGGATCTTCATGACTTAACTAGAGTTTTCTTGTTTTTTAGTATAACATGGAACCTATCATTGAATTAAATAATCTCGGGCAGTCTGCAGGGTTGGAAACGAAGAGGCTGAGAGACTTGCCGGTCAAACAACAGTTTCCTGTCACATCTTTGCAGAAGCTCAACACACGTTACGGACCCCGTATACTCTGCTGTTGTGACTCCTTCGTGGTGTTTCTTCCAGCTCGCTTTAACACGTTATGGGCACTATTGTGGATATCAACAGTCGCAACATTTCTTTGGAGTATCTCGGCATTCAAAACGGTGCTTGTATGCTCCGCTTTACAGAGGGAACAATTGTTTAAATTGTTTAGCATATTCATGCTCTTAGTATAAGACCCGTATAAGATCTATAATAGTGTATAGTTTAATATAAGACACGTAGAATAGTTATTGTAATATTACAGTGTAAGACTATCAGTGTTTTGTCTTTTCTCTTACTGCAAATTTTTATATATTTTCTAACCCTCCCTAGACATAAGAACTAGAAGTATAATCCTTTATTACCGTGACATATGGTGACTGGGAAGATGTCAGCACTTGCTTTTAACCCGTATTGCAAGTGGTGTTATAAAAAACTCCCGCAATATCGTAGACCCTAAGTCATTTTTGCATTCGTGTTATAATGTATTTCTCAGTAAAGTGTTGGCATGGTTGGGTTTACACGCGGCTATTAAACTAAACGGAGAATTGGCTTGCACGTTTGTATTATACAAAGGCGACAATGAAGTACATGAAACCTTTTATTTAATTACAAAAATGAAAAAGCTCTTGCGATCTGATAATATTGCGGAATGGTTTCGCAAACATATCGTAGACGCGTTGCTTTCTAAGTTTGATAAATTTCAGGAAGGGACTAGCGGTAAATTGTTAGAAAGTATTTTACACCTTCAACTGAATGCCTGTCGATGCGATCCACTGAATTCTGGTTCACGGTTTATTGCACTTCCTTTATCAATAAAAAATAAAAAAGCTGTCATCAATATTCAGAATGACGATGATTTTTGTTTTCTTTGGTGCATCGCTGCCGCATTAAATCCGGTCACTAAAGATAGCCACAGACCAACAAAATATGAGGAAACGTTTAATAAATTACTCCACACTTTAAATTTTGCTGACGTCACCTTCCCTATAGATGTGTCTACCATTGCTAAATTCGAGGCAAATAATCCAAATTTTTCATTCCAAGTATTCGGTTAAGAGGGAGAACGTATCGTTGGACCCTTGCATGCAGCTACCAATCATAAGCAGCATCATATTCAACTCTTGTACATTTCTAACGAAGACAGCAGCCATTATTGTCTTATAACAAACCTGTCCCGCTTGCTAGGTTCGCAACTCTCTAAAGCCGGCACAAAGAAGCACATGTGTGAACGCTGTTTACAGTACTTTTCTTCTCAGACAAGGTTAAGCAATCACCTGATTGATTGTGTGACTCAACCCGCTGTAAAACTCGTTTTCCCCGAAGGTGAGGCAGCAAAGATGAAATTTCGTAATTATCACCGACAGGATCCGGTTCCTTTTGTAGTCTATGCTGATTTTGAATCCTTAACACTTCCTATTGAACGGTGTCAGCCAGATCCCTCCCGGCCTTATACAGATCTGATTCAAAAGCATTCACCTTTTTCGGTGGCCTCTCATGTCGCTTGTTCCTACGATTCCTCACTATCATATTTTCAGATGTTTAGAGGACCTAACTGCACCGCATGGTTGCTAAAGGAACTCGAGGATCTAGCCAACCATGTCCATACAATTTTAGAAAATCCAGTTACTATTGAAATGGTATTGGATGATTTAGTAGCTCATGATGAAACAAATCAATGTCACATCTGTAAGCAACCTATTACGCCTACTCAGATTAAGGTAAGAGACCACTGTCATTTTACAGGCCGTTACCGAGGACCGGCTCATCAGTCGTGCAACAGTACGTATAGAGCAGCAAAGTTCATTCCCTGTTTCTTTCACAACCTCTCCGGCTACGACTCACACTTCATCATACGTGAATTTGCCAATCTACAAAG
Organism: Anabrus simplex; assembly: GCF_040414725.1. Lineage (NCBI taxonomy): Eukaryota > Metazoa > Arthropoda > Insecta > Orthoptera > Tettigoniidae > Anabrus > Anabrus simplex. The sequence goes on along the minus strand of NC_090278.1, from coordinate 11,532,126 downwards.
TGGTCAATTTAATGTGATCGCTCAAAACCATGAGCGGTTTATTAGCTTTACAAGACATGTAGGGGACATTAGCATTCGCTTTTTAGACTCTTACAAATTTATGAGTTTCTCCCTTGACGCTCTCGTCAAAGGTCTTCCTAGCGACGAGTTACATTACATCAGACAGTATTTCCCTCATTCTGAACACTTTCAACTCTGTATTCGGAAAGGAATTTTCCCATACAGTTATGTTGACAATTGGTCAAGACTAGATGAACATCAAATACCTCCTCAGTCTGCCTTTACTTGTGTTTTGAATAAAAGCAGTACTTCATCGCTAGATGATCAGCAGTCTACATCATCGATTACCACACATACCAGTGTTATATCGGATGAAGAGTATACACACGCCTGTAACGTGTGGAACAAGTTCGGCATAAAATCACTAGGTGAGTATGCCGACTTGTATTTAAAAGTAGACACACTTCTACTTACGGACGTGTTTGAGAAGTTCCGTAAGATGTGTTTGTCTATTTACCATTTAGATCCATGTCACTACTACACAAGTCCAAGCCTTTCGTGGGATGCCATGCTTTTTTACACGGGTATTGAATTAGATCTCCTTACCGACGTAGACATGCTCTTGTTCTTCCTGAACGTGGCATTCGGGGAGGACTAGTCTCTCTTGTTACCAGACATGCTACGGCTAATAATCCGTACCTAGATAATTATCATCCAGAGAGAATCGATTCTTACCTCATGTACTATGACGTAAATAATCCGTACGGATATGCAATGTCTCAGATTCTACCGTGCAAAGATTTTGCCTGGTTAACAAAGAGGGAGATTGAACGTTTTGACCTTCATGCCGCTGCTAGTGAACCTACCCGTGGTTACGTCTTAGAGGTTGACTTATCCTATCCATCTACATTACACAATGCTCATTCTTAATTGCCATTTTGTGTTGAGCAAATGATTCCTCCAAACAGTGAATACAAGCACAAAGAGCTATTAGCCACACTGTACCCTAAGAAGCGGTACGTCATTCACATACTATACCCGTAACATGGTTCTCGTTAAAAGTCCCGATGAATGCGGAGTTATGCCACCCGCCAAACTCGTTCCCCTGCGGCAATATCAGCTGCGCGTAGCGGAAGTGAAACGTCACGACTGAATAACATGTTCTAGAGTCGTGTTACGTCAGGTGGAATGTTCCATTTCCTTCCATCATTAATTTCTTTCAGACAGATTAATGGTATTAAAAAATGAACAACATCACTGCATAGCCTGATTTTTATAGTTATAACCCCTAAATTTTATGGAAATCCGTTTAACGATACGACAGATATTGGCATTCACGACGCCCAGGGAACACTGGATAAATAGGCGAGCATTTCGCTCGTCAGATCAGTGTACCTTGTACCACAGTCGAGGCCGGTCGATCGGCTGTTGGTTCTGCTGTCACCGTGATGCTCGTCGCCAGTTCGACTTTCCGATGGGAGTTCAAGTTCGCGCATCAGTGGACTTTGATTCTACGAACGCATCTCCAAGACTTAGAAAAAATTACAGTGTGATTTGCGCGTGGTAATAGGAGTTGTGTACAAGTTAAGACGCGAACAATTTAGGCGTGTAACTCTTAACAGGAACAGTGCAATTTGAATTAGTACGATACTACGTCACCAAGTACTTAAATGTAATTTAAAGTTTAAATTACCAGTGATGATAGAAATTGAATTTAGTGACAGTATTTAAACTTCACATTGACTGCTAATGGTGAGAGAACCTTGTCGTTCGAGAAACTTCGACTGTACATAATTTTGTCTTTGGTCCTAACGAGTGATAAACCTGTGCCGATAGTAAGACGTAATTCAGTACAGGTGATTGAATTTAGTGACAGTATTTAAACTTCACATTGACTGCTAATGGTGAGAGAACCTTGTCGTTCGAGAAACTTCGACTGTACATAATTTTGTCTTTGGCCCTAACGAGTGATAAACCTGTGCCGATAGTAAGACTAATTCAGTACAGGTGATTGAATTTAGTGACAGTGATACTATACGTTGTTTCTTTACAAGCTACTGACACAGGTAGTTGAAATTAACAATGCTATTGGACTTAAGATTTATTTCCAGCCTTAAGACGGTGGTTAAATAACTGATATAGTTAATATTTCTCGTATCGAACCCAGGACGGTTCTAGAAAAGACAGTGTTTCTTCATTTATCGAGAGCGGGAGTAAATTCCTCCCAGAATAAATTCTTTGATTTCATTTGTTTCTAATTCAGACTTGAACTGTGTGGAATGTTGTATTTCCTACGTCACGATTCCACCGAAATTTTCATCTTTAAGTTTGATAAAGTGACTTGTTTATTTCCGAGGTTGAGACCTTACAGATGTAATTTTGAGTTCAGTTCATCAGCAATAACTGTGTATATTAGTGGATCCCACCGTGAAGTCAAATGTGCAGACCACTACTAACCATTATCTACTCTGTGCAGCCCAGTTTCTTAGGGTCTATTTCCTGTCCAGTGCCACATTACAACTAAAACTTCAGTTGCTCATCGACCATCCGGACTTCGAGACACTCAGGTCCTGCCAGAGGTTCAAGACCAGCTCGGAAGATGGTGGCACCATAAGTAGACTTTCTAACCCACAATGCATCAGAGTCAATTCCACCCCAGGGAGAGGTATCCATTACAACTGAAGAGCTGAGGTGATGTTGAAACCTGATTTTCTTTCATGAATAAACTTAAAAAAACAGTTATTGCTCCATTATACTTATTTGCTTCCCTCTCACCTGTAACCATTCAGATAGTGACCGGTCACCACCTGGGCCGAGTCTTATGTAGAGCTAGTCGTCAAATTAAGCTTTTACGGTTACAATACAAAGTCTGATTCAATGTTTAACCTATGGTCTACAATTAGTGCACATTAATCGCATCGTTAGGTTTACTCAACAAGCATGGCTTAAGCCGTATATGGACTTGAATACGGAACATCGTCAACGAGCTACTACCGAATTTGAGGTTAATTTTTTCAAGTTGATGAATAACTGTATATACGGAAAAGTATGGAAAATGTCCGCAAGCATCGTGACATTCGATTAGTCAATCAGTGGGAAGGCCGATACGGTGCACGTCGGTACATTGCGAAACCCAATTTTCAAACCTACAAAGTCATTGACCGTGATCTCCTCACCGTTGAAATGGGTAAAACAGAACTGCTCTATACAAAACCCATTTATTTAGGTATGGCTATCCTTGATTACTCAAAATTTAAAATGTACGACTTTCATTACGGATTTGCAAAACAACACTCTCTACTCTACATGGACACGGACAGTTTCATTTACTGCATTCGCAATACCAACGTTTACGATATAATGCGAACCCATTCTGAGCACTTTGACACGTCTTCCTACGGTATTGACAATCCATTTCACATTCAGCCACTTAATAAAAAAGTAATAGGTCTCATGAAAGATGAATGTGGTAGCAATCTCATGACGGAGTTTATTGGCTTAGCTCCTAAAATGTACACATATCAAACAGCCAATTCTCGTTCAGTAAGAAAAGCAAAGGGCGTTCGTTCCAGTGTAACTAAACACTTACAGGTAGATCATTACCGTAGAGTTCTCTACAATAAGAAAGAGGCTCTATGTAAGCAAATACGCATAATGTTCCGGTCCCATCAGGTGTTTACGGTAGAACAAATGAAACGCTCTTTGGTTGCCTTTGATAACAAACGCCATTGGTCTGCTGACAATCTTACCAGTTTGCCATGGGGTTATAATAGTTCCTAATGTATTTGCTTGTAAATAATGATGTATCCATTTTATGTACTTTGTACACTATCATCTCTGTAAATAATGATGTATCTATTTGCGATTATATACTTTGTATACCTTTATCATCTTGTCAATATAGGTTTTGAAAGAATATTGGTTTATTTACCTATTACAACAAATCTATTCCTTTTCCTAACTACATTTAGGATATATTAAATAACAATCCCATGATGTTTTACAAAGCATCTTTATTTGTTCACGTGTACATGAGATTATCATTTCAAAAGTTTCATTACAAGGATTTTCTCATCTGCCTTCCTCTTCGACTCCTAATACCACCACCTATCATCAGTTTTCCTTTCATAGCACCAGCGGCAACCAAAGCAGCTATCTTCTCTGCAACCGATGCATTAGGTGACGTCACTCGTTGCATAGCCTTACGAAGCAGAATCTCGTCAGCGACACGTCTCAGTTCAGGTTTGTTGTTGCGTTTACTAGCACGATAGGCCAAGTCATTTTCGTTTGCAAGCAGCATCCAACATATTAATACCAAGATCCCCACGTGCCAGGCGAACATCTAGTCGGGTTCCAGGCCCACAGTATTGGTAAGAGGGTAGATGAAGCTCAAAAGGAAGAAGATCAATCACTCTATCAATGAGACCACGCCCAGCACGCTTCTTCACCATTGTCCCAACACACATCGTCTTCCTTTTTCGCACTTTCTGAGTTACTCTCTTCTTCTTTAGAACCATGATAGGTGTTAACAAATGTAGTCGACTTACTTTTATGTCCGTGATACAGTTTAATTAGTTGACATGTACGAAACTGCCTCACCGACGGTATCTTGGTTAAACTCACTTGATGGTGATGCTCATACACACTGCAAGGTTGAAGCTCCGATAAAACAGGATCTTGTGTCCAAGCACGCGGCACCTGCTCCCAGATCTCCTTGACAGCATTCGCAGCTACATACAGTAGAAATGTCTTTGGTAAAACATTCAACTCGTCCTCAGTAAATGTGTCCAGTTTTTCTTACATGCGAAGAACTTTACAATTGCCTTTTCAATACTGTTTATGTCACATCCGGTGTCAGATAAAAATGAAATAGACATACTGCGACGTTCACTGCACAGGTGTATCCTTCTCACTGCTATCATTTACACTAGAACACGGTGTTTTACACATATTTCTTACCTCCCGGCATGCTTTGCAGCATAACCAATCAAAAAGCAAGCACACATGGAGAAAGGATTTCCTAATCGTATCAACGTTGTGTTCTCTATTTTGAACAAGAGTTTGTAATGACGGACATCCTAGTTCGTGTAGATCAAGTAGTTCACAAGTTGGTGATACATACTTGCGCAGTCATTCCTTCTTTTCACAACCTTTCACAAACACTACGTCCGCTCCGGATAAAAATAAGCATTCATAATCATATCTAGGAAGTAGTAAGGAATACCTTCTTCTTCCCACTGCAGTCCAAGATCATTTCTAATCCATTGTGTCTGCCGTTTATCCTCATCAGTTTGCAAGTGATAGAGAAACGGAGCATCAAAGACGAAAGTGCTAACTTTTGGTGCCCACAACGTGGTGCAATCCAACACAGCCAGTTCCTTAAACACAAATCTGTTTCCATAAACTTTAAAATCTTGGACATCAACAATCAACGTTCACGGCATGATAAAGCACACCACTCTCTAGCACAGTATCGTGTCAACTAAATCATCATTTAGAACTCAAGTCTAACACACTCGCATTCCAGCGGTTGTTACAGACCATCTTTATTGGTGCACTCTATCTTATCACAATGCAATCAATAGCAGAGCATCGACAGTCAACAAAGTAAATCATAGCTTCAGTTCAAGATGGCGTCTTGGCGGGAGCCAGGGCCCTAGCAACAGCCCCACCCCCACCTCGTCCCCAGCATGGCGCGAACGCCACACCACGCCCCCATCCACAGCAATCCCTCCTGCATTCGCTTAGAGCAGTCACTTTACCAGCCAACGCCCAAGCCACAATCCTTCAGCATGGCGGGAAACACCAAACCACGCCCCCATCCTCAGCATTCCCTGCTGCGCTGCTCTCCCATTGGCTAAGAGCACTCACGTGACCCCTGCGGCGCCTCTCATTGGCTCGGGTGACCGGATGACCTTGAAATTGCGTTAGAATCACTATAGCCCTACTACTCATGTCCAAAATTTTACGATACATAGGGTTACTTTGGAAAACTAAAGAGTAAAGTAGAACCCCAAGTGCACGTCTTTCCAAATTCTATACAGAGCGTGCTTTCCTCCCTTGAAGTCAAGATTGGCTGGCTAACTATGCTCTTCGTTTCTAGGATCGAGGTAGCCCTTCCTTCTTACTTCGCAGCTTCTCTGTATGCCACTCACCAAGAATCCCTTTACGAGACTGATCAAGCATATCGGCATCGTAATTACGATAGACCATGCTTCCAAGTTTATGCTTATATTCCTGCAGCACAGTCCGAAGAAAACCACACGAAAGAACTCTACTCAAAAAAACTGCCAAAGACATTATTCTTGAGGTGATCAAACCAACGCAAGTTGAACCTAACAGAACTTCAGTTAGAGTGAAACACTCAGAAACAATTCACTTCAACTAACATTGGTCGACAATGTGAACATTCAGTACCACACGATACAACACATAAATTCTCCCTCTGAAGTACAGAGAAAAAGAGACAACAATCAAGAAATAGGTTTATCACAATAGTTCTATGAACTTTGACTGTCCTATAACACCACAGATCTATCCATATTATGAAACAATGTACACACTTGTTTGAAGATAAACCGAAGTCCAGAATTATTCCATGGAATATTTGGAAGCTAACACTCAGAGAAGTGTAAGAAAACACTAGTAAACTGCAGGGTATATGCTGTAAACGAGAATCATGGTTCAAAGGTATCTAGGCACAGAGAAACGCTCATGGGTCAATTTATCTCCAAAGGGAAGAGATTGGGTTGGATCAAAAACATTTCAATGACACTTGGGTGAATTATCAATTAACAAATAGTAAATGAAATGATTATCACTATTTTACTGTAAAACCAGTTACAGTATTATAATTAACAGCTAATAGATAGCTAGGCATCTCAAAAAACTGTTAATAATGTAGAATGACACTGCGTAAGCACTGTACAAATCTACAGATAGTTTCACTTTAAAGTTCTACAAAACAATATAATCCATAAATGCAAGTATCACATCACACATAGGATTTCTACAAAATATCAACGCATCAATACATCAAAATAATACATTCTTAATACTTCTGTATTATTTATTCAGTAGTATGTACTGTGGAAAGAAATCCTTCATCCACAACATATTGTATTCGAATATGGCATAATTACCGTTAACATTGAGACTGCCGCAAAAGCCTAATTTAATTCGGTCAGTGGGCCATTTATAACAGCTGTGGTGAATGCCAGGATCTGATAACCTTGGAGCAAGTCGCCTTAAAGCTCATAGTTGCATGACCGCGTGGCGATCCGTTCCTTTTATCGTTTTGATCAGGAGCTTAGCATGCGACAGATATGAATAGCTAACATTTTCAAGGCTAGCACTGCCCAGCAAGTTTCCAGAACTCTTCACAAGACCAGTCGAACCATAAATTTTAAAGAAGACGTGAAGAAATTTTATGATTGGTTTCCAACTAATCACACGTTCTAGGCAGAGTGTAATCGACGCTCAACTTACTCAGCTCTTACTCTACTTTAGAGCACAACTTCGCTTCGCTTTCCCACTACAATTCTACAAGATATACTACGCCAAGAGACGTTTATTAGCCGTGATGTCTTACAAAGGGAACACACTATTTCGTCTTCTGCAAGACATAACCACTACAATATTAATTCCAGAACACGTGTGGTATGCTTAAATCATCTGAAACCTTAAGTTAAGTGTCGACTGACATTTGAATAGGCGTGGTTGGAGCACATATTACTGTGCTGTTTTAGTTGCAGTGTGTGTAAAGGTGTATGTGCATGTGTGTGAGGAAGCCTACTAATACAAGAAGCCTGCAAGACAAGGAACAAGGGGAATCATCATGCTGTTTTCAACAGGAGTCTCTACATTCATCACGGTGCACCTTGCAAGGGATATTCCTTCCGGAATGTGCTACTAAAACGCGAGATCCCACCACACCCTTACAGGCGGTAAAGGGGCCAATCGTGAGACGTTGCCAGCCAGGTCTGAATCACCTTCCATCATAAAATATTAAGGGAATAAAGTTTATTGTTAACGCATTGAGTTCTAGGCTACAGATTTGAATCCTGGAGACGTGCAATTGCCTGCTGTATTGTTTACATCACTTGGCACCTAACATTAAGGCTGCGAGCAATTAAAAATCCCCAGGCCGCCTGGGAATCAAACTCGGCAAACTTTCCTTTGGACTGCTGACTATCATAATAACTAAAATATTGTGCGGTAAATTCAAAACACACAACCATCGAGCAAAAATAAATTTAAAAATCACCGACCAGACTAGGAATCGAACTGGTGGCTTCTTTACATGGGCAAGAAACAAGCATCCTAACTAAATGACTGCACATTAAAATCTTGTGTGTTTAACTGAACCACATCAAGTTTGCCTTCCCTTCGAGGTGGGGACAATAATAATATTTGCTTTACGTCTTACTAACTACACTCGAACGTTTTAAAACTTCGCAGTAATCATTTTGAAGATCCAAGCTGCTTTGATGCTGAATACTCAACATGCATGCATAATAAGAAAGATGAGACCAGCATTTTAACCGCCAGAGCTACTCAGTTCGGCAATTAATTTGCTAAGTTGCTAAGTGCAGAAATATCAATCCATGCTTCAAACAGTTTTTGAAGATGCCGACGAGTCAGAATTTAGTCCTGCAAGTTTTCTTTTATGTGCCAGTAAATCTAACGACACAAGGCTGACGTATTAGAAAACCTTCAAATACCATCGGGCTGAGCCTTACCCGTCTGAGCTACTCAGCCCCACAATTCAACTATTAAGTGCCAAAAACCCAACACACTAATAATGATGATAACTATAATAACTTAAAGGATCCAACCCACTTTCGTATTGAATAGTCAACATGCATACCTAATAAGAAAAAGAAAGCTGGTGCCTTCATTAAGTCCCGCAGGAGTTCACGTCTTATCAGACTTAAACAATAAAACACCAACCTAACTGGGAACTACAAAATCTAGAATATTTAAATCAGCCTGGATTACACCTACATACACATTATTTCTGTAACATTCAATCGTTACCAAGCAAAGTGCTGGTCCTGAACCATAGGCGTGTTCCACAATCAGTTGTCAGAGACCAAAGGGGTTACTCTATTGTAGTTCCTAACAACTAGGCTCACAATAGTGCTGGCATGTAAACAGTAAATTTCGTGTTATTGCATTCTTTGGACCCCGCAAGCTAGGTGTCCGCAAAAATCATCAGAACTGTTGGAGCTTGTCAACATTATTATTACGACCCTAGCAGTTAGAAACTACAAACAGAAAGCCCTTTGATCTCTGGCAACTGAGTGTGGAACACGTCCATGTTTCAGGACTAATACTTTGCTTTTTAACAATTGAATATTACAGAAATAATGTGCATGTAGGTGTATTCCAGGCTGATTTAAATATTCTAGGTTTTGTAATTCCCGGTAGTGTCGGTGATTTTACTCTTTACTGAGTAATTCTCATTCGACGCGAACTCAAGAGGGACTAAATTCTGGCACCAGATTACTTTTCCTTATTGGGTAAGCATGTACAGTATTCAGTACGAAGGTGGGTTGGATCCTCCAAGTTATCATCACTATTATTATCATTATTAGTGTGTCGGCCTCCGCAGCGTAAGTGTTAGTGTTATTAGCTGCCGTTCTCGTGTACCCAGGTTCGATTCCCGGTACTGCCACATATTTCAGAATGGCAGGCGATTTGGTATGTGGTTAAAATGGTGCATGCAGCTCACCTCGATTGGAGTGTGCCTGAAAGGAGCTGCACCACCTCAGGATAAGGACACGAGTTTACTTATTATTAGTGTGTGTTTTCGGCACTTAATAGTCGAACTGTTCAGCCCGATGGTACTTGAAGGTGTTCAAATACGTCAGCCTACTGCCGGTAGATTTACTGGCACGTAAAAGAAAACTTGCGGGACTAAATTCTGGTACGTCAGCGTCTTCGAAAACTGTTTGAAGCGGGGATTGACATATCAGCACTTAGCAAATTGCCGAGCTGAGTAGCTCAGGCGGTTAAAGTGCTGGCCATATCTTGAGTATTCAGCATCAAAGCAGCTTGGATCTTTAAAATTATTACTGCGATTTTTTAAAACGTTCGAGTGTAGTTAGTAAGACGTAAAGCGAATATTATTACTGTCCCCACCTCGAAAGGAAGTCAAACTTGATGTGTTTCAGTTAAACACACAAGATTTTAATCTGCAGTCATTTAGTTAGCATACTTGTTTCTTGCCGATGTAAAGAAGCCACCAGTTCGATTCCTAGTCTGGTCGGTGATTTTTAAATTTATTTTAGCTCGATGGTTATGTGTTTTGAATTTAACACACAATCCTTTAGTTATTATGATAGTCAGCAGTCCGAGGGAAAGTTTGCCGAGTTTGATTTCCAGGGGCCTGGGGTTTTTTAATTGCTCGCTGCTTTAATGTTAGGTGCCAAGTGACGTAAACATCACAGCAGGCAATTGCACGTCTCCAGGGTTCAAATCTGTAGGCTAGAGCTCAATACGGGAACAATAAACTTTGTCAGCGTCTTCGAGAACTGTTTGAAGCAGGGATTGCAATTTCAGCACTTAGCAAAATTAATTGCCAAGCTGAGTAGCTCAGACGGTTAAAGTGCTGCCTTTTCTTTGTTAGTGCGCATGTACTGTATGTTGAGTATTCGGATGAAAGCAGCTTGGATCTTCAAAATTACAATTATTATTATTCAAACGTTGGAGTGTAGTTAGTAGGGCGTAAAATGAATATTATTGTTGTCCCCACCTCCAAAGGAAGCCGAACTAGAAATGATTCGATTGAGCACAAGGTCTTTAACTTACAGTCATTTACTTAGCATGCATGTTTGCTTCCCATGTAAAAGACCCACGGTTCGATTCCTAGTTGGGTCGGCGATGTATTTAATTTCTTGCATCTCGTCGGTTTGGTGTCTTTGAATTTAATGCACAAGCATTTATTTACCATGATAGTCAGCAGTCCAAGATAAAAGAGTGTCTAATTCGATTCCCAGTCGGGGTGGTATTATTTAATTTCTCGCAGCTCAAACATCATGTGTTTCTAATTAAATGGATGCTTTCAATGCGCAGCATTTCCTTAGCATGATACTCAGCAGTGGGTTCCATTCCAAGTCATGCGCAGCGCGAATATTTTTTTCGATTCTGAACACAAAGTTTTATTCCCTGAGTGATGTCAACAATATTTTAAGCTACTATAATTCACGTAGAGATCAAATCTATAAGCTCGAAACGTTACAAACAAATTCAGAGTTCCAAGCACTAAAAGCCAACAGCGTGTTACGCTTCAGCTCACATGCCTGCATCATTGACTCTGCAGCTTCGCGGCTTCAAGACCTGGTAGTAGATTCATATAGTTATGCCCCTATGCATGATGCACATATATTAAAACCCTTACCATCTCCCTAGACCCATAAAACCATCTTGTTCCAAGTTCAGCTTTGAGCCCTACACCATACTTCATTCCGTTTAGCACTTCTGCCCTTCATCCATTTAGCCCTTTTGTCTTATAGCTATTTAACCCTTTGGCCCTTTTGCAGTTTTTCAGCTCCATGACGTAAGACCACCTTACAATGTTATGGCCCTATGAATAAAGCATATATATAAAGCCTTATGCCATTTCCGGAGTCCTAACAAAGAATGTGTGTAGCCGCTATTTTATTCCAACAACAGATCCCAAAGCCACTGTACCTTGTCTCATCATGTCGGGATAGGTGAAGCCAGGGATCAAAACTAAAACTCGAGTCTGTAATGCCCTTGTAAGGTTAAGCTGCACATCAATTTCGTACCTGTTAAGCTAGCACTCATGTCCCTAATCACATTGTCATTGATGAACACAGGGAATCCAGAGGTGGACCGTTTGTATTGGCAGATCTTTGATACTTGCGTCTGTAAAGCTAACGCCATTGTAAGGTTAAGCCTACGGTTGAATCCACGGTATATGAATTAGGTATAAATTTGAATCTGTCGCTGTTATGTTAAGCATGCACGCTTAAGACAGCGCATTATGTGTGGAGGAGGACTCACCCAGGGACGTGTGGCGGCAGTGGCCAACAAACCTGTGAATAGTATCTACTAATATCTTCTTCTTTCAGTGTTACATAAACCATGTTCCATACCTTCCAAGGACAGTGAAAGTACTGTATACTTATATTGTAAAAATTTGTGTATTTTCGGTTCAAAAAGACTTTAATATTGAACAAAATCAAGAAGACTTAATTTTGTTAATTCTTATGATTTCTAAGCAGTTATGTTTTAAAATAAATATAGTCTCCTGTTGCACTTTATTTCATTTGCCAGACATGTTCCAAGTACTGCCACATCTCAAAATGCCTGAAATATTCTCAATAGCTTGCAAGTTTATATATTTCCTCGAAACTACTCTGCACCCAATTGATGAACACAGGGAATCCAGAGGTGGACCGTTTGTATTGGCAGATCTTTGATACTGCAGGTTACACTTAAAAGTCACTACTTTTGAGTACTTGCAGGATTACTCTCTTCAGTGATAATCCTAACAGTTTCCATTGCATTTGGTCTTGTCCAACCCAAAACCTGAGAGAAAAACTTGTCCAAAATTCACACTACTGTCCTAGCAACCAGCCACTGCTTGTAAAAGGCAATTCCTGCAGTATACCACAAGAAACAACGATACCAACTGACATAAGTTATGTATATTGCAAAGAATCTTGGAACAGTATCAGCTGCTGAATGGCTTTGGAACAAAGCCAGATGTCACACAACACCTAGCAGTGCATTACAGTACTATGTGGATGACATAGGAATACATGAAGAAAATGAGAATATTCATATCAAAACTACGTTTCTAAGGAACTTCAGTTTTAATGCTTGAAAATAAGGAGTGTGATAGTAGAGATGAATAATTTTTAAGGGGAAGTACAACTAATAACCATCCTGTAAAAGAAGGGGTGTCTCAATGACTTTTACTATGCAGTTACTGGATCTTTGGGGATCTTTAGGACTTACTGGAGGCAAAAATGGTAACATCCATAAATCCAGTAACCAATATTAATGGAACTGATGCAAAGTATTATTTAAATCAACAGAAATGATCGACATGGCAAAGGTCTGGCTTCCAAAAATAAAATTAACAAGTTTCGATGGAGACATAATGTGACTATATTTCATGGTCACTTTTGAAATTATGATCACTAAAACTTAAGGCTTAATTGGAATCGAAAAGTTTCAATATATCACCTCGTCCCTGAAAGTTTAGAGAAATAAAGCCATAAAAACACATTGCCATGATCGAACCCAATGTCACCATGCTATACAACTTAATTCATGACCGCTACCACTGCCCGAAGTTGACTGCATCAGAGTATGTTAAGCACAAATGAGCTGTGCTCTACCTGTAGCATTATAATGAAGTCAGAAAATATTATCTTCATCTTGACATGTTCACTAAGGCTCTTCTCTACCCCGTTTACCCCTTTTACTCTGAATGGGTCAAATTGACCCAGATTTAATTTCCCATTGCTTGTAACTGATAAAATATGGACTGTATATGCCCGAAATGTTATGTATTAATTCATCTCATTTAGCAGTCACTGACGAAATTTTAAAGTATTTTTTTGCTTGCTGACTACCTGTTCAATAAATTACATACAAGATGAACGTGTCGAATGGACCTATCCATTATTTTCAATGCTGCCCTACCTACCGGTCACTACAGAAACAATGTTTGACTACCTCCACGACTAGGGAGTGCTGCAGTAAGGAGTGTAATCATCTGTTCATTGTTTCAGTGTTCAAATATGGCTGGTCATCAGCAGTTACGTGAGAAATGTATACGAAATATATTGCATGAAATTAGTGAGAGTGAAGGTATAGAGGAAGCTGATGACACATTGGCTAATCCTGATTTTGTGTGTCCCGAAAAAACTGATATTGAGGATCACGTTTCTCTCTAGGGAGAAAAAAAATGAGAAGCTCCAAGTATCCGATAATGAACTACAAGATGAGGTTAACTCTGTACAATAAGAAGTGTACATATCTCGAAATGGGACGCAATGGAGAAAACAACCCTACTGACAATCACATGTAAGGTACGTTCAACATATACAGTAGAACCCCTATTTAACGTTTTTACAGGGATCTTATTTTTTTACCTGAAGTGAGAGTAAATCGATGTCTCAGTAGGAAGCATAAATTTCCGGAGATTAACATAAATTGTAGCATCATACATTACTTACACTAATGACAGCAAAAAACAAGGAGATAACTACCATACATACTGTACTGTAGTTACAGTTTGTCCTTCATTTTGACAAATTTTTGTCAGTGAATCCAAATCGTTTCATTTTAAGGGTTTCCTTATAATGTTATACATGATTTTCCATAAAAGTCGGGAAAGATAACAAACTTGCAAAAAAACACATTAAAAGTGACATGAAACGGCAATTGGTTTGTTTAAACATTTTTGCGTATCTTTTCCAAAAATCAGCTTACTCACTAACACGTATTTTCTAATTCCAATAGACTGAACACGCACACTCCGTTTCATTCTGAAGAACTGTAATAGCATCAATGCAGAGGATTGTGGCAAATATTTCCATTTTCTTATTTCAAACAGCGTCTCCTAACCTATGTTTATCGTGCACGTAGTATGAAAACATATTTCAAGCTCCCTATAGAATAAAGATCATTTTACAATAAATTTACATGGGAAGAGCTTTCCTGAAATTTAACAAGACGCGAAAGTACACAACCTAAACTCTGTAATTAGTTATGCACACTGCTGTATCATGAGAAGGAGAAGTATCACATTCTTATTTTATTCCTGCACAGAGTATTAACATTAAGTAATCATTTACTTAAGCTTTTATTTCTAAGGAGTCAATAACTGCTGTCATTGCACTAATTGCAGAAACGTGTATCCCGATGTTTAGTACACCAGTCGGAGTTGTGAGAAGAACCCAGGCTACCTTAACATCGTTTCGCTCCTGCGTAGCGAGGAATCGATACCTGCTGTAAGACGATCGATCCCATTCAATATAAATGCTGAAGCGGCGAATGTATACGAATAATGGATAAGAACTCCCATGCTCAAATTTGTCCGTGATAATAGATGAATAAGTAAAAGATACCTCACTGTAACCAAAGGATATTGCACAGATTAATATAGGACTTTTCAAATGTTATAATAACATTTTTATTAAAACGGGGGTTCTCTTCTACTACACCGGCCGCGGTCAGTTGTATCAGAGTCCGACATCTCACTTAAGACTTAAGTGTCCGTGCTCTAAATTCCTCTTCTACCTTGAATAACCCTTAGGAAGCTTATGACATATTTTGCGCAGGTTCTTAATATTCCATAACCAAAATGAATAGAAACAAATATTTGAGAATTTTAACATTTCCTTTATGCTAAATGCGAGTTTTGCCCTATTTTGAATTATGTGAAATCGAATAGACAAATGAACAGCTGATATGGAATAATTTTCGGGACTGGAAATTCAATTTCAATAATATTAATTTCAGATTGGGTAACTTAATGAGAATTGCACCTGGACCCTCGAAATATGCACTTCAGAGGACAGGAGATTCCCAGATGTTCGCGATGAAGTTATTCTTCATTGATAAGATGATGGAAACCACTTTATGGGAAACAAATTTTGCAAGGAGAGGGTTTTCGTAGATAAAGGAAACCCCACAAGCCCATTCATTTGATAAAGCTTGAAGCAGTTTTAGGTATGCACAATTAACACAATTTATTAACAATAGCAGTTTCTGTCTTTATCATTGACTGCTAATAATCACAACCAACAATGACATGCAGTTATCTATATTTTCAGGCCTGGTTTTGCTAGCCAGGGTCTAAAAATCAGCGGGCGAATCACTTCAAGTATTATGGAAGGAACAGAAGGCCATCTTATCATTCGAGCTGCAATGTCTCTCAATTTTTCCAAATGATAACTCTGTTTTGAGGTTCGATAATAAGGAAGACAGACCAGCCCTTAGACGTAATTCCAAGTTAGCAGCTATAAGGTATGTCTCTGATATGTTCATTTCACAACTACCTAAAATGTTTGCTCCACACGAAAGTACTACTGTGGGTGAACAGAAGGATCGCTTTAGGGGAAAATTCCCCCTTAAGTAGTATTTACCGACCACACCAAGAGTAAAATATTTAATAAATGTACGGCTCATCTCGGATTTGGACATGGTTATGTGTGCACCGCTGAAGTTTAGAATTTAAGCCACTAAACGGAGAGAGAGAAGTGAACCAGGGAAGGAATGTCGTATTGAAACTTGTCAAGGATATTGAGGGAACAGGGATGTCCCAGTGGGGACAAGCTTTTTTACGCCCCTCTCCACCACCTTTTTGGCTTGGCTAGACTGCCATTGAAATTAGTTTCACTTCGGAATTTTATTCCAACTTGGTTTTAATTTTATTTCCTGTGCGACTTATGTCCCTAACTGAAATTGGATCTTCTCCGTCTCTGGAGTTATATCCCATCGTTACCTTTTAGTCTGGTGTTGGGCGTGTTTCTTCCGTGGCTCGCTGACTTTCCTTCCCGCCGTACTTCGCGTTGCTTGTTGGCGGAGGCTAAGTCGATTGTCGCCCGCCATTATTAACGTTGGGCCGTTTGAAGAAGATGCAACGAAGGCGTGCTTAGGGTCTGAAAAGGGTGCTTTCTCACCCTTACTTCTTCTGAAATCGTCCTCCTAATTTGGATTTTATTTGCATTCTTCTGATAACTAACGTCGTGAGTATTGTATTCGGGAGCTAAGGCGTCCCCATCAGCCTGCTGGAAAATGTAAGTTCATTACCATTTACCTTGGAAGTGACCTTCAAAATCTGGACTGTTGTCTTCGGAAATCAAATTATTACGGATATCGGTGCAACCTGATTCTCTCAAGTTTCGACTTCAGTGTTTCTCGGCATTTTCTTTAGTTTTTTTTTACCAATCACCATTCTCGGCTTTCAATTGTTATATTGTGTTTGTTTCATACTAAAAGTACTGAACTTTAGAAAATTATTTCTACCTTAGTAAAATCGAAATATAATATTATTATTATCATCATTAATTTGGTAAGAAGTTAAATGTATCCTATCTACAGTTTCAAAGGATTAAGTCAGTGTTGGTTTTAGGCCTATGTGTGTTTTCACCAAGAAGTCCGAAGTAACATTTGTGCTTTTAATTTATCTTGGTGGTTATATTTTCCCTTTATTGATTTTGGTTTAGCGGCTTGTGCCTTTTGGTTACGACCTGAGTTTGTATTATGTGAATTTGTCGTTTGTGGCATTCATAGTTTGTTTACCTTGTCTTGACTACTCCAATGGACTGGTGTTAATTATTCTACGGTCGTTTCCTGTGTTTTCTTGGGGTTGATTTGTGCCTTTATTAATATGGCCCTTACTTCTGTTGTATTTCGGTTATTTTGGTTCTACCCTTTTAAGTTATTTAATTAATTTTTCCCTCTTTCTCGGGGTTGCTAATTCTGTCCTTGGGACAGTTTGGATTTCATTTTACGTTGACGTATGTATTTGGCTTCGGACTCTTGGGGAAACACACCGGATTACACCGATGTAACTTGAAAAGGTTGAACTGTATTGTTTCTCAGTGACCAAGGTATGCTAATCTGTTATTCCTCTACGATCGTCATGTTATCAGAAAGGTAGCATTTGTTCATTTTATTTGTAACTTTTAAGTGAGCGGCTCACAATTAGTTGATATCTGATTTCTCCCTTTTAAGATCGTTAGTTTATTTAAAGTTTAATTTTGTTACGAGGACGATATTATTGATTTATCTTAGGGTTTACGAATTAAAAATTACTAATTTTCTTTTAAGTAAAGGTGGTCTTTCTTTCACTCATTTTACGGTACGTGTTCTGATGTCCAGTTCAGTGGTTAATTTAATTATCCACGGATTGTTGTGACACTTCTCCACTTGTTAAGGTAAGTTTTTCTTTCTTTCTTGTTGTTTGTGTGCAGCGTATAGTGTCTGATTGTGCTTCCACTTATTTCTTATGAACTGTGGCAGTAGTGTAACTGCTAGTTCATACTTTGGGCTGGCCGTTATGGTTGTAGTTGTGGTGTTTGACAATGTAACGGCACAGGGAGAAACATCACTACGTACAACTTCTTCACCGAATTCATTTGGACATAACAATAACTAGACATGAACACCACCTGCCTTATAAAATATATAGAAAACCTAAGCACACCTCAAACACAATTAAAATAGATTCCATTCCCCCCAACACACACAAAAAAGAACAGCATATTACAGTATGACACATAGAGAATTCAATATACTGTTAACAAAAGAAGATTTAAACAAAGAATTACAACTAATTCATAACAAAGCTAAAAACAATGGATACAAGTAAGAAATGGTAAACATAATTATTCATAAAATAAAATTCCAACCCAAAACTAAATTAACAAAAAATGGAAAAACCCCAGAAAGATTACGCACTATTCACTTTCAATAATGTAACATATATCCCATAAAAATGTTTTTAAAAACACAAGTTAAAAATAGCATTTAAAACTACTCACAACAGTACCAATATTATACATAACGTCAGGAAAATTAATAGCAATAATAAATACAACCACTAAGGGGTATACCATATTAAATGCAATAACTGTGAGACAAGCTACATCGGACGTACCGGCAGGAACTTTCTTACCCGTTATAATGAACATATAAACG
Source organism: Anabrus simplex (assembly GCF_040414725.1). Taxonomy (NCBI): domain Eukaryota; kingdom Metazoa; phylum Arthropoda; class Insecta; order Orthoptera; family Tettigoniidae; genus Anabrus; species Anabrus simplex. The sequence goes on along the minus strand of NC_090278.1, from coordinate 11,513,430 downwards.
CTGTAAAACACAATAATTTTTCCTCAATTGGTCAATACATCGAAGATTACAAACACAGGTTCACGAATATTGAAAATGACATGCAAATTCTGAACATAAACCCCAAGGGCCCCTGCTCAATATAATAAAAGAAATTTACATCTCTCCACATGAATATACTAATCCAAATTTCAATATAAATGAAATCACAGAAAAAAACTAACATCATTTTCAATGCAGTCATCCCCGCTCTAAAACACGGTTACCTTAAGAAAATCAATAAACAAAACCTGACACATAACAGAGGGCCACCGAACGACACACCTAGCCCCACCCCTATCCTCACAAAAGCAACTCTCTCTACCCCTCTACCCTCTCCTCTCATAGTAGGCGGAGTGAGTCCAAGACGAACACGAAGCAGTACACAGCGAGCTCTCATACAAAACGCAACTCAACCACGCCAACAATAGTAAGTACATATTTAAATTAACACACACAATCCTTGGACATTCCTCGAATATAAAATATCACTCACAACTCAATCTTATCTTCCACAGATATCATAACACCAATGCACAACTACAGATGGGAAAGGGGCTACCACCTTGGGTCTAATGCCACTCAAATTCTATCAGTGTCAGAGAACAATATGATTTGATTTTAATATAAAAAACAAGATTCAACACACAGCAGAGCTGTATACATGCATTTTATCCTAGTTGTAGCTACACGCCTGGAACTCATTTTTAAATGTCAGAAGTGTTTTATTCTATGCATATATTTGAAGATAAAAATCCTTTATATAAATAACAGGACAATTTTACAAGCAAATCATATTGTTTAAATTCAAATCATCTACCATGTGCACAACCATGACAAAAGACTGTAACACAGAAGTTAACTGATGAACTGGGTATACGCAAGATGCAAATGTTTATGTGCATATTGTTTCTAGCCATATATACTTATAAATTAGCTTTAAGTTAAGATAGTGGTGTACAAACCAATTTTAAGATAAAAGTATGTTATTATTAGGGCTCGGATGTTTAAGACCTAGAATAGTCCAAATAAGCAAGTAAATATGACCTCAAAAGTGACGAAATATGACTTCAAAAGTGACGAAATATGACCCCAAAATTACAAAATATGACGCGTAAATTATTAATCTAAATATGGTCATTTTAAAATAAGTTATAAATCGAAACAGCAATTCCTTTGATACATATTTATTAACTAAATTCTTTATTCTTACTTTCATATTAATTTTCTGAATATAGGGCCTACATGTTTAGCAGTAATTCACAGTCTATTGTATTCGATTCACCTATCAAACGTTTGTGAATACATACCTATAAAGTAATAAGTTCGCTAAGATTATCAGATCACACAACAACTGAAATATCAAACCATGTTTGCACCCTTCATTGATGGTTTGAATTACGAGAAAACTAGAAATCAATATATGCTTTAAAATATTTTGGAACGTTCAAGCCCAGATTACATTAGTATTACTCAAATGCATTGAAGTTTGAATTGAGCACCACGAAGTGAATTAAGTAGATGTCTTTAGATACAGGGCAAATAGTGCAAACTCACCTGACATTTTCATTCTTCTCCGCGGATGGTATTGAAGTGTATGACAAGATTCATCTTCAAAGCATCAGGCGCGGAAGACCTCCGATTATCATCTAACACATTCTTATAAGAAGATAAGCTCCTTTCTTCGTCACAAGACGTTATTGGTGCTTATTTAAATAATATTCAATCACTGCTGTCGAGTATGCACTCACCTTGAAATGTACTGGTACCTTCTTCTCTAAGAACATCATTTATCTTGCCACACACAGCAAAAACCGTCACTTCGATTGAGCACGTTTTGAAGTTTCCGTTTGACACTGACGCCAACTATTCCATATGTTTGTTGTGCTGAAAGTTCAACACTTCTCATAATTTTAATACTTGCATGAATTTCTAACCTAGCAGCTTCTAAACGAGTAATTGCATTCGATATAATTCAAAACTTCGACTTAATATATGCCAAACTTTCTGACAAATGGTTGGAAAACAATTCCTGCGCCATCTTGATAGAAGAGGCAGAGTATTCCACTTGTATGAACTACAGATGTGATACGGGAAAGCAATTTTGTAAATACTAGTTCCCATTCGGAATGTTGACGACGAATTTGCACAGCTACAGAAGTCGCCAAACAGCCGAAATATGACGTTTCTACAAAAATAGCTCAAAATATGATCTTATGACAATAAATAGCCAAAATATGCATATATATGACAAATAAAAATCACTTAATTGCGACGATAACCACCTGATTTGCACCAAAATACAATCAGGCAAAAAAACAGAGACAAAGAAAAAATATGACTTTTCCTAATCATCCGAGCCCTAGTTATATAGACATATACTTGCAGTGTCACACATAGTGACGCACAAGTCAGTTCCCGATTTGACTTGCCCCACTTGGACGTATTCAAACATTTGTTATCATATGGCATTCCCCAGACAAAGTAATATCAAACATTGCTTGATGTACTTGATGATTGTATTGTTCAGCGGGATCGAAACCGGTACTGTAGTATAATGAAATGAAATGGCGTATGCTTTTTAGTGCCGGGAGTGTCCGAGGACAAGTTCAGCTCGTCAGGTGCAGGTCTTTTTGAATTGACCCCCGTAGGCAACCTGTGCGTCGTGATGAGGATGAAATGATGATGAAGACGACACATACACCCAGCTCCCGTGCCAGCAAATTTAACCAATTATGGTTACAATTCCCGACCCTGCCGTGAATCGAACTCGGGACCTCTGTGACCAAAGGCCAGCATGCTAACCATTTAGCCATGGAGCCGGACTGTAGTATAATCAGTATAACAAACAAGTATTGATAAGTTGGAATTCCTTTCCTATTTATAATTGTGTAGTTCGTAAATACGGACATGAAGGTTATAGATTGTGAGTGTGATGTCTAAAATGTTAATGTATCCATTGACCTCGTCCTCCTTGGCGAACTCTATATTTTGGTCGAGGCTGTTTAAAAAATCTAAAATTTCATTACCATTGTTAAGACTATTATCGAGTATTGCAAAAGTATCGTCTACGTACCTACCTAAGCCACATGCTGAGTCCCTTTATTTTTGACGTTATTTTATGGTGTTCTAATAAATCCATGTAAAGTCAGCCAAGATGTCTGACAAAATGTATCACCCACTGCTAGGCCATAATGGTGATAAATTTTGCTGTTGAAAGTAAAATATTTGTTCTTTAATACGAAGTTCAGAATTTTAGTGAACCCATCTATTACAAACGTGCTAAGATTACCCATTTGGAAAGGTTGTCCTTGATGCTTACTGTTTCTTTTGTCGGCACATTAGAATACATGTTTGTTATGTCAAAGGAGCACATAATGTGTTTGGGTAGTAAGGTAAATTTCTTTAAGATATCACTAAAGTCAACCGAGTTTTTTTATTGGCGATTTGTTATTAAATCTATAATGTATTTTGAGAAAATAGTGAATGTACTTTGAAGTGTTATACTTCGGGCTATTTCTGTAATTGATGATGGGACGCATGGGTGTGACTTTCTTGTGTAGTTTAGGTAAGAGTCTGGCCGTGGCGGTGATAGGATCCATGTGGATGAGGTTTTGCTGCTCTTGCTCATTGAATAAGAAAGTTAAATTCTTTATTAATGTTTTTAAATTTTGTTGAATTCTGGTTGTGGGTTCCTTGTTGACTATTGCAAATGTCGCATCTGCAAAAACAATATATTTTTGTAATATATTCGAGGCTGTCTAATATAATTGTGGTCCCTCCTTTGCCCACTTTAGTTACTATGATGTTATTGTCCTTTTTTTTTGCTTTTTAATCCTTGAATTAGATTTGTGTGGTTGGAATCAGAAGTTTTATTTAATTACTCGGTGACTGAAATTCCTTTTTTTAAAATTCATACCTGGTATCAATCTGCAAATCTAAGGGGAGTTTCGAAATATTCGATTCAATCTCTGCTATAATGTTAATACTGTTGCTTTTCATGTGCTGGGCCAATTATGCTTTCATCCTTTGCCTAAAAGGTCCATTTCTTTTTCTGAGAAGTTTGTGTTTGTCATATTAACTATGGCTGGTGAGTTATTAAAAGGTGTGATGCGTTTTATTTTTTCTACATTCTTTTTGGGTAACTGCAGCTGAGTTTCTTTTACGTAAGCAAGTTTATAACCTAAAATTGTTTGTCTCCTGCTTAAGGTAACAATTAACTTGTAATCTACATGTAGCTGAAAGGAACTCCATTCTATTGGGGATATGCTAAGCGTGTCTTGTATAATTTTAAATTTAATTGCAACTTCTTTCCATAGAATGTTTTGATTTCATCCTTACACCAGATTACATTGGTTTAATTTCAGGTTTTAGTTAAATTGGGAGCAGGTAAGCTTTTCATCTGAACATGTCTCAAATATCTAGGTACTAGATCTTTATCTTTAGGTTGAGGTACTTGTTTAATTATAGGGAGCCTGGTTAGCTTTGTCATTACGGTACATGTAATAAATCTCATGACTTGTCCGTATTGAAATGAACATTAATTCAAAAATGTTACAAAAGCGTATAAAAGTTATAAAAATGAGGAAACTTGTTGTAAGATCAAAAACGACAACTTTCACAATTAAAACAGTTTAAAAATATGAATTAGAGTAATAATGGTTAATGTTGGTACAGTCATACGTTGATATCTTTAAAACATTCATAAAAAAGCCAATCTGTCTATATTTACATGAGCAAAAAGACTGTCTATGGTTAAAATTATGGCCTCAAGTTACAAGTTCAAAGTATGAATGGAATGAGGTTTAAGGCAAATCAATTTGAAGTCACAGAATGGTTACTATGAACCTTAAGTAGTTTAATAATTGAAAGATGACATTGAATATTCATGTAGAAGCCTGTATTATTATCATACAGTGTACAGCTGTGTGACTGATCGAGTTGTTATTGTTATTAAACCCGTTTTTTTACGGGTGAGTCCTCAGTCTTCTTATTTTTGTTGAAGTGAAAAAGGTTCACGACTGTGAGTTGCTGTGTATGTCTTTACTAGTTGATGTGATAGCATCCTCTTGTACTATTGGTCAAATCGGGATGCTCGTGCTTGACATTGGCTACAGCTTGAATGTTGAAATAGACTACTGAGGGATGTGTGGTGAAGAATCTGTAATGAGAGGAGGGTAAAAGGATTTTGAAGATTGGAGAAAAAAGGGTTAATTCTGATTAAAAACGCTGTGTATTCATTTACTTAATCTCTCGACCTTTCAGGTGTGAACTAGGTGCGTTCGCAAAGCCAGAATGAATGACACTAGATCTTTTTGTATTTTATTTGTGCGGGATTGAGGAAATGGGGCATGGCAGAGGAGAGGAGTTGGGCGGAGCCATGGGCTTATGCACTGTTGGCTGCATAATTACAGAGATAATGGCATGAACTTCTTTGGAGCTGCTAAAAAAATCAAGGCTTTTCTGCAAAACAACCCTCAGGAAACCGACCCTTCACACAACTGCAGGCATGGGACTGACATGGCATTTCATCCCTCCTGCAGCAACACACTCTGGTGAAATCTAGGAAGCAGCGGTCAGGAGTCTGATATATCACCTCTGAGGAATGATGGATTCTTATTGCTTCACCAACAAAGAATGGACCACTCTTAAAACAGATACTCACATCCTCTCACCATATATTTTTAGATGTGTTTTAATTGTGTAAATTGTCTTTTGTGAACATACAACAAGTTTCCTCATTTTTATAACACATGTTTCTCTATGTAAGACTTTCACTATAGCAATCAGGATCCAGATTTTTGTCCTCTAGGCATGAGGTCACGGCTGATGATGCCCATTCAATGGGCGAAACATGTCCTGTTGAGGGGGGATGATGGTGATTTTACTTTTAAAAAAGTTTTTTAATTTATAGGCCTATATTAACGTACCACTCCTTGGCAATATGTTACCAAGTTTTTATGACTCTGTGACCATTATTTTCGCCGCAATAAAATAATACATCAGAACTCGCACAGTTGAATGATGCCTCAACTTGCTTATTGTTCAACTTCTCTTTCAATCCGGAGCTTGCATACTTCAGTATTGTTTTATCTTTGACATGTGTATGCTCCAGTATTGCAATGTCTTTGTTGAAGTTATAGGAGTCATCTACAGATGGCAATACTGGTACTTATTCTGTGAATGAACAATGTACTATCCGCACACTTTATCTTGGTGCATTTACATCCTAGTGCTGAATCGGTCGACCTCGGCGATCTTCGAGATTCATACCGGCAACCTCTGAAACACAAACTATGAATCGCTTAAGCATCGTTGTGCGACATCTGGCGTAAACTTTACGTACTGGTACTGTTGTTGTTTACACATCAAAGTCAAAGTATAGAATTCATGCTAGGAACAAGATTCGCATCGAGAGATATGTTTTATAATGTTATATAATGTGTATGTGACATAGTTGTTGGCTTAAGATGATAACGGTTTAGAAATTTCATATCGATCGATCATCTTCTCGATTCAATTCAGATTTCATTTTCATTCAGTTGGCAGCACCAGGCAGCACTATCGATACCGGGACAGCTCCCTCCTTACTCCTCACCCCGTACATAAATGCATCAAGATAAAGTGTGCGGACAGTAAACAAAACTTGGAGGTTAGTTTGTCCTTTCCGGAAATAGTCCTTCATGTGAAAACTTTATTGATGTGTATACAGGGTAAATGTGATGGTTTTCAGCAAATAGTGCATATATTATCAACAATTATGCTTCGTTTACAAGGGAAGAAACGCAAGTTTGCCGGGAATCAATTCACTAAGGGAAATACAACCCAAGATACATCTGCAGGTTCTCTTGATGAGAGTGCTTCTAGGAAGAAGATATTTTCTAATTTGCTGTGGTGTGGATATTGGAAAGCTAAGGAGGCTGGTGAGACATATGACCACAAGCACAGCTTACTCTCTGCAGTTTTAAATGAAATAAAGCCTGTGTACAGAGATCTTGCACATCCAAGGCTTTTAGAAAAATGCTTGCATGGAGGTACACGAAACTGCAATGAAAGTTTGATCAATCAAATATGGCTGCGATGCCACAAAACTACATTTTGTGGTGCTAAAACTGTTCAGATAGCAATATATGATGCTGTTCTATATTATAATGATGGAAATAAAGGAAAAGTGAAGGTAGTAGAACTTTTAGGGATCAATCCAGGGATGTACACATTAAAAACATTGAGAGTCTTAGACAAGGAGCGGGTGGATCGGGCTAATGCAACATTGACAAAAACATCAAAAGTTCACAGGCAGTTTACAAGATCACTGAAGAAAGGAAGAGAAGATGAGGAAGACCCTAATTATGGTGCAGGAAAGTTTTAAACATCCATTACATTTTTATTTTTCAAAAAAAAGTTGCAAAATTTATCAATGCAAATTTTAAACCTGTTTTTCTACAAATGTAATTTTTTGTTATTTAGGAACGTGTAACTCCATGATGGTTTAAGACAGAACTTTCAAATTTTCTAAACTTGTGTGTATAGACAAGCTCCTTAAAATGAACTACATTGAAGTAAATTGGGGGTGTATTACAACTGGTATGTGATAAAATACATGAAAAAATGACATTAAAAAACAGTCTGTACCAAAAAAAAAAACATAAAACTGTAGTTAATGGAACAGTGATATTTGTTTTACTCCAAGTTGTAAGCTGAACAATTAAGACTGTTTTAGCCAAGTTTCATGACAGTGTGTCTACTGGTTGGGAAATTGTGTGTTCCTAAATTATTTAATGTTACTATATTGTTATAAACAATTGATATTGTTAAAATTTATTGCATAACTTATTTTTCTATCAAAAACTGTAGACTGACTTTCTTCAAATATCTGTGCCAGGTCACATTTATATATGTTAATATTAGCATTGGTTTTTTAATTAAATAACATACTACTGCATTTTTACCATCATCCCCCCTTAAATTAGTATGACACGATCTAAATCTTAACTTTAAGAACCCAATGTGTATTGAATAGGTGGATCTCAATAAACTTTTTAAACATTGTTCAATTAATATAGATTTCAATCTGAACCAGTCTGAGATTTGCAACATATAATTATCTGAGATTGTCGTAAACAACTCACAGAGTGAAACTAATGTCCACTGTTCCTATTGAACCCTGTACACAAATGATAGATCAATGTTGTGTGGGAAACTATCAACTCATATTCAGACTATAAATCCAATCATAGATCAAGAAGGCAGTCTTCTCATTGGCAGAAGATTGCATGATACTCCAATACTATGGAGTGGAAACATTAGAAATTCTGTATCATATCTTCTCATAAATATAATTTTGATGGTGGAACACCTCGACTACTTCATCCTGGCACTCAACTCTCTGAGAGACAAGTTTAGGATCTCATCAGCAAGGGGGATGGAAAGAAGCCACATTCATGCACATCTCAAGTGTTCTAAGTTGAATGCAGATACCTCAGAACAATTAATGCGAAATACACAAATGGAGCAGGTAACCCCGAGGTACTCATTCCTTAAAACTAGCATAGACTATGCTGGCCCAATTCTCATAAAAAATGGTGTGAGATCAAACAAGACCAGAGTGCCTAGCTACCAAGGCTGTCTACAGACATTATATCCGATCTCACCATAACAACATATCTCTCCGCACTTTATCAACTTAGTTCTCATAGAGGTCAACACCTGAAGATTTACAGCAATAATGGCACGAACTTCTTTGGAGCAGCTAAAGAATCAGGACCTTTCTGCAAAACAACCCTCAGAAAACCAACTTTTCACACAACTGCAGGCATGGGACAGACATGGCATTTCCTCCCTCCTGAGAGCACCACACTTTGGTGGAATCTGGGAAGCAGCTGTGAAGAGCCTGATGTATCACCTCAGATGAGTAATGGATTCTTATCGCTTCAACAACAAAGGATCGACCACTCTTACAACACATACTCACATCCTCTGACCAAAGCTAAATGATGACCCTTTTGACACTTCTTACCTAACTACATCCCATTTCCTTATAGGAGAGCCAATTACCACACTCCCTGACAGTAGCGTAGCCAGGATCGGCCAATGGGGGGGGGGGTACAGTTACAAAATAAGATATAACATAATGAAAGTGCTTGTGCTTGTGCGTGTCTGGTACGCGCATGCATGACTGTCATAAGGATACTGATACAAGAGTGAATTACTGTATGTGATATTCAGATTGCAATACACTACAAAATTCTTACTTTAAAATACAGAACAAGAACAATATGATCGAGGTCAGCAGTTTTATCTCAAACGGTATGTTCAGTTTACAATCTAAAATCTAATTTTTGAGGCTTTCTAGAAAATAAATTTAACACATCTCTTGGTTTTACAACTATGTCTCTGTGAATGTTCAAGGGAGCCAACCCGTTGAGTCGACTTTCACTTGTGGTATTTCTGAGGTAGGTTTTAAGGTGTCTTAATGTTGAAAATGATCTCTCACTGGCTGCAGTGGTGACAGGTAGGGTGGCAAACACTCTCAACAAGCAGTAGATTGCAGGGAGTTTATCTTGATCACATAAAAGAAGTTTATTGTTTACTGTCAGTTTCTATTTATTTTCTTTTTGTGAAAGTTCAATGGGGGGGTTCTAACCCCCAGTAACCCCCCCCCCTGGCTACGCCCCTGCTCCCTGATCATGACTATACTTCTCTCCAATCACAATATTGCGAACAGGGCTGTATATTCATCAGCTAACCAAGAACTCCTGAAGGAGAGGGACAAATGAATATCTCAATAAAAGGGCAAAGAAATACCCCATAGCAACATAATCATAATGAAAGTGGACGACCCACATGCTATGAAGTGGCCAATAGCAGTGATCAAATGTATATCCTGGTAGTGGCAAATTCATTCATGTAACGAATGTTCAGGTGAGTACCGGTGAATTTACAAAGGCCTATTAACAAACGTTATCCCTTACGAAGTATGAAGCAGAAAGTCAACATAAATCTTGAATGGCTTATTTATTCAATGCATGTTAAATTAAAATTCTAAGTCAAAATGGACTAGTAACACCACAGACCACATTAGGAAGAATAAGAATGTTTTTCACTTGCCATGAGATGGCTACAATGTGTGCAGTATATAAGTGAACGCTCACAGTAAACAGGCATTTCACCTGCAACTTGTATCTAAAAATAATTTTAGTATCTAGAAATCAATAATTAATATTGTACTGGGCGGTACCCCTCATCCCCATGGATTTAAAAGAAGCGCCTTAAGGAATGCTGTCTATCATACAAATCTTGAAACAGCTAGTGCATGAAGTTGGGACATTGATCAGAAGATGTCACTATTAAATAACAGAGTAATATGTTACTGTATTTTAATGTTTCCTAAACTGACTGGATTTCTTTGTTTTGTTTTGGTGTACATCAAGAAGTTCTCACTTTTCTCCATAGATATCTCTACTAAAAAACTGAGGTCATGCACTCTGGTGCAAGATGGAATAATTAGTGACAGGAAGAAGTTTTGTGTTTATAGGTTTTCTCAACTGAATTGACTTTCATTTATTCTGATACTTCAAGGTTTGCAACACTTCCTTCTCATCCTGCCTCCATTGGTCTCTAATCAAGCATAAATTTTCTGTATTTCTTTTTCAGCCAGTCAAACGTTCCTTGTACCTATTTTATCTGCCAAAAAAAATGAGAGAGTGTGTCCGATATAGTCCAGAGTCTCCTCGAACCCTCCTCTTGGGTATAAAAGCTGCAGCTTTTTCAAGTTACCTTGTCTTATAGATCGTTGAATTACTGACTGTGTGTGTGTTAAGGCACAAGGCGGAGGCCTCATTCTTCGGCAGGCAGAACATCAGCTAAGGTAATGGCCACCAGTTTTCTATCTCTGTAGCTATCTCCGCAAACTGACCCGGGGGGGAAGTTTCTAATTCTTAAGTATGTAACCATCTGTTTTTTAAAATGTAGGCTTTCTTTTTGCTAATGTAAAATTTCATAACGGCATAAACAGTAATTCGGGGATAGAGAGTGTGTTACCCTCCCGAATTCCCCTTCAATTTATCTTCAGGTGATTACAATTTTGTAACTGTTTTCTTTCTGTAAATCATTAAGTAACTTGTCCTTCTAGTCACCTCAGTAGTGTGGGATTAGCCTCTGCTTCATCAGGCTACAAGCCCATGTAGGGTTTTAAAACTTGGTTTTCAAGGAGCGCAAGTGTACGCCTCCATACATTTTTGAGTTTGGGCCAGTAATTTAACCTGTGCTTCTTTTCACGAAGACCCAGTAGTATGGGTACTATATACCCCTGTGTTAACTCAATTGCAAATTGTAGGTTGGGCCTAGAGAGGCCAGATATGTTAAGGTATTATGCAAAGTTGCCTTGTGTAGGCCGTAAGAGTTTGGGGGTGCAGTCTCCTTGGTAGTAATTGTAGAAGGTCTTCTGAAGTTATGTAATAGATTTCTGGGTAATATTGTGACGATTTCGATAGGCCAGATGGCTCGAATATAAGAGGCCGAGTGGTATATCTTGGAGTTAGTACTCTTTGTATTCATATGGATTTCACTGACTGACTTAGTACTCTTCTAATTATTTGTTTGGTCATAATTTAGCCATAAGACTTCATACTGGTGTCAGCGGTTTAGGAATGAACCTGTTTGAGAAAGAAAGAAAGAAAGAAAGAAAGAAAGAAAGAAAGAAAAAAAGAAAGAAGAAAGGAAGGAAGGAAAGAAAAAAGAAAGAAATAGAAACTTGCCTCGCGAATGCACGATAAACATGAAGACTGTCACCGGCTATGTCCAACTTAGCAAATGACTAGTGATATTATTGAACTGTGTGCTGGAAAGGCAAAGTGTATTCTAATAATGATAATAATAATAATAATAATAATAATAATAATAATAATAAAAATAATAATCATAATAATAATGATAATATTTCCGATTATTATCTTGCAAGTAAAACAAATATGGGATAAAAGTGAGTGGTGCATTTGGAAGGCCATAAATTGTAACTGTTGGAGCAAGTGCTCATGAAAATTGTGCCTTGGGAGATATCTCTCCTTAGCTAACTAAACATAACATTTGCGACGTAATCTTGTAAATTTGGAGCTTGAAGCTCAAAAAACTTGTAAATTACCTATCCTTAGGTTTTTTATTTTTGGTATAAAAATTGCTATTGTAACTTACCTAAAATTTTGTTCCTTCACAAGTGAAGAATTTTGTTTGTTAACATTTAATTTTATGAAAAGAAATATAACCTTTATTACAAAGTTTTAAATTTATCTTTGACTTTCAAAGATAAAACCATTCCAGCCCACACCTTCTTTCACCTCTGTCTGTTCCATGGAAAATCCATAACAAATATAATCAATAATATTAAAAATGTGTTTCATTTGGAAGCAACTAGTTAAATACCCTGTAATAGTAACAAAAGAATGTATCCTACAGCTAGTTTGCGTTGGAAAATATTAACAAAGTCGTAAGTATAAGTAGGAATGATAAGAGCTCCCAAATGATATAGAATAGAGGTGTTTGGAGCAATCCTAACTGCTGCACAATTCATAATGCAAGACCGTGGAACAACCTGAAGGAAAAATTAAAATTAGGTAAGTAAGCAGTCAATGTCATAAAAGAGTATATTTCTGTAGGACCATCAATAGTGTGCACTGAAATGAAGGGTCAAACACTGATATCTGTTGAGCCATTTTCTAACCATTTTTATTACCTGACAAGAGCTTATCAAATTATGTACATTACCTCAAGAGAGTTTTCCTGTGTTGACCTTGCCTCTGTTAACTCTGATTTAATTTCTGCTTTCAGAGTTATCACTTCTGATACATATTCAATATTTTCCTGTGGAATATAAGATATAATAGGTATGATCATAACACACAGCTACAAATATAGTCACAAACAAATGAGCATGTTAATACATTAAATGACAGTATTACAGTTACTTTCAAAATTTCACTAATATTTAAGGAAGATTACTACAAGCAGAGGATTATTATAACCAAAGGCTGTACTGAGAATGGTGTTACTATTCTTCCTCACTCCTTATGTGAGATAAAGTATGAGACTGAGAACAAAATATAAATGAGAAACATTTTCTAGCCATACCAGAAGATATACTACCAGGGATGGAATTGGTGCCATCTGGCACAGAATTTGGAACGAAGCAGCCATAGGCATAAACACTGAATTATACGAACTGTTTTCATATGTACAATCATACCAACCAAATCTTAACAGTTGTTTGAATCAATTATAAGTGCCACAACTGTTCTAAATCATTTTTGTTCTCAGCTTAGAGTTTGTTTACAGACAGTTTAAAATACCTTGAAATATTGGAATCATATTCTCTACTCTGGTTTTGCTGAGCTCACAGGGGCTACATAAAGCATTAAGACAGTTCTGTTTCAAACAATATATTTAAATGCTTCCAAGTGTAAAATAAATAAAAATAAACATGAAAGAAGCAGGCTTATCACAGTCATACACCAGCGAAAGATGTGAAGTAGCTCAAACTCAAAGCAACCACAAATGAAATATTTTACTACTACAATAATGTTATGTAGTGTTCTGTGAAGAACTGTGGGGATTAGGACACTGTCAGTGGAGAGTCAGCAGTGTTGGAGTGTATATCTGCAGTTTCAGAAGATCTTATATGATCTACTACGAGACCTTTAAATTTCTCACTTGGATTCATAAAACCTTATCAGCACTAAAGGAGGAGGGACTGTGATCAAAAGCTTATGCTCTAATATAAGTTAACCTATTATAAAAGTAAATTAAGGTATAAAGTTCTAGAAAATACTGACTTGACCCATTCAATATAGAACTGAATTAACCCATTCAATATAGAAGAGAGCAGTAACTGAACTAAGGAATGGATGAAAAGGATACACAAATAAGGAGAGGGAAATAATGACAAAGAGGAGAGAAAAAAATGTGTTTAATGTGCCTTAAGTGGTCAAACTATCAGAGCCGACTAAGAAGGGGCATATTAAAGAAAATTTTCTCAGAAATCATGTATTGTAGTGCCCTTAGACAAGGTTCTCTACATACTGTAACATAGAGTCTGACCTTTATTTTTTAAAAAAAGGAACTAATCGCTATTCTCTTTTTCTAAATGGATTCAACGTCTGAACAAAATAATTATTTTGAGAGAATATACATTCAGATTTTGAGCTATTTTATCTCTCGGTTGCCATAGGCAAATCTGCTCTTTCCTTAGCACAATGTGGATGTGAGGGTAACCCAGAGTAATCACACCAGTATTGATATTTTGTTTAGCAAACTGGTGTATCCAGTCTCAAAACACTGATGAAAGATTTGTGATCTATCTTTTTCTACACTAATCACGATAGCAGTAATAATTTTTAACATGTGGTTCTAATGGTGGTGCAGTAGTATTGGAAGACATTAGTTTCAAAAAAGTTCAATGGGCCACCATCCTCTAGTATAATCAGAGGAGAAAAAATGAAGAGGTGCAACCCCTATACCAAAGTAATTTCAATACTGACATTAAAAAGTACAGACTAATTTAAACCCAAGCTTAACATACCCACTAACAGTTTCCGTTATTGGCAAACATTTCTTTAAAATAATTCTCATATTTGTACAAGTGTGAAGCAGTAGCATTATAAGAAATATTAAACCTAGAGCTCTTGATCAGGAGTGCACACATATGCCAGGTTCAAGTCTGACATAACAAGAAATACCAAAGGTAGAGATCATGAACAGCAGCGCACTCATATCTTGGATATGTTCAGACACCATTCTCTTCTTTAGTGCCTGTAACTCAGAACTCAAAAACCACACATTATTCTGAGAATAGCATTCATTAACTGCAGAATAGCATTAAGCAACTACTGGGCAATATCTCATCTATAAATTAGCACTTCACAGTGCTTGCAATAGATTATTACTGTCAGGTCACAGTTATTCATTGAACATCTCTCTTCAAACTGTCAAGGTTTCCAAAGACCCTGAAGTGCCAGAATGATGTGCACGAATATATTTTCATGCCAGTAAAACTACAGACATATGCTGGTATAATTCAGCTTGTTCAAATACCTCTAGACCGAACCCGAATCATACTTGCAGACATGAAATTAGCATGTCATCAGTTTACCCACTGAGCTATCAGGTGAAGAGCCATTGAACCGAAAGCCACACACACAGAAGATTGCAATGGACTGTGATTAGAGTAGCAACAGACAGAGCAAGGAAAGATGATGAAAATATCTTGCATCTTCTCAAAACTTTTCCACTGCATCTCCGCATTCATTAGGGTGTTTGTTTTAGTCGAACTATACTCACAGTAAATTTCAAAGGCAGAATTTTACTACGTGCTCACCCAACATTCATGTCATTGTAAAGAAGTTTAAATGATGCAAATCTGACCTGGAATTTCTTTTGGAGGAAAAAATATGTTCTCCATGAGAGCAAGGGACCTACTGGCCATAACCTAATTCAACCTAGCACCCACCATTTTCAATTACCTCAGCAACTACTAGCACTGCAATTGGCTGATATGATAGGAAATGATGTCAATTCCACAAACATTCCATTGCCAAACAATGCAGAATAAGGAAATCACATCACACCCTATTGAAATCCATTTCAATAACCAACAGAGGTAATTAACTAACAACAGTCAGTCAATGGGTATTTAACACTTGAAATGCCCTGAATCTTCAATCTTGAGACACTGCTAATCACAAGTTTGTCACTAGCTGGACCTAACCAAGGCTCCTTCAACTTCAAGCCTGAAAGATTCATTCAACTTTATGCCACTATAAAACATAGAATGCACTGCCATCTCCCTAGTAAATGCTAGAGGCCAACTGTCCACTCGGTGGCCCTTATCTGGTGGCTTATACCACCAGAACCCCTCTCCTTGCCCTATGAATGATGTTTTGTCACTAGTTTGACCCATAGATGTACATCAATAGTGTGGTTTGTAGTTCCCCAGAGTAGGCAGCTTTTTGTAGCATGCTGTGGTGTATTCCCAGACAAACAAACAATACAGAGTCACACTACGCATAGATGCCCATGCAGCAAATGGTGACTGCTGGTGTTAATATTGATGAAGCACATTGTAAATTATGTGCCTGCCAAACTTATTCAGCTACTAAGGGCTAATTAATAACCTCTGTAAAGTTATCTGGAATGAAACTTACAAGTGATGCAGTTGTTGTTCCTTCAAGCAAGGCTGGTTCCTCTTTGATCTTTACCTCCATGTCCATTTCACACTGCATCTGAAGTAGTTAGAAGGTACTGGGATTGTTGATTACTTCCAATGACCTTACACTGAAACATAAGCAAGAAAAGTATATTACCTTATTGCTGTCATTGCTATTTGTCAAAATACTAAACAACAAGCTTCTAATTTTATATGACCATCAATATTATGATCATACCAAAAACACTCAAAATTCTACATGACTGTTGATATTGTGATCATACCTATAGGACCTCAAGTTTTCTATACCTGATACTATGATCATAGCTAAAGACCTCCAGTTTTACATGACTTCTAATACAGTGATCACTTCCATAGGAAATATAATTTAACATATATGTCGATATCAAGGTTT